>NW_026731532.1:0-600000 GCF_028476545.2 Physella acuta | reverse complement strand
TCGTTACTTGGCTTTTGTCAAGCATGCAGCACTACATTTTCAAGCACTACATAAACAACAAAAGAAAACAGAGGTAAGTTAATATAAAAGTTCAAGATTAGTTTGAAATTTTGGCAAATGGAAAAAATTTTGAAACTATTACAATACCTGATTGAGGGTAAAATTATTACAATGTAATTCAAAAACTGCATAGCTTTTGGAAAAGATTTAATTTTTACAAACAATTCAGGAGAAACCACCACTAACCAATGGACACAGCTGTGATGAGAACAAAAATGAGATTGATGAAGAAATAACTGAGGAAGCTAAAAAACTAGTTGAGACATTTACAGCACAGGATTCAGATGCACAAAAAACAGGTCTGTTTTTTTTGGAAAGTACAAGAGCATGTGATGAAACCTTTTAAAAATAATACTTGATTGGTGTTACCTATAAAGCAAAGAAAGCAGTGAAAGATATCATTTGCCTACTTTGGTCACTCATTTGCTTAATTTTTATGGCCTTCTAAAATTTATCTTTGTTACATTTCCTTGTGTATTATTTAACAGTGGAAGATGATACAAGAGAAGTTGTGAGAAAGGCAACTCAAGCAGCTGGTTCCATTTCTGAGACAGGTATTTTGTTGTTCCAATTTTTAAAAAGTTTTTTAACCAAGATTTTTCTATAAAAATTGACAGTTAAAAAGTAAACTAATTTTTCCCCAGAATTTTGCATTGCATTCAACCCAGATGTCTTTCAGCCTCATGTGAAGCATTTAGATCCTGACGTAAGTAAAAAAAAAAAAAAACCAATTATCAAATTCCTAATTAATTTTGTGTAAACTGCATCTAGTAGCATAATGTGTTTTTATTTCCAGAGTGAAACTTACAAAAAAGAAAAAGAACTTGTTAAGATGGCATCACAGCATATCGTTTCTCACCAAATTCCTCTAATGGTAATGTTGACATTTTTTAAATGATTAAATGTTTTTACATAATTTTAAAATTTCCTGTTATAATTTGATACTACTAAATTTTAAACACATTTTGGTTTATTTTTGCAGATTACAGATTTCCTTGACCATACTTCTTCACCTGTTGATGGAATTACCTTAACTGAATCCATGCATAACAGGTACATATCAATTAACTATATACTGCATTCCAGTTATTTGTAAGCGTCCTTGATTGCATTTTGCTATAAACTTGAATAATAATTTCAGGGGAATCAATGTTCGTTATTTAGGAAAAGTTGCTGAATGCCTTACCAAATATCCTACTTTGTCATATGTTTATGTAAGTATACCATAATATTAGCTTATCATATAAAATAGACATTAGCTTTATCTTTTAAAAAACATTTTTCAGTTTTAATTGTTTTGTGTGATCTTTGTTTCAGACAATTGCTGTTAGTGAATTGATTTGTCGATCTGCCAAACACCTTTACAACCATTTTATGCAAGGTGTGGATATGATGAATACAGCAGCGGCCATAAGCCATTTCTTAAACTGCTTTCTCGGCTCATACCCTAACCCCCACACACAAGTTATGGCTGATGAGGTATAGTATTTTATCACGTTTTGGTGTATTTTTAAATAAACCAGTTCATAATGTTAAAATTGTTAGTATAATAAATAATCAATGTCTTTCAATTTCAGAGCAAAGCTGCCAAGCGTAAAAGCAAAAGGAAAAATAAGCACAGTGTTGTTTTTAGCATAGGTAGGCAATAGTTAACTTTATATATGTTTTAAAAGTAAGTTTTCCTACATAGAGGGTCTAAAAAATGTTCTAAAATAATGTTTGCATTATACAGAAAACACAGAATGGTCTTCTGAAACCCCAAAGAGTTTATGGAAGAAAATTGCTGGTGAAACTGATGAATATTACAGCTATACACTTGAATGGTAAGATATTTTTCAGAGCTCCCAAAATTTCAGTTTGTTTCATACTTCTTTGTAAAATGAATTTTCTAAACTATTGTTAAATTTCTTGCAGTGATGGTATTGACAGTGCCTTAGAACAATACAACTGCCAAAGAGTCGCCTTGCTCCGTTCTATTTGTTTGAAAGTGGGAGTTCAGATACAGTTGAGAGAATACAATCTAGAAAACAGAAGTCGACCTATATTTACTGAAGATGACATTGTCAATGTTTTCCCTATTGTAAAGCACATCTCACCCAAAGTAAGGAGTAAATAATTTCAGTTGATTAAAATGGTTTTAATTAATATATTTTTTTACTTGTTTAGTTTTAAGCTCTTAAAGTATAGACAATAATTGTACATTTTATTTTTACAGGCAACAGATGCATTTCACTTTTTTTCAAGTGGACAAAACAAAATCCAGCAGGGACTTCTCAGGGAGGGCTATGAACTGATTAGTGAAGCCCTTAACTTGCTCAACAATGTTTATGGTGCTATGCACCCAGAGATAGCTGCTTGTCTCAGGCTGCTGGCTAGATTAAATTACATTTTAGGGGAGTTTGGGGAGGTAAGCTGCTGTGCTTGAACATTTTAATTATCTTGCCATTAAATTACATTTTAGGGAGTTTTGGGAAGGTTAATTAGCATGCTTGAAAATTTTAAGAATCTAGCCATGAAGTGAAGGGCTGTTAACAAGATTTTCATAACATTTATTTTGCAGGCCATGTCTTATCAGCAAAGAGCAGTTTTCATGAGTGAGCGTGTTATGGG
Source organism: Physella acuta (assembly GCF_028476545.2). Taxonomy (NCBI): domain Eukaryota; kingdom Metazoa; phylum Mollusca; class Gastropoda; family Physidae; genus Physella; species Physella acuta. Next base: position 597,330 of record NW_026731532.1, on the reverse strand, counting down.
AGTTGATCATCCTAATACCATCACAGAATATGTAAGCTTAATTTTTATTTATTGTGCTGGATTTGTATACATAAGTATTTTGTTTTTTATATAGTTTTTTTTAAATTTATTTATATTTTTGTAAAATCTTAGGCACACTTTGCCTTGTACTGCTTTGCGAATAGCCAAGTGACGAGTGCCTTACGACTGATGTACAGAGCTCGCTATTTAGCTATCATCTGTCATGGAGAAAATCACCCAGAAGTTGCTCTCATTGATGTAAGATTTTTTTTTATGAATGCCGTTTCCATTTATATTCATGTGAGAATTTTTAAAAAATTACTTAACTCTAGGTATAAAACTGAATTTTGATTCATTTTATAGAGCAACATTGGTCTCATCCTGCAAGCTGTTGAAGAGTATGATTTAGCTTTACGTTATTTGGAACATGCCCTTCAACTTAACATCAAGTAAGAAAGATGCTAAGTTTTATAAGTAAATAATGCTTTACAGTTGTATGAACTGTTAACACATTAAAAGAGAGATCACTTTTTATTTCAATTTTAAAAATAGGATTATGGTTAGCTGAAAAGCTTTTAAATTCTTTAAGTTGCAGGCTATTACTATTAGAAATTGTGTCATAGAGCCTGAGTTAAACAGTAATCAAGCTGTAGAATTAATGGAAACTAATATCTTTAACTGTTAAAATGTATAAGTTTATGAATTTCAGATACTTTGGAGCAGAAAGTCTGAAGACAGCCATGACATACCACCTTGTAGCAAGAACTCATTCATGTCGTGGAGATTTCAGATCAGCTCTGCAAAGTGAGAAGGAAGCTTATGCCATATACAAGGCAAAGGTAATACAAAGTTCAAACACTTTCAGCCTAGTTTTTAGTTAGAGTTATTTGCCACACATTTTTTTATATGCTTGTTAAAACACTGACTTGCCTCATTATGTTAAACATGCTGTTAGGTACTATTTGTTTGTTGTAGGGAACAAGAACTTATAAAATTAAAATAATTAATACATGAAAATAATCAACACTTACACAATTTAGAAAACTAATTACTGTTGTATATTCTGGTGGGATCTTGAAAACCTTTTTGTTCAATAGACCTAGCAATTAATTTATCAGAGGGGTGATTTTGACAGGGTCAGTCTGTTGGGGATTAAAATGTCTTGCTACCAATTTGTTTTGCAGTAACATTTAACTGTTGAACTAATTTCAGCTGGGTGAGAACCATGAACGTACTAAAGAAAGTTCTGAATGCTTAGCACATCTGACAAAGCAGGCCGTTGTGGTACAGAAAAAGATGAATGAAATATATAAAGGGGAAGTAAACTCCTCGTTACCTCCAATACAGGTTAGATGGTGTTTAAATAAAATCTGACATTAATTCACAGAAGGTTCATTTCATGCCTTTTTCTATACTATCGTTAACCTAAACAAATAGTATCAACTTAGAAATCACTTTTTCAGATCCAGCCTCCTTCTCTTGCTGGTGTACTAGAGACATTGAATGTCATAAATGGCATTGTTTTTGTTCAAATCAGGTAACTCATTTAATATTTTATTTATATATGTAATTCTTATTTAGAATATTTTTTGTTTGTATCAGTCTTGTTCAAATACAAGTAGATAGTACCCAATATAATTAAGTCTTGTTTTTAATCTACACCATAACAGCCCAGATGAGCTTGAGAAGTTTAAACAAGAAATGTCAAAGCATCAGTCAGCTGAAGAGAATAAGGAAGATGCAATTGAAAATGGAGGTGATGGGGACAAACCAAAACTGAAGGATACCACAGCAGACAGCACATCTGAGGATAAAGTTTTGGTCAACGGTCATGATGAAAGTAACAAGAACAACAGTAACACTGTGCCAGTAGTTATTGAAGGCATTGCCCTGGCATAAGTTATGTATAATATAATGGGGAATAATTCAGCTATTTCTTATGTTTTCTAACATTGGTCGAGTACTTTGAGTGAATTCTTGTTACTTTATGAAACGGCTTTGGTTATGATGGGGATCAAACAGTAGAAATTTTTTTGTACAATGAATATCGTTTGTAGATACCATTGTCATTTTTTTTCCCAAAAAAATATTTGTCTTGGTTATAATCATTTTTACATTCAAGATGGGTATTCATTATTCTTCATCATTAAATAAGCACAAATCTCATGGAATATTTTGATCATAGGTTTTGTTTTAAAGTCTTTCTTGAATGTACTTTTTATATCCATTTTCTTTCTACCCTGTACCTTGGTTATTAAAGCAAAATTCTGAATTTTGTGATTTATAATTCTTCACTGGCTGGTGAAACAAAAGTATTTGTTTTATATAATCAAATAGCAAAGCTAACTTATAGTAAATAATATTTGTGCTTGAGCTATTCGATAGTTAGATAATTCCCTAGCTGTAGATCATTCCTTGTGTCAGTAGTTGTTTTTTATTTTTTGTTATTTTGTTGAGAATTATTTTATTACAATGTTTCATTTGATAAGGTAAAAAGTATTTGTTAGCCCTTTATGATTTCACTAAACAGCCTGAGAAAAGTGTCTTCATTTTTGAACATTCATTGAAATTTATGTAAATAATTAACAAAAATGTAACACTTGTATTAAGTGTTAATATCTATCACAAATGCTATAAAACAGATTGAAATAATTTATAATTATGCTTGGTATTAAACAATTAACTTGGATCAATGGTTTCTTGACACTTGTTGCAATTATAACAATTTAAATGCCATTAGCTAACAAAAATTAACTCCAAATGTGTGATAATTAAGTTTAAAGAACAATCATTGATTTGTAATTTATATTGCAATAATTAATTGCATATGATCGGTGCATATTTTGTATACATTTATAACTAAAGCATGATTTTCATAATATACTTGAACATTATGGAGCTTTTGATTGTGTGAATTTGTACATTGTCAAAATCTCAGAAACCAGTTTCTTATAGACCCTAACATTTGGCAACATAACAGGCATGAACTTGCCTGTTATCTGAAATCCACAAGTCATACAAACTATGGGAGTCTCGACTATTAGATGTTGGACATATTTCCGCCCTAAGATTTTGTATAACTGTTTTTGCACATTTAAAGTAAATGTGTTAATTGTTTTGAGCATAATGTTGTATTACTACATGTTAGTAATCTCACATTACAATAAGCATTAAATAATTGAAGCAAGGCCTTGAACTTTTGCTCTGTTAAATGACAGAATTTAACAAAAAATTCATTTTATTATTACACAAGGTATTAACAATTACCGGTTGTATTTGAATAACATTACTATTAAGATTTCACGATTTTCTTTGAAATCTAATTTCCTCATGTAGACATTCCATTGAGAATAGTGTAGTTTCTGGCCTAAAATTAAATAATAAAGTTAGTAAAGTTATAAACTAAACTACTGCTTAATTATGAAACTTAAAATTTCATCCTTTTTTTTTATGACTGCATGAAGTAGTTTAGATACTGTAGGCTTAGTTTGTGTGGACTTTATTTTTATATTGTATGGAAGTTTTGAGTCCAATCTGCTACTTCAATCAAATTGAACCATTACAAGTGTGGTTTTAATGTCTTCCATAGCATGTGCTTATATAAATTTAAGATCAGATCAAATTTAGATAAGGTACACGACTCAAAAATGATTTGCTATGTATTGTGATCTGCATATAACATACATTTATAAATATATCATTCATCTTTGTGTGCTGTTTTGGTCTATTGGTTTGAATTAATGATGAATAGACTATGTGAATAGGTGGTGGTTGTAAATAGTGCACTCAGCTGTATTTGATTATTAAACAGAAAATGTATTGTCTTACAATTGTTAAGGACAAGATGTTACTTTTTCTAAGTCTGCAATTGGTGGCATATCAAATGATAAATTTTGATATCTCCATTTTAGGCCTAGTTAAATAGCTTATTTGCTTTAATACTAAGGTTAATATACGCATTTTTTACTGTTACCCTGTTTAATACCTTAATTTTTTATAATGCAAAATAGTCAATGTTTAACTCGTTTTTCTAATGTATTGTGACTTTTTCAGTGCTTAATGAGTAATATAAATATTCATTAAAATTCAGTTTTGTTACTGAAAATTCTGCAGTTTTTCATTATCTTTTTGGTTGCATTCATTTACGTTTTGGTTTCTTTCATCCTACAAGTGGTAATTTATCAATTTCATTTTCAAGTACTGAAATTAAGATTTAAGCACTGAAATTGATCAATAGGTAAACATTAAAACATGTTAAATGTTAATAAATTAGACACTAGTGTTTACCATAGTAGCATTAAACAATCGAAATGTTAACAAATTTGAGGTGTCTGTAAAATTTTTGCTACAAGCACAGCACTGAAAGCATATACTTAGAAATGAAGTACATTTCTCATGGATTCTCAATTGAATTTTTTTCCTACAACACATTGAATGTAGTGACACAGTGAAATTAATGCTGTGATCAATTAGCCTTTAGAGTTGTATGTTGTGTGGTAGTGCATGCTCGTCGAACTGGCGGCCAGCCGCAGCGGCATTATTGTGATTAAAGATTGTACATTTTACACCTCTTTGTAATTGTTGTTCATGAAGTTAAAATGAGTGAATTTTAAAAAGCTTTTTTTTTCTTCTTTCCTGTTGCTATGGATTTATTAATGGCATCAGATGACACCTGAAGTATAACTGCTAATGAATGTATACACTAAACTGAAACTTAGTTTCCTTCCTATATTTAAGGTATAACAAAGCTGTATAGCTAAAATGCAAACTTCATTAACATTTCAATTGTATTACCTGGTGCAGTCTGCCCCACTATGCTATTGACATTACAGGAGAAACTATTCTGTTGGCCAAAACTGCTGCCTTATCACACTCAACTAGTACACCTGAGAGGTGTCTCCCTATTTTTAAAACTTACTTTATTTTGTAATTGACTATTTAATAACACCAAAATGGATTTTTAAATTTTTATTCAATAACATTTTAACATTCACATCAGTATTTCATATACCGAGAACACATGAACTCATAATACCTGGAAAAAAATTCCAAAATTGTATACAGATTTTACATTTTTTGGAAAAGACTGGATCATATTGGTTTAATTCTACACCATGAATATAGTAACAGCACTGAAACTTAAGGTTGTCTGGATGTCAACTTATTTTTGATGAATGTAAAAAGTTGGTGCATCAGTTCACGAGATTTCCCATCCAGCCACTCCAGTTCCATCGTTACCTGGTCATCTGCATTCCGCTTCAGGCGCATGACACATTTTAGAATAAATTCTTTAGGGGAGACATCCTCATGAGTCACTGGGCTTGGATCAGTTTCCTTACTGCAACTAGGATTATCTGTTTTCTCACTGTATGAGCCTTTAACTATAGAATTGGAAGACTGTAGGTTAATATTAGAAACTTTTTCAGAAGTTACAATCTGCTCTTGAGTGTTGTTGTTGAGTTTAAGTTTCTTGGCATTAGATACCTCTTCAGGATCATCTAAAGACCTTTTGTTACTATTATCTTCACTTATGTTTCCATTTAGAACATCAATAGCTTTATCAGTAGCATCTTTGACCTCTGATTCTGTATTAGCTTTTGATTCTGTATCTTGTTCTGGCTGGTCATCATTCTGTTTCTGGCGTTGTCGTCTCAATCTGCGCTGATGACACCATGTGTTTTCCACTGCTGTTAGCGTCATGCTGGAATAGGACTTGGCTTTCTTACCTTGATAACAGTGAACCTAGAATAAGATATTTAAAAATGTAACAAATTTGAGGAAAATTATGTAGCTGCAGAAGATGAATGAAATACACACAGTAGAATACCAATTACCCCTGGCATTGAGAGAAATTAAAAAAGACTTGCAAATAATTGGGAAAAAATGGAAAATAAAAGTAAAACAGAACAACATTGTAAATGGCTTATGCTCCACAGGGAGTTCAAAAAAGCCGAAGATGAAGAAGAATACCTTAATTGATTCCATCAGATTTCTTAGATGTGATGCTACTTCATGGACTTTGTACTCAACATTTCCAGCCCCCTTCGGCACTATGTACTGTAGTGGTGGTTTTTCTTTTCTTGATTCAAATTCTGATTTCTGCAAAGTTTAGTAAAATTGATTGCCAAAACATAAATTAAATTTGCATTAAAAATTTGCATCAACTTAAACTGAAGTTGTGATTAGGATGTCATGGTCACATACAATGCTGCTATCCAGTCTAGAATTCATTTAGTGGGTTGATGTCCATGACATGCAAAACAGGTTTGAGTTGCTTCATATGCAGGGGACGGCGTAGTCTAGAAGTAGAGCAAATGACTGCTAGCCTGAAAGTCCACCAGTTCTGATAGTGGGCATTATGCAGACCACACTATTGCCTTTACTTTCCCTTACATGAGTTAGTTATGGTCTACTGACTCGAGCCTGCGAACAAGCTCAAGACATTTGGGTATGCAGTCTAGTGCTACACCGCTAGGCTGCGTCTCAAAAAAACAACCAGCAATTAGAGTGTTAAAATTGTGCTGGATAATGGATTATCAAGACTTGTAGCAGTTCAGAGACAGCTAAAGAAATAGGACAACTTACTGGAAAAGTGACACTCTCATCAAATGTCCAAGCTATACCCCATCTCATTGTTTTTCCTTGACAAAATTCAGTAGATGAAAACCTAGTTATCTGAAAAAAAAATTTTTTAGTTCCAAATATGATGTCAATTAGAGATAAAAATTAAACATATTTTTGGAAAAAAAAAAGCCCACAAAAAATATCCATTATTTATAAAAGTTTGTTTACCTTTTGGTGTCTAAATTCTTCTTTTAACTGGGTTAAACTAGATTTCTTGCCAACCATGCTGGTATACACTCTATAACACATACAAAAATAGTCTTTATTAAAATTTCATTTCTCATAAGTATTACATATTAATACTTCCATTTTGATAGTAGCCTCTACACCAGGGGTCTCCAAACTACGGCCCGAAGGCCGGATGCGGCCCGCGAGGTCCTCTCATCCGGCCCGGGGAGCTCTTTTTGTCCACGGAAAAAAACGTTTGTTGATGATGGCTTAGGAGCTTTGCCCAGAAAAATCAGACATGCCTTGAAGAAACTGGCCCCCGAACTGAAATTTGATAGGTAATGCGGCCCTCGGACTGAAAAGTTTGGAGACCCCTGCTCTACACCCATTTAATAGACGTTTTGATCGTAAAAAATATTTATTTATAAGTAAAAGTAAATTATCATTAACACTAAAAAAAATATTTTTAAAAAAATATTTAAATTTACCTTATTTTGTCTTGCAGTAAAACAGACTCCTCAATCATCTGCCTGATAAATCCAACTTCTCCCCCAGTTGCTATACACTCTTGTGGGCTAGCTGTGGAGACGGACTTAGCTTCAGGGCGGTCCAATGATCGTGTTTTTGTAATTGCTTGAGCCTCCATGTGATCAGCAAAGAATGGGGGGTTGCACATACAGAAATCAAATTTATCTGTTTGTGTAAATGTTTTTAGAGGTGCAATCAAAATATCCTCGGAAGTAACATGATTGACTGTAAAGAAAGGAATAGAAAAATTAAGTACCGTTCAAAATACAAAGGATGTTAAAACTAAATCATTTTCCACATCCCTTCCTTAATAAATTACACTGTTACGTGGAAAAGGAAAAGCAATCTCCCCTCCCCTATATGTTAGAAAAAGAGAGAAAAAACTACCATGAATTAAATCTTTTAATCCATTGTCTGATACATTTTTGTTTGCAAAGAAAGCATTTTCTGGGTCAGCTTCAGTTGCAAAAAACTGCCATTTATTCATAGTTGAGGCCAGTAGAGGATAAATACAGCTTGCTCCTGTTCCTATGGGCAAAATAACAAATTATTGCAATCAAACAAAACATACAATTTTAAACATTTCTATAAAAAATGACCTAAAAATTAACTTTAAAAATTTTACAGCCCACAACTATTTTTAATAATTAACTGTCTGAATATGTTATTAACAAGATAAAAAGAGCAATATTTCATTTTTTAAAATGGAAAAAAAATGGTTGATCATAATTAGCATTTTCCATTAGCATAAGGATGAAGTGTTTTTTGTGTGTTTAAAATCCATTACATTTGCATACATACCAATATCTATTCCCCATTTGCCAGCATCTGTTCCAATAATATCTTCTATCCAGTGAATATAATTGAGGCGAAGAGGCAGAGTAGGAACAAGTCTATCAGATGGAAGGTCTACAGTTAGATTAAAATCTTCTTTCAAGAGACAAGTGGTCAGGGCTTTAAGAGCTTCGGCATTCTTAAAATCAAGAAAAACTTTTCCACTTTCATCTTGGGTGGTGTGTGCTCTGAACTCAGGATACTTGAGTGCAAGCTTTAAAAAACTTGGCTTGCTGTTTTTGTAACGATTCCTTGGATGCATAAATTTATTTAACGACATTTTAAATCCTGGGTAGCAACCAATTTATTGCAATGTGGTTGATTTTAATATTCTGGGCTTTGTGCTAAGAATAGCAATATGTTATGCTGCTGCTATTAATGAAGAATTCTGGGATCAATGAAAACCAAACAGAAGGCTCATACCTGGATGAAAAGAATTTTGTCAATTAAAAATTAATACATAGAGTTTAAAAATATGATTCAGCTTAAACTTAAACTCTCAAGCTACAATATTTTCTATGATGCTAATTTTAATATTTAAGGGGTCATCCATTTATAACATCCACTAAAAATAGGAATTTTAGACACCCCCCCCCCAAGTGGATATCCACCAGTATTAAACAGTCATCCAATACACTAATTATTATTAAATATCATGTGTTGGGTATGTGTACCATGCAATATTAATAAGCAATAGATATGTAGACTGTTTTTTTTATCAATTATTATAATTATTCTGAGTCATTATAATGCAAGAAATGTCAAGCTCAAGTTAACATAAGAATTAAGCCTGATTAAAACCTGACGCATGGGGTCGGCAGGTTGAGTCAGTAAAGCTTAAGGTTGCTAAACCATAATTATCCCAAGTTCGAACCCCCAGGCAGATGAAACTCGATAGATTCTAAGCTGGGAACAGCAACCCATCTAGGAGAAGAAACTCCTAAATCAAAGAACTGCCACCTAGTAGTTTGTTATTGGATGAAAGAAGGCTATGGTCGGAAGTAAATCCAAAAAGAAAAGAAGTCAACAGCCTAAATGAATGGTGCATAACCGATTGATATGAAATACTCTAGATCTAGATTCTAGATCTAGTAGTGACAGTATGTGTTCAGACCCCCCCCCCCTCCTCTCGGTTAATCTCTCAGTCAAATCACTGCGGTGTCTGAGAATAACGTGTAGCAGTCAGTGTGTCAAGTGTGAGTGTAGCAGACGCAAGCTTCTGAGACTGAGTCTATAATGTCTAGATTTCCTGCTGTCGTAGTAGTAGCACAGTCTAGTTGAGTTAGTTACCTAATGATTAGATCTAAATCTAGATCTATATAAGATCTAGAATCTGGGGTATTCTAGAATAGAGTCTAGACTGGCAGTCCCAGTTCAGATATCAAAATCGTAGGCCAAATCTACCGTCTGAATTTCGTTCCAAATGCGTTTTTACAATGTCCTGTTTATGTTTTTAAAGTACTGTTGTGTTAACGATTCAAACAATATTTAGCACAACATAGGCTAGATTAGATTAAATCTAGATCTATAAATTAAAAGTTAAATATTAGATCTAGAATCTGGATATTATTATTTTATCTATTATTATACCCAATTTTGTATTTCAGTTAGAGCTATATATTTTGAGAACTAGGTCTAGCATTAAGGGGTCGTCCATAAATATTTAATGACATCACATTCGCAGGGGGAAGGGGGGGGGGGTATCCCATAATTTTGTGACAGTGTGTGATGAGGGGGAGTGGGGGGTGTTCAGATGGTGTGACGTCACACTTTTGCATTATAAAAAAAGCACTGTTAGAAAATGACAGAGAAGTCTGGAAAGCTCTTGTCAGCGGCCTATGTCACAATAGGGAAGACAGGCAAACCTAACCTAACTCTAACCTGTTAGAAAATGAATTTTAGCCGTTTTTCGCGTTTTAGAAAACTGTTTTAATAAATTGTAATGGGGATGGATTAAAATACTCTATGTTGTCAGAGTTCAAACAAGATTTTGGAAAAATATCGTATTTTAAGAAAAATTCAACTGCAATTTGAGGGGAATTGTAAGCAGCGGTGTGACGTCATTTTAGGAGGGGGGGTCTGGATTTTTGTGCCGATGTGTGACGGAGGGGAGGGGGGGGGGGGAAGGTAAAAATCGTCAAAAAAGCGTGGCGTCATTTATGGATGACCCCTAATTTTTTAAATATAGTGTCTACAAAATTATTAGTAAAATATCTTTTAATATTATTGATTATTAATAATAATTAGGCCCTTATAATTTACTAATAATTAATATAATCTAGGTCTTGATATAAAAGTTATAGACTCAGTAGATTTAATTTAAGGGGGGTACTCCTTTATTAATATTTACACACTCAGCCTAGAATAGGCTCTACTTAATGTTTTTATTATAGTGGCAAATTAAACTTTTAAAAAGCTAGTTTATAAATGTGAGATCATAAAAGCGTATGATCACTTATCCACAAATTTGGCGATTTTGTAGAATGTTCACCTGGCATACAATATTGACCTTTGCCCCATGTTCAATCCATGTTTTATGTTGTGATATTTATTTTGTGCAACTTTAGAGACCTATACACTATACTCAGTAAACTGGACTAAGTCTTCTGTAGCACTTGTTACATATTTTATTATATGAATGTTATAGCTTAATGGTCATGTCATCGTTACGTGCATTATTTGTAATTAGAAATTGCATTTCTAAGACTAAGTGTAAATACATTTTTTTCTTTTCATTAGGCCTAATAAAAATAGTTTAAATAAAAAAATAGTAGATCTAGATCAATCTAGATCTAGATCTATTCTAAAATAGTAAATGACTAAATAAATACTAAATAGATCTAGATCTAGTACTAGTAACTCTAGAGGAGTAGTAGGCTAAACAAATAATTTATTTTAATATTATTAATTTTTTGGCCGATTCTAGTCGGAATAAGATACGCATGCGATACGCATGCTCAATGGAGAGAAACTACGACTTGCCTTAGCGGCGATGTTTTCGATGGTACTGCGCATGCGTGTGTTTACAACCGCAGAACCCTAATACCAACCCTAATCCTATCCTTAACCCTATCCCTAATCCTATCCCTAACCCTAGCCCTAATCCTAACCCTAACCCTAGCCCTAATCCTATCCCTAACCCTAGCCCTAATCCTATCCCTATCCCTAATCCTACCCCTAACCCTCATTCTAACCCTAGCCATAGGTCACTGCGCATGCGCAGAACTATCTTTTGCCGAAAAATCTTATTCCGAGTAGACACTTCGTAATTTTTTACTCATTTGCCAAAGTGGCATTTTTCAAATTTGTTCAGCTCTCTGTCTCCAAGACTAAAGTTTAATTTTGAAAATAATATCTAAATATTTTTTTGGTTATTTATTTAAAAATACAATATTTATTATTTATACAACTGCTAAAACTTGACCTTTGAACCAACTTGATCTCTTGATTGATTATTTACATACTTTTTTATTTTGTATTTTAGGTAAGAATAACATTGGGCCTACATTACAAAGTGTAAGATGTGCCTCAACTAATCTCTTTGAACTGCCAGAGACTCATGCCCTTTTAAAGAAAACATGTAGAGACTTTGCAGAGAATGAGCTTATGCCTATTGCTGGTCAACTTGATAAAGAGCACAAGTTTCCTACTGAACAGGTTAGACTTTTTTTTTTGCTTTTTATATCATAAGGGATTAGGTCTTAAAAATGAGAAGTTTTAAAATAAATGAGCTGACCCGCTATTTAGTTGTTTTATGTTCTACTTTTCAGTAATTCATAATTTTAATTTGTGAATTGGACACTACCCTCCCTCCCCACCCCAGTGAAAACAACCCTCCGTGACGACAGTTTACAGACAACAATGAAAAGATCAAGCAGAAATTGTTACCTCCCCTTAGTTTCAAATCATTTAAAAACTAAACTATCTGCCCCTAGTAGACGTCTCTGATTTGACCCGGCTCTAAACATTCGACGTGAACCACAGCTCACCAGACTGGCGGGGGTGATAGCAATATCAATATGGTCTGTTGCGCATGCCTGGAGAGCGAGGGAGGGGGTGGGAGGAAGGTTAGATAGTTGGCTTGCATCGTGGTGTCCACGTAGAGAATTATATATATAGATTACCATGGCAATCTGTTAATGTTATATATATATATGTATATATATGTATTACTTTTAGTTCTTCATGTAAAGTAGATTGTCTAAAATGTCTTTTGAAATAGATAAAAAAACTTGGCCAATTAGGTCTACTATGTGTTGATGTACCTGAGTCTGAAGGTGGGACTGGTCTGGACTACTTGGCTTATGCCATCGCTATAGAAGAAATCAGTCGAGGGTGTGCATCTACTGGAGTTGTTCTCAGCGTTAATAATGTGAGTATTGTATTCCTTAATTAAGAGTTAAGTGAAAAGGTATTTTTTTAAATGTTTATCTATATACAATACTAAATAAACATAAAGGGAGATAATTAACACACATTGAAAACTATTTTTGTAACTTTGTCTAACGACAACACATACTTGTCAACTAATTAGTACATTGAAAATGGATTACATTTCAAGAAACTTAATTTTAAATGTTAAAATAATAACAGTCCTCCTTTTATTTTTCCCATTCCCAGTTAATTTTTAATTCAATTTTTTAATTCACAGAGCTTATACCTTGGTCCTATTCTAAAATATGCTACACCCAAACAAAAAGAGAGCTTCCTAAAGCCTTTTTTAAATGGAGATAAAATTGGATGTTTTGCACTAAGTGAACCAGGAAATGGTAGTGATGCAGGGGCAGCTTCAACTGTGGCCCAGCTTAGTTCTGGCAAATGGACACTTAATGGGACAAAAGCTTGGATAACAAATGGTTATGAAGCTTCTGCTGCTGTGGTTCGTTGTTTTTTTTTTCTAAATTAATTTTATAAAGCTTTACTTTTTAAATATATAAAATGCTATATTTTTTAAAAATTTGCTTTAGCTCAGTATTATTTTTCACCATAAATATTGTTGATTTAAAAAAAAAAATGTTCCTTAAATTATTAAATATTTCTTAAGTCTGTTGTTGAAATAGAGTTTAAAAAGACCACCTAAATCTTCAGTTGTATTGTTGGGTTATATTATTTAGATGTCTGTTAGAATTTGTTTTAAACCAAATGCATTATATATTATGTGATTTTATGTTTTCTTTCTTTTTTAAAGTGGTTGTTTTAATTTATAATTGTTTCATAATGTGCCTTAATGTTATTAACCTTCAGGTTTTTGCAACAACAGACAAAAAACTCAAACACAAAGTAAGCATACAGTAAGACATAGTTTGAGGTTACTGTTTTAATAAATTTGATATCAATTATTGAACTCTTGTTTAACAATCCTCCATATTAAGATATCAGACTGAGGTAATGGAGATACACCGTTACAATGTTATATTTTTTTACCAGGGTATTAGTGCCTTCCTTGTCCCAAAGCCAACTGATGGGTTGTCTTTGGGTAAGAAAGAAGATAAACTAGGCATAAGAGCCAGCTCTACTTGTTATTTAATATTTGAAGATTGCAGCATCCCAGAGGAGAATATGCTGGGTAAACCTGGTATGGGATTTAAAATAGCTATGGTAAGTTGTGTCATTTTTATTGGTATGAAACTCAAATGAATTTTGAGAAATTATTACATTGATTTTTATTTAATTTTTTAAAATATTATTTATATTATTAAATATTAAGGGCAATCTGGTGAGTTTAGTGAGTTTTTTTTATTTGTTAACTGAAGATAATCATAAGCAGAATATAATTTTTTTTTAAATTTATTTTTGCAGCAAACTTTAGATGCAGGTAGAATTGGCATTGCTTCTCAAGCTCTAGGAATTGCTCAAGTGAGTCTGGGACTTTGAAATTTTTCATCTCATCTTTCTGGGCTTTCTTTTAAATTGGTTTAAATCCCTTTAACTTTTAAAATAATTTTTTTTAGTATTATAGCATACAATTTTTAACATCAATGGGAGACAATTATTAAAATGGTCATAATAATTTGAAGATGATATCTAATTTATATTTTGAAATACTATTACTTTAAATTTTATGATTTATCTCCCTTTGAAAATGTAGGCATCTCTTGATTGTGCTGTGGATTATGCTATGAAAAGACAGTCTTTTGGAATGCCAATAGCTAAAATGCAAACAATCCAGGTAAAATTTATTATTTCAAATTGAGATTTTTACCTTATTTATTAAGATATGTTTTAGTTTCAGAATGAAATACAAATTTCTACAGTTTAATCAACTGACCTGTGGTTTAACTTTAATATTTGTTCAGGATTGTTTATTCAATACTTTTTAACAGAATAAAATAGCAGACATGGAAGTACGTTTAGAGAGTGCACGTCTACTAACTTGGAAGGCAGCCATGTTGAAAGATGCAGGGAAAAACTTTACTAAAGTAAGTTTCATTACTAACCATCTATGTAGCTGGCATGATCAGCCTAACCAGAGCATGTGCCAACAAAAGAAAACATCTGGGCTCATCTTTATTGTCTCTAGAGGCAAAAGTAGCCATATATATTAATTTAGACATAACAGAAAATAAATACAAAAGCTACATTTTTACTTTCTTGTACATACGAAGTATAGAGAAAGTATTGTAATCGTGCAAAAAAAAAATCGAGATTTTTAGTTATTATAGTGAGAAGAAAAAAATTCCCTAATTTAGCATGTTGTTTTTATTAGGAAGCAGCTATGGCCAAACTGGCAGCTTCAGAGACAGCAACCTTTAATGCTCATAATGTAAGTTGTTCATATTTATAGTTCAGTTTGACATCCTCCTTTACTAATACACACATGACCTGCTCAAGCTATGCATAAAAGTAAGTCGTACCATAATAGGATGAAGAACTTCCTTCACCCATGTTGCCAGCGACTAGATCCTTGATTTTACTTACTCCCCTGAAGGTAAAGAATCCTCTTTAGACCTAGCGATCCATTGGTCAGAAGAAGTAGAATTCATATGATTGTTGACTTCGGCATATGAAGTGAAGGTGTGGTCAGCACTTTGCCCAGCCGCCTTTACTTTCCCTAACATGAGTTTGGTACCGAACAAGGCTGGGTGGACTCAGGGACGTTCTACTGACTTAGACAGAGATTTGAGCTCAAAACTTGTCAGGTTAGCACTTACTCTGCTTAGTTTAGATAATAATCCCAGTTAGACCCGGAGACTGCATACCATTTCATTATGGGTTCTGTGCTAGACCATGCTGTTCCTCTTTCATTTGACAGTGATGCATAGGAGCTAGGCATGTTTGAATTGCTAAGAGATAGTCTAACCATCATAGATGAAAAGGATTTTCACCTGTGGGTGATGTGTAGGCCCTATACCTTTTCTGTCATGTCTGATTTGTCCTGTTCTTGATTATAAGTGTATGATTTGGAATATTTCTCGTGTACAGGCAATTCAAATACTGGGAGGTATGGGTTATGTGACTGACATGCCAGCTGAAAGACATTATAGAGACGCTCGGATCACCGAAATTTACGAAGGGACCAGCGAGATCCAGAGGATTGTTATTGCCACTAATGTTTTTAAAGAGCACGGCTTTTAAACTGTTTTGTAACTGTATAAGCCGAGAGGGAAACAAGTTTTGAGTTAACTAATTCTCTTGCTAAAGCTCAATACACCAAGTTCAATAGATTTGATGGTCTTTCACTCATCTGCCGGTGACAAATGTATGTCTGCTTAATTGATGTATTTAATATTTATTCTGTTTATAATGCATAACCTAAATGTTCATATTAATACTTTCACTTACTTGATAATGTAATTTTGTTACTGCATAAACTAATCAACAGTTGTAATTTTAAATGGCTAATAAAAATGTTTTTCTTTTGTAAAAAACATGTACCTTTTGAATGATCTAGCATCTTGTTTTGTGGTTGTATCTTATCAATAAGATTAAGTAACTGGGTTAATCTGCTATGTTTTAGACTAGTCTTTGGTACTTACTGGCTAACAAAGAAAAGCACACAATAAAATGTTTTTGTATGTTACAATACACATGGAAATGGCAAGAATAAAATGATCCAACAAATTTTTGCATAAATAATCAGCAATTTATTTTATCAGAGGATGGCAAAGTTTCTTGAATAATTAAGAACAATTAAAAATGTGGCTTCCACTTTACCCTTGTTTACATCATCTCAAAAAACAAGAGTAAATCAAGTACAAATGTCTGCAATGAAAAAACTAACTACAAAATGTGGAGATCAAATAAAAATAAAAATCTGCTAAAACCTGACATTAGCACATCTCATTTTCAGTCATCCAATATAGAATTTAGGGAATGGATCAAGTTAGTGCAACATCAAAAGGAAAAAAACATTGAAAGAGAAATTCCAAATTTTGGAAAACTAATAAATGCAAATCTGGTTATTAAAAGCAGTTATAAATGAACATACACAGATGTAAGTGCTTGGTTGCTTATGTCAAAGGAAAAAAAAAAAAAAACAAATTTAAAGCAGCTAAACTTAACAATAAAAAATAAATATTAAGTAATTGATTCAAAAATAAGGGGAATAAAAGCTTTAATTTTCTGCTAAATAAACAACCCACAAGCAACCAACTATGCTGATAACTGACTCTTTGGTTGTGAAAAATTCTGCTAACTGAGGTAATTGGTGATGTGTGTAGTGTTATGGTGGATGTAATTACACAGCCAGTAATACAGAATTAACCTTTAAAGGTACTTGCAATGATTAAGTAGTTGGAAAATTATACAAAATAAATAATATTATGAGAATTGTGCTTGATTTAGATCAACCACCATCCAACTGAAAACTATACAGACTATTACAGACTTTTCTTCCAATAAAAAAATGATTTTTTTTCTTGTTTTACATTTGACCATAAAGAAACAAACTAGTGTAATAACAGTTGTGGCTGATGTAAACATATTCAGTTGTGAGAAAATTTAAACATTAAGTGACCAACTGTTTGCTGGTGTTTAATTAATCAAGAAAGAAGGAAATGCGCAATGTGAATGCACATCAAATCATGACATTAAAACCAAAACACATTAGATCTGAAATTACTTCAAGGAGTTATAAAAAATGAATGAAAGAAACATTTTAATAATCCAAATACTAAAAAAAACAACAACTGAGAATTTGATTTTAGGCTACTAATCTATTTACAGATTTTGAGTGTGTCTACACAACCATTAAAAGATATGTATAATATATACTGTCAGCATAATGTCTCTCCAATACATAAAAAAAAAACCCCACAAGTATTTTATAAGTGGTTTTTAAAGATAACTATATCGCAGACACTGACATAGTCATCTATTTATTTTTGCTAGAATTTCTGTTCTAGCACTTCTCTATCTGACATGAATCTAATAAATAAGAACTATTAACTGGAAAGTTTTCATCACAAAATCTAAAAACAAAAACAATCTTCAATGAGCATTCATCCTCCCAACTCACACACACAAGCAGGAATGTTACTTGTCTTTCTTAAGCTCTGTCGTTTCACTGGGCGCTGCTGTTTTCTTTCTGGCGGACAAAGCTTTCTTACACTGGTTGTACACTTCATTTAATTTGAACTCTTTTATTATGTTCACCTGGAATTAAAATCATCATACTACTTAAAAAAACATACTTAAGTTATTATAGCAGTTTATGTGATCACAATGGTTAGGTTTAGTCTTGTATATCATTTTAAAAAATTGCTATTTTTAAAAAAACCTCACAATCTCACATGATAACCTGTTTTACTTACTTTGTAACAACTTTGAAGAGAGAAAAAAATTCACTATAAATGAACACAACTTTTACCTTGGTGAAATCAAATTTCAAGGTCACATGTTTAGTTGGAATTGGTCGCCTCTCAACTTCCTGTCCATCTTGAAATAAGATAATGGTGGGTAGCTGGCGTGATAAGGCACCAGTGTTGATTTCATATCTTAAAAAAAAAAAGAATCCAACATTTATCAAAACCATCATCAAAACCTCACCATTTAGGCTATAAGTTTGTATAAGGGTTTAACTATTGTAGCCTAAGGGAAATGTACTTAACATGATGTCACTCTCAAAATCAATGACAATATTTAATTTAATTACAGCTATTATTTAGACAGTAAATAATGTTTAACTACATAATCTGCTGTGAGTTGTGCTGTCCATTTAAAAATGTGTTATCTCTTTTTAAGTTATAATTTATGGTAGCTAAAAATATTTAACTAGTGAGTTAGGAATCAAACATTGTCTGTTCTGTGAATAAAACTATCAAAAATAGATACTTACTTTTCCGCTACATTTGGATATCTTGAAATATCAATTTTTCCAAACTTGAGATTTTCCAAATGATACCTGCACATAAAATTATGTGTTCTTGTAATCAGACAAATAAACATTACCATTTAGAAAGTGACTAGTCAGTAGCTTTTCTCCTAAATGTTTGGTAAAGGATCACAAGGTCCAGTTAGTGTGGTTAAGTAAGTGAGTAAAATCTTTCACCAACTAGTATTTTAGTTACAAGATAAACCAAAAAAAAAAAAACAGCAACTAACTCATTAGACAACTCAGAGAAAACGGGAGCAAGGTTGACACATTTGGGGGACCAGGCAACATAAAAGGCTATCACCCAAGTCACTCTTTTGTCCCTGGCAATCTCATCCTTAAAAAGCAAGAAATAAATTTATATGTTTGTGGCAATCTCATCCTTAAAAAGCAAGAAATAAATTTATATGTTACACAGCGTACATGAAAAACGACTAGTAGCTCTACGTTAAAGAAGAAACCTATGAATAAGTAAAGAAAATAAAACTTGAATAAAAGAATGATAATAGTACACATTCCCCATTCTAGGACAAGGTTAATCAAGAAGAACTTACAGTCAGGTTTGGTCCTCTGAAGTAGACAATATTTTCTGGTCCTTGATACACAGGCTTGGGAAGGAACATCACATGGGCTGAAATGTTTGTAAACTTTAGTTTACAGGTGACACAGTATCTACAGGGTTTGTGTTTTGTTACTGGACTTAACCAAAACACCCAGCTAAGCTGGCTGTATGAGTCCACTAGTATCATTACAAACTTAAGGCACTAAAATCTCAATGATTTCTCTTTTCTCTAAGTGAATCAGTTATTGTCAACAAAGGTGCATTAACCTTCTATATCAATTTCTTATGAGTGGTAAATCTAAATCTCTTTTGTCAAAAATAGAATATACTTTAAAATTTTAATGACACTTAAATTGGATAATTTAGATAAAAATATGTTGGAAAAATTATGAGAAAGGGATGTTTGCAATAAGGGTCTACTTTATTATACTTTATATATGTGAAAATACAAGAGTACATATTTACCCAGACACAAAAGAACATACAGAATGCCATAAGTGGGACTGTAGTTGAAGAAGCAAATGACACTTAAAGTTTTTGTAAACAAACATGTGGTTGATGCATATTCCACAATACTAGCTGAAAAAGAAAAAAATGTTTTATGGTACAACTCAAATCTTTTAGGTTATAAAAAATATATGCCTGAGATTAATCTATTAGATAATAATATTAGAACTTAAAGTAAAAGAAAACAATGTAAAAAGTAGAGCAACAGTTCCATTTTTTATCACAACTGTCCATGTGACAAGTGAAGTAGAGATCACCTATTTCTGTTACTTCAGCATATGAAGGGGTAGTGTGGTCAGCACTATCCACTGCCTTTACTTTCCTTAACATGAGTTAATTATTAAACAGAGCTATGTTGACTCAAGGACATTCTACTGACTTGAAACCAGATTTGAATTTGAGACTTTCAGGTTAGCAGAAAAAGTGCTAGGTCTAAAGAGGAAACTTTACATTTTTTTTTTATAGAAAAGAACCACTGGCTTAACAGAAAGTACCAATACAAATTAGTGCACAACTCACCTTGTCTCCTGTTCTTAAGAACAACAATGCAAGCCAGAAATGTTAGCCATTCCCATTCTCTCTGTAAAAAATTGTGAATTAAATGTATTGAAATATTTATAACCTTAGCGAAAAAAAAATATATGTAGGTGATAGTTTAGTATGTAGATCTATATAGTGCGTAATGAGTGTAGAACTTTACACGATCATGACAATGGACTTATTTTTGCTTTCTTGCCGGTCACATAATCAGTGTGTTTACTGTGTGCTTCACTTTGTTGCCTTTTAAGACTTGTAGAAAATAGGTGGGTTCTGTGCTGCTGTTGAATGCACAAACAGCTCAGAAAAGAAAGTAAAACACATAACTTTTTATTTGTTCCCAATGTTCCGCAGAAAAAGTATTAAATTATTTTATCTAGTTCTGCTTGAATAATAAAATCAGTAATGAAAGTATATAACTTTAATTATTGAATACTATTTACAACAGTTTGGCCGTGCGTGCCTTTTGAAAGTTTGGTTAAACCTGGCTCATAACTTGTTTTCAGTTTCAAGCACGTCTTTAGATTTTTATTTGTTAGTTGGCTTCTTTACTTTGAATTGGATTCATGCAAGAAAACGCTTGCTCGCATAAATATGTTGACCCGAAGATCGTCAGCACTCCAAATTCCAACTTCTTCACCTCACTGTACCATCCTGGAAGACTATTCTATGCTGGAAGACTATTCTATGCGTCACATAATAGTGACACAACTCGCTGCTTCTCTTTTAGAGCTGTCCACTTGTGCACTAGTGCAGCAAAACATGCATGTTTATTATTATATTATATTGTTCATTACAGAGTGTTGCAGACAAATATTTTTATGAGTTTTGAAAATAAAAATTTATATTTGTGCATGGAGCTGAAGAGCCGCATCTCGACATCAAAAGAGCCGACCCCTGATCTAGCTAGTTGTAGCAGTTGAACTTGAACTTTTTAAAACTATTAAAACTAACAACTAGAGTAAAGTTCCACGCGCGGTTAAAACACCGGTGCGATCATCGCCTGTTTATCGCTTCGTACAATATTTGTTTTGATGTTTTATACGAAACTACCGATATCTGCTGTAAACCTGTCCATTTCTAAATATATCCAGGTCAAATTCTTTTGTTTTTCTCCTTCTGGAAGTCGAGTTTTTAAATTTTAAAGTTTCGAGGTATGACGTCGTAGGCGGTTCTAGTTCCCCCTATGAAAAACACTAGGTCCCGGATGAGATGAATAAAACCAACCAATCAAAGCTTTTTATAACTAGGTTAACTATAAATAGCTTCTACAATATATGCGGGACACTGTACATACGATAGATAAGGCTAATAAAGCAACCTGAAAGGTAAATAGGGGTTGCCGCAGCTTGGGTGTCGATTACGGTGGTTTCACATCGCTGCGTAACCAACGACTTGAGCTAGACTAGCCTAGTTCTAGATGCTCTATATTTCAAACTAAGCCTAGAATCTGTATACTTTCTATTTTTTTCTGCTGTTTTAAATTATTTCGATCATCTACTTCTTCTAAATCTAGTTTGTGTCTCTACATACAAGCATATCTAAGCAAATGTTACGTTATGTCTTTTAGTGGTTGTTACGTCCCTTTGTTATGATTATTATAGTTGCGTCCCTTGAGTCATCACTGGGTCAACTTTTAATGTCTTTAATTAATTTAATTAACATGTTTTTAATTATTATTTTTGCAATCTATTAATTAATAATAGCGTGTATTTCGAAAATTGAAAATTCGTTATTTTCGGGAGGAAAAGATACCGATCGACGCGTAATTTTTTACTGAAACTACTTTTTATACTCTGTGTGTGTCTAGCAAAAGTTTATTTAGCCTATTTCGATTTTAAAATTTTTGTGTTTATAAAAAATTTGGATTAACCTGCCACCATTATTTTTCCTCTTACATTAAAAAAAAAGTGTCTCCGATATTGGTAGTACACAACTTGATGACGTCATACGCGTCAAATTATATTTTCGGACTTTTCGTCATTTTAATATAAATTGTTAATGTAGTATTTTATTATGAGTTTGACTTATCAAAATTATATTTACTATACACATCTAGGCGTATTAATAATTGAATAAATTATTAGGCATAGGCCTACTGAAAACTTGAATTACAACCACCATGTAGTAGTAGCAAAAAATTTTTTTTTAATTATTAGATTTTAACATTTATGTAGAGCCCTACCCTACATGACCAACAATTTCATACCAATACCATTGTCTAAAATAGTGAAAATGTTATAATATAGTTTATATAGGCCCTCTACAAAGGTGTTCAGCTGCTTCTTATAGTTAGGCCTATAGATTATCAATATTATTAACCTTGCTTGAACACATTATAGTAAGTTATAAAAATTTATCTGTTATGCTAGTGATACTAATTAATGGAACCATTATCTCTCACTATGATTATTTATTCATTCTAAATATTTAATATGTAATTTAGTGTCTAATATATATATATATATATATATATATTTATTGACTGCTTACTCTCAATAATTGTTGTTGCACTGTAAATTGCACAAGTCTAGAGAAAAAACTTCAGCATAAGCTTATTTTATCAGAACATGTCTATGAAGGCTTACTCATTGCAAGTTTTTTTTTTCTAGACATGTATAGTATTCATGTGGTAAGTGCAAACATGGTGTTACTCTGACAGACCCACCAGTATAATTTCTTATACAAGACCTGGTTTCAAATTAAAACAAAAGATAAAAAGAACCAAAATGGTTTGCTTTACAAAAAATATTTATTTATTAGATTTAGATGCAATTATATAAATTTCAATTATGAATGAAAAGTACAAAAGTAATAATGGGTTTAAGTTTAAGGTGTGAGTACAACAAAGTGATTTATATAACAAGTTGATGCAAATTGAAAAAATGATCAGGTTGAATGAAAGTCATCAGTCCAGGAAAGATACAAAAATCTGCAAAGAAAAAAAAAAGTTACTTGATTTGTTTACACTATACTGTGTATCAAATTAGAATACCATAAGTAAAATATAAAAAAAGAGATTAAAAAAAATAATACCATGTCATTACTTACCAACCTTTATTTTTTAACCTACTGCTTTGCGTAAATGTAATAGCCAATATAATTTTTATGTATTCTATAAAAAATCAATAATGAATCTTAACTGACAAACTAAAAATTATTTAAATTATAAATAATACTCATCTAATTTTTAAAAAACTGTACATCACTATGTAATGCCCATCAGAGTGCTGTAAGAAGAAATAAAAAAAAAATGAACTTTCCAAATAAGAAATGGAAGGAGTAATATTATAAACACTTCATGCAATTACCAAACTAAAAAAAAGATATTGTGATGAAACCTTAAGTAACTGCACCATCAAGCCAAAGAAATTCAAATAACAAAAAATTGTGCGCACTTTTGAAAAAATAGAAATTATATACATATTGTAAAGACATAAATATTGCAATCATTGCATGTAACTGTAAACATAAAAATATATAACAAAGGAACAAAGCAAATTTAAAATGAAACATTAATTATTTTTTAAAGCTCAAATTGTTAATAATCCTGCTGTCCAAGGATTAACAGCAGATTAGGATGTAAAGCAGAGATCACTACTAATCAAGTCAGCTATCAGTGACTCAGTAGGTAGGCAAAAGTCCTCAGCTTCATCCTCATCCGTTGCCCAGTAGCCTACAGTGTAGACAACAGACTTGTTCTTTTTAGCTAGTACTCTGTTAATAATCCTCACATAATAGCGATGCACTTTCTGATCATCTAGCTCCCAATTGTCAGTCAGCTGGACACCAACCAGGTCTTTACCACCCACAATTCTTGACAAAGAGGGTTTCCACTTCTGTCAACACCACGAAATAGGGGATGGTTTACTGAGACATTCGATCCAGACAACACTTCATAGATGGAATTTTCAGTATCTCTGCGTTCCATAGCTTCCAACTTTTTCTTCATCTGCTTCATTCGAGATTGAATGTCTGTGTCTATTTTGTTCTGTAACTGGTTTGTGTCGATGACCCTGTCAAACTCCTCAATCAGTTTGAGATTCTCTGCCTGAACAATGTCATTCTTAACTGAGATCTTGAACCTTTCTCCTCTTAAAACATCATCTATCTCCTTCAATACTCTGTCATTGTCAGCGAATCCATCTCCCATTTAACACTATCAATCTTGGTTCTCAATTCTCTTGCTGAAGATGTCCAGTTGTTCTTTGAAACCTAACCTGCAATTTAGCATATTTTATGTTTGAAATCATCAATAACTTACCCTTTCATGCTGTTTCTGCACCAGCCAATACCTGCTTTGACATCTGTTGTTTTTTTTCTTTTATGTAAAATACTTCCTCTTCCAACACTGGATCTGTGTCTGCTTTCTCTGCAATGATTTAGTATCTTTTCTTAGTTTACTTATTGTAGAAAAATATGAATTATAAAGGAAGTTCTGTGCAACTGTATTTTATAGCTGTAAGTTGATGAATCAAGTCATGACTTAGTATACTAAAATAAACAATTAGTGTTAGAAAAAAGTCTGTTACATTAGTAGTCTATTACAAATTACTTACTTAATCCACATCACTCCCTGTGGAGTATAGGGCAGCAACAAATCCCTGCCATTCCACTCTGTCCGGGCGAGCCACTTTAGTTCATGCCAAGTCTTGCCAGCAGCTTGCACTTCTTCTTCCATCTATCTCCTCCATGTTCCCAGTGGTCTTCCCCTCTTTCGTTTTCCAGTGCCATGTTGGGGAGTCATCTTTTGCTCATGCGTAGGACATGGCCCAGCCATCTCCATCTCCTCATTCGAAATTCTGAAAATGCATTTGGAAAATTTAGAAATAGATATCTAGGCATTAGGTTTATTTTAAAATAAATAGACTAGGCCTACTAGGTTTATTTCACACAAAAAAAAAAACCATTTGTTTTTAAAATTGTGAGTCTAGTAAAAAGTTACTATTGTTTAGAGTTTAGAGTAGAGGTAAGTTAGAACTAGATCTAGATTTAATTACTTAACACTAAATAGGTAGATCTATAATTAAAAGTAGTCTATAATTAATAATTAGGTAAATATGATCACTTAAAGTACTGTCACTTATCAGAAAGATCTAACTGTGATTCCGATGGCTGAATGATTTCTCACACAGATTTCTATCAAAGAGCTGCAAGACCACAGACTGAAAAAAAAAGTAGATTAGAGATTCTAGAGTCTATATCTAGAAAATTAGATAGTTAATATATAGTATTATATAGACTATATTATAGAGATCTAGATCTTCTAAAATAATTTAGATTAGGCTTATACTTAATTATACTATACTATAGAATATGTATTATATATTGTATAGAATAAAGAATCTACATCATCTAGATCTAGATCTATAAATCTAGAGATTCTAGGTTTCATAAATTGATCTAGATTCTTGATCTACTAGTGATCTAGCCTCTCCTCTTAGTGATCTAGTCTAGCCTAGCTTGACGATCATCTGGATCTAATCTAGAATCTAGATCTAGATCTAATTCTAAGAATCTAGAGTAGCTAGATCTAGACTAGAATGATAGAATCTCTAGATCTGGATTTAGATTTCTAAGATGATATAATATAATAGTAATAGATCTAGATCTACTATTTACATTATAATCTAGATCTAGATTAGATTAGATCTAGAATTTCTAGAAATTCTAGGTCTAGTCTAGATCTAGATCTAAATCTACCTAATGACACTATTAAACCTTATTACTTTTTTTCGTAAAATAGTTTTTTTTAATAATGCTATTTTTAAAAAACTTAATAAATATACAATATTTTAAAAATCTTTTTAAAATAATGGCGGCTACAAAGCTATCGATTCAGACTTTGCAGGTACATTTAAACGACTTGTTGGTGGGAAATTAGCCGTTTTCAGACTTAATTTAAAAAAAATTTGCAAAACTCTGTCGAACTACCAAAATTTTAAAAAGAACTGGAATCTAATTCAAATAGAAAAAAAATGATGAAATTACCTCTATTTTTGACAGCAATATTCCGAAGAAAGAAAAACTAAATTAATAAATATCGTCCGCCAAAAAATTTTCCAATATGTCAAGTAAACCCGACGGGAAGAGAGCGTCAACGAAATGCCGGTTGGAACAAGCCGTTAGTCTATTCTTAGACTCACGCGCGGCGGTGACGGAAGCCTGGGACAAAAAGCGAAAGGGGAAGTCAGCGCCATTTTCAAAATGGTTGCCCTTAGAAATTACGAAGCCGTAATACACGCTATTAATAATACAATCAACAACACGTTTAAGTGTGTAAAATATTTATTTCAATTATTAAAATTGGATCAAAACGTATACAATACGCTCGTTGGCAAGCAGGTTCTTGCGTACGCAGGCAAAAAAAAAAGGGAAAAAAAATATCGCAAGGAGGGACGTCACTAAAACATGAATATCTTAAATACTATGCGTAGGAATACAAAATGACTCATACATATTACAGTAGAATGGCAGCAGAGTAATACAGTGCTTTCGGTTTGTTTCTGTGTGAAACGGTTATAAAATAGCGCCCGATGAAAATCGGGAATTTGGAATTTTCCGCTATGTGTGACCGCGCGTGGAACTTTACTCTACAACTTCAAAACTTACCATTTCAAGTGTGCATGAATGAAACAAGACATTGCATACTTTGGGTGTACTTTTCAAAATAAAATACAATGTTGCAAGTATTATATCCGTAATGTAGTGAGGTGCTAATAACACACGCAATTCACCTAGTACAGCCATCATGTTTGTTACCAACTTTGTTTATTGAAGACAAAGTTGAAGGTCTTTACTCATAACGTGTAGCTATCCCGGAAGTAACGATTGAAGCCAATTTTATATAAATAATAAGTGAAAAGTAATGGATACGTTATTTGGGAGGAGGGGGGGGGGGTGTTAAATCACTTGATCTATAAACACCATATATTTCAGGATTTTACAAAAATAAAAAATTTTTATAACTTTTTACTGCCCACGCACTTATGCACATATGCTGTGAGGTATGGTTAATATGGGGATTCACCTATACTTAACATCCTTTGGGGTAGGCCTAGTATACTAACAGAGGGTAATTTAATTAATAAAATACACATTAACAATGCAGTGTTTCTTCCAGACTTTTTTCTCCGGGGGGGGGGGCACTTGAAATCTTCGGGGGGGGGGGCGGTAAACTTTCTTCGGGGGGGGCGGACAGTGTAAAAAGTATATATTTTCTATATAAATTATATAAATTTCATTTCGTTCGGGGGGGCGGTAAAAAATTTTCGGGGGGGCTTCGCCCCCCGAAGAGATGCCTGGAAGAAACTCTGAATGGGGGACCGGGGAAAGTGGCCGCTCCCCTGCCAGCATTTTTAGAACAGTGGCGCTATTTTTTTTTCGGAAAATTTAAAGCATTTGAAAAAGCAAGAACAGATGATAGCTAAATGAATACAAGTGAAATAGATGCGCTCTGTTGCATCACAAGGCGCGTTTGAGAGGCGCGGTCCGCACCGGGTGACACAATTAAGAAGGTTACAATGGTGACTAAAAAACCTCGTAACTGTCAAAAGAATGTTTTATCCAGTTAAAATAATAAAATAGTAGTGGGAGAGGGGTAATACCAAACCAAAAATGTAAAATTGGTGGAGGGGAGAGTGACGTCATTGGTTACCGCACCGAGTGACACCCAACCCAGTGAAATCACTAGATGCGCTTATCGTGGGTCTGAATTTGTACTAATTGTGTTGGTTAAAGAAGGAGCCTAATTACATCTCATTTCTACTTGGCCCCTTAAGAAGGTTTCCACGTCAGTCTTTGCAGGACTTTTATTTTAAAGAAAAAGAATTACTAGCTGCAATTGGTTCGATCCGGTTCGCATTTCCTTGTCAAAGAAAGATATTTTAGATTTATTGGCCCATGCTAGAAAGAGACCACTGGCAGTTTTAGGGGCCATCCATAAATGACGTCACGCTTTTTATGGACTATTTTTACCTCCCTCCTCCCCTCCGTCACACGTCGTCACAAAAAGCCAGACCCCCCTCTGAAATGACGTCACACCTTAGCCTACAACCCCCTTCGAAATTGCTGTTGAATTTTTCTTAAAACATCGATAATTTTCCAAAATCTTGACAGAATTCTGTCAACATAGAGTATTTTGATCAGTTCCTATTACAATTTATTAAAACCGTTTTCTAAAACGCGAAATAATGGCTAAAACTCGTTTTCTAACATTGCTTTTTTTTTATAATGCAAAAAATGGAAGTCACACCATCAAATTCCCCCTCCCTCTCCCCCTCATCACACACCGTCACAAAATTACTGACCCCCTCCCCTACGATTGTGACATCATTTATGGACGACCCTTTATTCACGCATCGACCTTTCTCCCAATCTGTCCCGTTGTCTTGGAGAATCACACATCACTTAAGTAACCCTTTCATCAAGACGTGAAGCTTAATTAATAAGATTAAATAAAATAAAAGCTTATTAACAGTATGTGAATTCATTGTATCAAAGCAATTTTAGAATACCATTTTTTTTTCATTTAACACGCACTAACGCTCACACGCCAAACTGAATTTAAATAACTATTCTTATACGCTTTTTGCATTGACAATAAAAATAAACACATGTTCTCTTTCTCTCATAAGTAAAAGCACCGATCGCTATAAAATATATATCCTAAGAGATTTCACGAGCGACTGTCAATGAGCCGGTGTTCCGGCGGTTCCGTCGAACCCAGTACCCTGACACGGTTTGGTACGCCGGCTGAAGTCGTTCGTCGGTTTATGGCGATTGGAACCACATTAGAGAGATTTAGAAGGGGGACCAGAGTAGCTCTATTGCTATCAATATCAATTCCTTTTCTAAAAACCACATTTTGGAATCTAAAAAAAGTCATAAAAACTCTAATTAATTTGTAAATTAGTAGGTCTCAGGCTGCTATTTATTTTTATCGAGTACTTTTGGATCAAGAAAATATGGCTTCTTCTGTCATAAAAACAGTAAACGTACGTGCCGAAATTATAAACAATGAATTAGCCGAACACTAATGCTGGTACTAATGCCATTTCTATCTAGATTGTAGATTCTAGATACTAGTACTAGACCTAGATATCTAGATATATTCTATTATATACTATCTAGATCTAGATATAGATCTAGGCCTATATGCCACTATATGGGGTAATCGGTTAATTATTTCACATTTTTAGGAGGATTTAAAAAAAAATGTTTCATTAGTGAATTTAAGTGAATCATTAGGCCTAAATTAATTAAAATTATTTATTTAATATTTAAATTAAAATTATTAAATTAATGTCAATTAATGTATTGTATTAATTAAGTATTAATCTAATGAATGACAATTTACATTGTGTTTATTATTAATTGTGAATTTAATTTAATTCAATGCAACAAGCCCGCCGGTTGGTTGAGGCCACGACGGGGGGACGTTCTGACCGGGATTCAAAGGGACGACTCAAAATATCATCCAAATTATTTACTTTAGCAGCCATCTTGTTAAAGTTTTTTTTGTATTATTATATATTATATACAATAAATTATATATCTATAGGCCTATTATGTATATAGGCCCTATATATAATATATATATATTATATATCTATAAGAGATTCAGGGGAAACCACTCTAATACTGACAGATGGCCGCTTTTTATATAGCAAATCCTGCTCGCAAACACTGTACCTGTTGATATATTTAATTTAGCCATTGTTTTTGGTTTATTGTTCAGTTATCTATAATATTTGACAATACTATCCTTGGCCGATTTACGCACCTAAAACGATAGATTACCATATATATATATATATATATATATATATATATATATATATATAGTATATAGGCCTATAGATCTAGAATCCTAGAGATCTTGATTAGATATTGTAATGTAACATTGATAATAGCCGATTCAGTAAAAAGTTTAGAAAAAAAACTATTTCTAGTGTTTTTCATAGTGTCATTGGTTGACGGTTGACATCACGATGAATTCATGTGACATTTAAACACAGTATTTTTAAGCTAAAAATGACAGATAGAGCCATTTTTTTCTTAGTGTATAAGTAAAGTTTTTAATTTAATGTCAGTGTCACTAGTGAATATAATAGTGGGTTCTTGTTAGCTAAGAATAAGGAAGGATCATGTCTATCAATATCAATATTATATAACAATAGGATAAGGACAGATGCACTATAGATTTATACTAGGCCATTCTAAATTAGTATATTTCTGGTAAATTACCTCTGTAATGAATCATTAAAATTGCAAATAAAGAAATCTGTGTAAAATGTTTATTCTCTACTTATTTCTATAGGATGGAGAACCTGTACGATATTTTGCAGTCCAACCCAGGTGCTACAGTGGAAGAGTTAAAGAAAGCTTACACGCAGTTAATACTGAAGTACCACCCAGATAAAACTCCACAGAAGCACAATTTACCAGCCTCTCAGACTAACACCGAAAAGTTTATCCAAGTTGACAGGGCTTGGAAGATTCTCAGTGACCCAGAGCTGCGGGCTCAGTTTGATGCCAAATGGTACGAGCGCAGTCTCGTCCAGGATTTACCCATCCAAGAGACTGTACATATTAAAGATTTTGACTTTGACTCCTGTGAAAATGTGTACACGTACCCATGCCGCTGCGGAAGTTGTTATGTGCTGTCCGAGCTGGAGTCCCAAGTCCGTTTTGACATTGTCTGCTGTGAAACCTGCTCATTGACAGTACAAGTGATATATGAGGAAAAATTATGATACTTATTTTAGGTAGTGTTGTTTTTTTCTGAATTAAAAACTGTATTTAAAGATATTGTTTATTGGTAATTGTTTTAAAAACAACTGATCTAATCAAATTTACAGTGTAAATTCAAAAATAAATTAGATTGTGAAAGAGATTAACTGATCAAGTATGTCAAAAATGGTAGTTTTGAATGCAAAGTAGCCAGAATGTTCTAGAAATAAATGTGCTTTATTTAAATCATGTAATAACACATTCTTTGTATAACAGTTTTTTGTTTTACTAGTTTATTCATTTTTTTAAATAATGCATTCACAAATTCATAAAAAGTACATGAAATGCAATCAACAAATGTAAATAATTTATTGTGTGAGAATAATACAGGGCTAGTTGATCAAAAAATTGTTACTTGCCGTAAGAAATGAATGGAACAATATATTATTGCTTAGAATATTAGGATTTGATCAACATTGCTTAAAAATTAACACACTTAGATGAGGAGATTGATGGAAAAGTAAAGTTAAGATCAAAATGTGTCATGATTACTTAACAAAGCATTATTAACTAATTATTAAACATGTTGACATGGTTCTGGTGGGGCTTCAGTTTCATTCAACAATAACTCTAGGTAACACTGTTAATAAAAAAAACCTTCAGTTTATTATACATTAATTTTTGTCTAATTTGTTAAGAAGGCATCTTCAAGCTGAAATAAGAAAGATTTATAATATTTAACAACTAACACAGCATTTTGCATTTCTTAATTTTACAAAAAAAAATGTCTGTGGTGTGCAACTTTGGTTCTCAAATTTTTTGTTCAAAAACAAAAAACAATTACAATTGCTATATAACTGAAATTGGTGGCATCAGGTTAGAGAAAAAGTGTTAATAAAACAGTTTTTAATTACAAATGGAATGTACAGTGGAATGCTTAAGTGATAAAAGTTAAAATGTATGAACAATATATGGGCAAAAACATCATTTTTACTTGTTTAAGTTTTTAGCATGATGAATCAGGAACTGTATTTAAAAAATAACATTTATTCCTCTATATTTTAAAAGAATAAATAACATTATAATAAATACTAATATATAAAGAATTATGTTTAATACATGGGTGAAACATATATAATACTTTAGAGCTGTTTACTGTAACAAATATTTAATGCTGACTTGGATAAAACTCTCTTGTGAACTCTTAAGTGCTACATGCACTCTGATTAGTTGTACGGCTTTTGTTGGAAATAATTGATATGTGTTTCAATTGTTTTATATTTCTGCAGCATATAGTCAACAGATTTTAATGGCATACAAGATTTTAAAAGCTTCAGATAATTTAAACACATTAACCCCTTGCTAAATGCCAAATTTTATAAGAAAATGTACAGGTCATGATATGTGCCAAGTGTGCTCAAAATCTAAAAATAGCATTGAACAAGCTGTAATTCCAGTAAATCATTTTTTAAAAAGAGGTTCACATTATTCTTTAAAATGAAATTATTTAAAAAAAGCCTAAATTTCTTTTTTACTCTAGAAAATTTGTATTTATCAAGAACCTTTTTGCGGTTAAAAAAAAATTGTTTTGAGATCAGATATTAACATTAGTAAACATTTCTAAACATTAATCATCACCTATGTAATTTCTATTCTGGGGATATCATGGGGGTCAATGACCCCTCGTCTGTCGTTATATTTCTTCCGCACCGATCTTTTTTTCTGCACGGTTTCCAGTTGTTGACTTGTGTCGCCAAAAACACTGGAAACATTTTCGTTGTTGTCTCCTGACAAACTGGGCAAATATTCAAAGTCAGCGTTCTGAGACCCCCAGGGGCCAACAGAGTTATCCACCCTATTGAGGTCGGGGTCGCTGCTGTTGTCTGACAGGCTATAGCAGGCGCTGTCTTTTTTAATAGCCTGCTTGACATAGCTAATCGTTTCCGTAGTGTCTGTTTCGTTGTTAGTATTTCCCATATTGTCAGCTTCCTCGCATTTATACTTCCCCCACGACGTACCATCTGATTGGTTGTTTAATTTAGCCACAAGTTCAACCGGTGCAACAGTGGCGTATCTACGTTTCGGGACATTACTAGAAGCGCTGATGACAGCACTGGCGCTGCGCATGTCTGCGAGTTTACTGGCGTCTGACAGAGGGCCGTGGGTGCTGCTGGCGTCCTCAGAGTCGGAGGTGTAGGGGGTGTTCTCCATGGTGATGTTGCTGACAGTGATGGACGTCTTCCTTAGGGCGCTGAACATGCTGTCCCCCACTGTGAGGGTGCAGTAGGACGGGGTGGGAGGATGGCCTCCATCTTCAAGGCTCTTTTGTAAACTAGGATTATAAGATTAAAAAGGAGAAAATTATACAATTTATAATCAGGATTTACATAACTGCTTTGCATAAGATACTGTGTTAGCTATTTTGTTTTCGTGTCCCCATTGGATGGCGTCACCTGGTGCGGCTTGCAACTCCCTCCACCACCTTGTTACGCCACTGAGTCAGCTAAGTCATTAAAATTATTAAACCAAACTCTCCAGCAGTATAAAAATAAACTTACTCTACAAGAGACTGAGGCAGTGGCTTCTTGTAGTTTGTCTTCCCTGCTAGCCAGAATGTTTTATGTAAGCCCTTGCCCTTTAGAAAAAAAAAAGTTTTAATTATGTTAACTAGGGTATAACAATGAAAACCTGAATGAAGCTTAGAAATAAAGTTTAAATGAGCCTTTACTTCAAGCTCAATCAAAATCTCAACGTCATCCATATCATAATTTCTTCCAGGCATCTCTCATCTCTTTGGGGTGCTCTAAGTCTACCGCCCCACCCACCCCCCCAAACAAGATGGAATTTATATAGTGAACATATACTTTTACTAGTGTCCGCCCCCCCCCCCCCCCCCCCCCCCACCGTAGAAAGAAGATAGAGTAAAAGCTTCTAAAAATAACTGTTGACCTACCTTGACCTCAATGAAGCCCCTCTCCACCATCAGAAAACCCCAGTCAAGGTCATCCAAAGCCTCCTTCATCTCATTGCTCATGTGGATGTGAAGGGCTGGGGTAAAATTAGGGAACACTTAACTTTGTAAATTTTTTTTTTTTTTTTTTTAATACTTTTATTTGCAATTAAAACAAGTACATCAACATCAAATTTTTTAACATAATTTTGAACACCAAATGAAAACGAAAGGTTTTGCAAATGTACATAATGAATATTTACATGATGTCATGTATTTGATTATAAAAAAATTGCAAAGGATGACAGTAAAAGGGGTGAAGGTCAAAAGAAAGTGTCAGAAGTCGGGGTGGGGAGAGGAAAGGAAATTTTCAGAGAGGGTCAATGGGACAGTGAAGCATTTTCTATGTAGGGAAACAACTTAAGTTGACTAGTTGAAAGGGTGTTGTAGTGGTCGCATTGAGTTTTCAAAAGGTTGCAGTGTGAAAGATGAGGGGAAAGAGACAAGATTTAGAACTTTAAATAAGTTCTGGATATTGATGTTGCGGTGGGTGGTGGGGTCGTTGGAACAGTTAAAGGGATTGTGGGGTTATCATGTCTGAGGGTAAAGTAGATAGATGGGGAGAGAGGAGGGGGTAGATTTTTTATTTATTTTTTTTTTTATTAATTCAATTGTTATAAACATTTAAATCAGTAATAATAATATATTTGATAGATTTTACATAGCATCAAAGACATGAACAATGAACATCAATTGCATATATAATAATCAAAGGGAAAAAATAAAATGGCATAAGAACTAGATTAAAATAAGGTGTGCAAACTAGGTTTCTCTTCACTGCTTAGTTTAGTGTGCTGCGGAGTCAAAAGTTCACACTGTAGCAACCCATAGACAGAAATAGAAACGACTGTGGGAGAAGTGTCTCTGTAATCACGTACTGATCTACCATTCCAAAACTTTCCATGACATAAAATTGACCCTTGGCAATGAGGGCACGCTACCTTGAAATGTCCGCCAGTCCGGTTGAGTGGGGGGGGGGGGGGGGGGGGGGAGTGTGTGTTGGGGGGGGGGGGAGTGTGTGTTGGGGGGGGGGGGGTTGAGGTGGGTATCTCTTTCTACCATTCAGGTTGTGCATTTTAAAACCCGGGAAACAGAAGACTGTTCTAATGTTAATTTACTTGGGGGCTGATCGAGTGATGTTTGGCTTGAGACTGTCTAAATTAAAATTAATACTTTATTTATTTCTTTCCTGTATATTTCTTTTTTTTTTCTCAGTTAAGTGAGAGTTCCCAGTCTATGTCTTAGCTTTGCTTGAAATATTTCTTTTAACTCGATGTCCGTGTATTTTGTGAAAAAATATCTGACTTTATTCCTAATTTGCCATATAGTCAATCTATAAATAGCCGTTGCTACTAGTCTGTTTTCGTCTTCTGTTCTTTGTCTAGTCGTGTTAATTAAATTAAGTGTGATTGCTTTATTTGTTGTGGCTGTTTGATTGGTGGTGTTTAATATTTTCGCAAGTGTTTGCTTTGTTTTCTGTACTAATATACAATCTAAATAAATGTGTTTCTCAGTTTCTTGTATATTTTGTTTACACGTTTGACATGTTATTTTAACATTTTGATTTGACTTTGTATTTCGTGAAACTTAACTTTGTAAAATTATCCTAATTCTCATAAAATATCATTTTTAAAATTTAGAATTCTCGTTTATTATGGTTCGGTAATGGTAAATCTATGCAACTTGTTAAATGTTTATTTTATAATTTTTTTTTTAAATTTTATTATTTTATTCAAAGAGAGTATCTTTTAAAAATAAAAAGGAAATATAATCTGAGGGTAACGAAACAAAGGGAGATAATTGGCATACTATCTGACTCTCTTTAAAAAAGAAGAGTTACGTACCTTTCCCGGTAGATTCCATTCTACTGGCCATATTCACCGTATCACCAAACAGGCAGTACCTAGGCATCGTCCGTCCAACCACACCGGCCGCACACGGCCCCGTGTGGAGCCCCACCCTCAAATTTAACCGCTCCTCGGGCTTGTGCCGGATGCGGAAGTGTGTGACGGCAGAAATGAGGTCCAGCGCCATGTTTGCGATTTCTCCGGCGTGCCGTGTTCCATTTTTCTTGGGGCAGCCACTGACACACATGTAGGCGTCGCCGATTGTTTCAACCTACGGAGTAATAATAGCAACATAGCAGTGTTTCTTCTAGACTTTTTTCTCCGGGGGGGGGGGGGGGCACTCGAGATTTTCGGGGGGGGGGGGGGGGGTAAACTTTCTTCGGGGGGGGGGGGGGGCGGACACTGTTAAAAGTATATATTTTCTATATAAATTATATAAATTTCATTTCGTTCGGGGGGGGGGGGGGGGGCGGTAAAAAATTTCGGGGGGGGGGGGGGCAAAGCCTCCCCGAAGAGATGCCTGGAAGAAACTCTGCAACATAGAAACAATCCTAACATTTCGTTTCGTTTCTTTACAAGGTCTTGTGGTTTGTCTTTTTTTTAATGTGAACTCAAGACTCATGTAACACTAGGGGTACCGCAAATAATGTCATGGAATTTAATCACATTTTTACCAATTAAACGTTACGTGTAACAAAAAGCCACTATTTATAATGTCACAATAACCCATCATTCCTCATCAGAGAATTCCTCATCATTAGAATGTTAACGCGAACGCATCATTTATTTTTAGCGAATACCAAATTCATGTTGCGACACCTCACCTCCCACCCCTCATAGGGTGTGTGACGTCATTTATGGACCAACGAAATAGCGCAATATTTGAACCTACGCCGCACGTCACTTCACAACATACTTTTGAGGGGAAATGAAGTGGGATGGGAGGGGTGTTGATAATGTTAGTGTGTGTGTGGGGGGGGGGGGCGGTCCGGATGGTGTTATTTGTGTCTTCCAATTTGACATTTTTCTCAAAGGTATGAAGTTTTCCGTAGCTTCAGTCTCGGCGTGTGTGTTTACATTGGTTTATTTACTTTATTTGCAATGACTTTTTATGTTTAGAGGGTAGGCCCCACACAGTAAAACGAATGCCACATTTTCGCTTATCTGGTTTCTATACACTGAAGACTTATCCTACCTTATAGACATCTCTACGTGCTATAACCTCATCAAAACATGTGTACAAATCATTGAGCAAATCTACCACCTGTGAAGAAACCAAAACAACAATTTTATTTCTCTACGCCTTGATAAAAAAAAAAAAACAATAATTTCACTAATGTCTTGCAAAACATCAATTAAACATTAAATTTATATTGAAAAGTTTAGGTTTAGTTTCATCATCATTTTCCGTTCGTGCCCAAGACACACGCGGTAGATGAATTAGAGTTCACCTGCTTCAGAGACCTCGGCATATAAAGGAATAGTGTGGTCAGCACTATGCCCAGCCGCTTTTGTTTCCCTAAAGTAAGTTAGGTACCCATCAGAGCGAGGTGGACTCAGGGACGTTCCACTGATTTGAACCCGGATTCGAACTCGATACTCTCGGGTTAGTAGGCTAGCTCTCTACCACGCCGTCCCCGACAGGTGTGGTTTATTGCTCTATTATTGTTTCTTGAATAAAGCCCCCCCCCCCCCCCCATGAAGATCTATACAAGAAAATATAGCTAACCTCTAGCGGTCTACTCTGGCTTGCTATAGCTGTGAAGCCAACAATATCAGAGAAGAAGATGGACACGTGATCGAAATATTCTGGAATCACAGACATCCCACTTTTTAGCTGTTCAGCTACCAGCCTGCAAGGTTTGTACATTTTAAAATGAAATAAACATTTTTGATTATTGGTTATAAATGTGTACTAAAATTACTTTGAAAAATGGAAATAAAAGGATGGAAAAAACTTTTGAATTTAGAATGGAAACATAAACAACTTATAACATAAGTGGCGTGGGTACGAAAAACATGCTACAGGCCTAATTCTATATGACCTATGTTTCTTTCAGTCATTCGTTTGGGGGGGGGGGGGGGAGATAGAGAAGGGGCAATTCTCCCCTCCTCCAAGCACGTCTACTCAACACTCCCCCACCCCGAACGAAAAGTCTGATAGAAATAAATGCACGACACACAACAAGCTGTCGGTTGAGGAAATATATACATATTCCTCGTTTTGTATTCAACTAAGAGAAAACATGTGATGTTGACACGCGTGCGCCAGAATGCACGTGCATCAAGAACTCACGGCGGCAGCATCTGGTAGAGCAGCGTGTCCGTCTTCCGCTTCTCAGCCTCCAGCTCCTCCGTGCGGTCAGTGACCAGCTGCTCCAGGTTGCTGCTGTAGGACTCCAGCATGTGCAGCATGTTGTCCATGATGTTCAGCCTCCTGCTGGGGACAGGCAAGGGGGGCGTGGTCATAGGGGCTAGACAAGAGGGGCGTGGTCATAGGGGCTAGACAAGAGGGCGTGGTAATAGGGGCGAAACGAGAGGGCGTGGTCATAGGGGCTAAAGAAATGGTCATGGTCATAGAGGTTATCAAGAGGGCGTGGTCATTGGGGCTAAAGAAGAGGGCGTGGTCATAGGAGCTAAACAAGAAGGCGTGGTCATAAGAGCGACACAAGAGGGTGTGGTCATAGCGGGTAAAGAAGAGGGCGTGGTCATAGGGGGGTAAAGAAGAGGGCGTGGTCATAGGGGCGAAACAAGAGGGCGTGGTCATAGGGGCTAACAAGAGGGTGTGGTCAAAGGAGCTAACAAGAGGGTGTGGTCATAGGGGCTAAAGAAGAGGGCGTAGTCATAGGGGGGTAGACAAGTGGGCGTGGTCATAGGGGGTAGACAAGAGGGCGTGGTCATATGTTTTATATAACCTGTGGTCGCCATTTTTAGTTGATAAATACCAAGGCTTCTTCATAGATGCTAAAAAAAGGTCATTAAGTAACAAGATTGGCGTCTTCATCGATTATAACGCGAACTACATGGCGCCTTTCAACTTTTAGCCCCAACAAAGTGATCTTGTTTTCCTACTTTCATTTTAAAAAGAACCTTAAACGCTCACTTCGATTCTAAGTCAAATCGCCCACACGATATGAGTCCATGCTTCACACATATACAGAAATGGCCACACGCAATCTAACAATTATAGTTATCCAAATCACAATCGATTTTTACGTCACACTCAACCTCTGCCCTCCTCCCGATCAAAAACATTTCTAAAAATAAAAAAAGGAGAAAAAATATCTCACTTGGTTCCATTGAATTCCCGCAGTTTTTTCCGGATGTTGTGAAAATCTGGGCGTGCCTCCGGTTCTTCGGACCAGCATAAGGCCATGAGGGTGAAAGCTTTGGCGGGCAAATCGTTCTCGTTAGGCACGAGAGGTCGGTACGGCCTGCCGTGGTTGATGCTCTTCACTAGTCGAATAATATCTATGAACAGAAAGATCTGGGTTTTATTTCTCAACTCTAGGCCTATGAGAAACCAGCCCAGATTATAAACTAAGCAAGGGAAGCAACTAGATTTTAAACTAAATAAAGGGAGACGACTTATAGAAACGCTTGTCTTTTGGTCAAAATTATTGTAAAAATACTTCAAACGTTTGTGTACCTACTAGATCTAAATATAAAAAAAAAATACCACACACCCTCCGAACCCCCCCCCCCTCTCCCCCAAAAGAAAAATGCACAAAAAATAACTACGACTTTCTAAGTTAAGAAAACAGTAGCGATATAGAATTAAAGGTCTGAGAAAGAAACTGCCATTGTTACCCATCGAATTTATTAAGTGAGACGAACCTATGCAGTTTACGTGTGGAATTTATTTTTCCTGGAGTTAAATCATTAACTACTTGATTAGACTCTAGAGAGGAAGAGAAAATTATGTGTTTATGGACCCAACAAGGTTGAGTATGTAGCCAACCGCCTTGTTGGTTTTGATCGAAAGAATCCCATGCACGCTACGCACAGACCCATACATATTGTATACATGTGTGTATATATACATGACAACTAACAAATATACACACACATAGACCTAAACAAGAATACTAATCATACACCCTTACACGCATGTACTCTTACACACATTTATCCTTAGTCCCTTACACACATACAACACGCCTCCGCATCTAGACACACGCAGAGGCGTAGCGAAGGGGAGCAGGGGGGTACATATGTCCCCAGGCGCCGACTTTAGGGGGTGCCAAAATGGGTTGGAAAAACAAATTAAAATCTTATTTTAGCTGCATTTTTGCTATATAAATAAATATAAAAAATATATGAGGGGGGGGGGTGCAAATCGAAAGTTCGAGAGGGGAGTGCAAATCGAAAGTTTGAGGGCGGGGGGGGGGGGGCAAATCGAAAATTGAAAGGGTTGACCCCGAGGGGGCGCCAAATTGAAAGTTTGTCCCCGGGCGCCGGGAAGGGTCACTACGCCTCTGGACACACGTGATTGCCTACACCTACACACGTCCTACACACATGTCAAACATTTTATTGTGCCCAACTTCTGACAACCTCGTCATTCACTCAGCTAATTAAACTAATTACAAAAAAACAAAACTCGACGAAACATTAAAAAAATTAATGAGGTTTTTTTTTTAAAGGAAAGAATTGTAAATTTTTTGCTTGAATTCTGGTATCATAACTCTTTTATTATCATAGGGGCATCCATCAGCATAAACCTCATATAGGAACCCCTTTAGCTCGTTCCTTGGATTTCAATAGTTTATTCAGATCGTGGCGTTTTAAAAAAAAAAGATGCACAAATATAATCTCTCAGGATTTTGGATGCTAGGAATGATTTATTCGAGTCTCATTTTTGCTTCCGGTATGAGAAATGTGTAGGTTTCTACTTCATTTATCATGATCTGGCATCAACTTTTTTGTTTTCTTGAACTTTAAACTCACGCCCATGTAGTAGTCACGTGACCAGGAGTAGTATATTAGGTCGCTTTTGGTTAGTATTTTTGGCGGAGCAGGTGGTGGGAAGGCGCAAAGGTTATATAGTAAAATACTCGGAGCAGGATGCGCAGCCTGCCGCAGCCTGCCGCAAAGACATATAGTAAAATACTACGCCAGCTGCCGCAGGGTGGGTGAGCAGGATGCACCGCAGGCGCAAAGACATATAGTAAAATACTACGCCAACTGGGGTTGGCGGAGCAGTGAAGGGTGAGTCACCTTTTGGTGACCTTGTGACGTAATCATTGACCTTGTGACGTAATCAGTGACCTTGTGACGTAATCATTGACCTAGTTACGTAATTTTAATGTGTTTTTTAATGAGTTTTAATGAATTTTTAAAATTTTAATTAATTTTTGACCTAGTTACGTAATTTGATTATTTGTTTTTATTACATAATTGTTTAATTTGTTTGTTTACTTGTTGTTTAATTTAATTACTTTGTTTATATTG
Organism: Physella acuta; assembly: GCF_028476545.2. Lineage (NCBI taxonomy): Eukaryota > Metazoa > Mollusca > Gastropoda > Physidae > Physella > Physella acuta. Next base: position 556,213 of record NW_026731532.1, on the reverse strand, counting down.
TGTAATTTTTTATTTTTTATTAACGAGTTACATAATTTGATTATTTGTTTACTTTTTAATTATTTTTATTTTGTTTATTTTTAATTTTATTTTATAATTAGTTTGAATTTAAATAAAAGACTAACACTAGCGTGGACTTTGTATAGGGACCATTCAGCAACACAACGAACGGTTACCGAAAATAGAACATCCATTTAACCACATCTGTTACTTATCGATCCGCAATCCTTTGTTCTTGTCAAACACTGGACAACGGGCGCGTTAATATTGATTCCACCCACGGGCCATCAAATGATGGTCCGCCTAATTAATTTGGTCATGCATCGTGGGTTTTTCCCCGCTCGATTTGACGGGTCATGATGATTTATGTGGGTTCGCGAAGCGATCCCACCGGGGGGTATGGTAATTAACGCGAAACCAGCATTAAGTGTGGGAACACCTGTTACCACGTTAATCGGTTTTTTCCCCCCGGTTGGTTCCCGTGCTTTTCACTAACAGTTATACGGACAGTATCATAGGTTTTTCATCGAGTAAAGAAATAGTATTGAGCGACTCGGGTCGAGCCCGTGTGTTGTATGTAGTTGGTATATCTATGTTTAGGAGTTAGATGCGGCAGAGTTTATACGAGGGTCGGTGAAGTTTTCACCGAGGTTGGTTTTGAACTCGGACCATGCATGTTTAGGAATTGCTAGGTGTGGAGTTTATACTAGGGTGGTATGGTTTTGGTTTCACCATGGCTTGGTTCAAAGTTGATACATGTATGCTTTGGAGTTGGTAGGTTTCAAACTACGGTGAAGTTTTCACCGAGGCAGGTTACAAAGTTGATACAGGCATGTTTTGGAAGTGTTAGGGGCCGAATCCATACTAGAGTGGGAAGGATTTTGTTTTCACCGAGTGATGTTGGTTCACGGATGTTTTGGAAGGGGTTGGTGTAGAGTCTATACTATGGTCGGTGAAGTTTTCACCGAGGCAGGGTTCGAAGCTAGACCATGTATGTTTAGGAATTGTTAGGGGTAGAGTTTACACTAGAGTTGAGGGAGTTTTGTTAACACCGAGGCAAGTTGATACATACATGTTCTTGGAATTGTTGTGGGTAGAATGTATACTAGGGTCGGTGAGTTTTCACCTAGGTAGGTTTCAAAGTTGTTACATGTAGGGCCTATGTTTTGGAGTTGGATTAGGGCCGTGTTCATACTAAGGTCGGTGAAGTTTTCACCGAGGCCTGTTTCAAACTCTGTCCATCCAGGTCTTGGAGTTGTTGCGGATAGAATTTATACTAGGGTCGGTGAAGTTTTCCCGATGTAATATTGTTTTTGTCTTTACCAGTTCGTTTTGTGATGGTGTGTGTGTGTGTGTGCGTGTGTGTGTGTGTGTGTGTATGTGAGAGCTTTTTGGTTTGAGTGAAAAAAGTTTGGTTTGCGGTGTATAACAGACACCGATGTTTTGACTGCGTAGGATTTCAAAGTTGGATGGGAAAGTTGTCACACCTTTTAATCAGCTATTACAATAAATCACAAAAGAGCATTTAAATGTATATAAAAAAATTTATTTACTTAAAACAACTCCTGTGTGTGTGTGTGTGTGTGTGTGTGAATGTGCAGCCTGTACAAAAGGACAGTCTGGATAATAGCGTCGATGTTCTTCTTCTACCACATCACCCGTTTCCCAACCTCTCAACGTATTCAAACAGAAAATATACTTGACAAGGTCGCCAGGTCCAATGAAGATAAAACCATTTTTAGCCAAACTGATAGGGTCGACCGGGTAGACGTCGGACCAACACCCTGAAAATGTTTGCAACCTTTCCTCCTCATCATGGAACCTGATGTCACTGTCCCTGTCAGAAGCTGGGTTGGGTGGTTGTGGTGTCTCATCAAGGGGTTCAATAAAGGTTCCACCTATAGGTCGCTGTACAAACACTCTCTCATAACCTAGATTCATCTCCCCTTGATTAGTCTCATGAAAGGTATTGATCATCTGTACAGGATACAATCTCACTTCATCTGGTCCAATATCAAGACCAGTTTCCGTTTGATCCGACATTCCCGTGCTCTCACTGGAATCCCATCCACAGCACTGAAGACAAAAACATTCACCGGACATGGTATAGGGTTCTTATACGGCGGTGTTTATAGTATTCCCTGAATACCACGCCTGGGTGGGCTATCGATCAATACCGTAAAGAGCGGTTTCCAACTCGGATCCAGTATTTTAAATGGTTGATTTTGATTTCAGTCATGCCTCTTATACAGGATACCGAATCACATAACTTTCAGGGACAAGTAACAAAACAATAACTCACATCAAAAATTTAAAAAAGACCGTTTATATCATAAGTTTTTATTGAATAAAAACAACCCCATCAGCATACCGTCATGGTTCTGTCTTATTTACATATTTACATTAAAGTCTCGTTAAAGTCATGGTTGGTAAACTAAAGGTTCTTATATGTCTAGGGGAGATGTTGTCACATTGTCTGCGTCTACTCGTCTTTTAATGTAAAAGTAAGAAAGTGAGTTTCTGTGTTGGGTGTAAGTGTATATCCCCGTGTTGTATGCTCTGAACCCTGTGTTTGTCCCACCACTTGGTTCCTTTGTTGTGAGGACCTGCATGAAAGATTCTTTGCCTAGTGTGTTGTGATTTTTAGATAATCCTTTGGTTGATGTTTTATTATAGTCGCCAAAACAGTGGTACGTCTTGCTACATAAAGATACCATCCCATCCCCTTCATATTCTAGCTTAAACAACCCAGGTGTTCTCTTTTCATAAATTTTCCTAGCCCTACACTCTAGACAATGACTATCTACCGTGCCTTTGCCGCTTATAAATTGTGGTCTATGTGAGTCACATACTTCTGAGGGGAACCATTTATGGTAAATGTCAAAAAACTCGTGTTCTAGTCCCGGTCTTACGGCTTTTAACAAGTCATCGGTACTTAAGGCTAAGTATAAACTGTCAGTGTCCATCTCACATAGCTGAAAGTCGGTTCTATCTATATACCTGTCTATAAAATCATAATAAAATTCTAACATCCTAAGTTTCGCGTACTGATAAACGAAAAAGCCTATCTGAAGAGGGAGATCCCAAACTATCTTCTTTTTTAACGTTTCTACTTCGTAAACAGCGTCGGTAAGTTTTGTCATTTTTTTAAATCGTGGATTATTAATACAATCCCCTATATCCCTATCACTACAGTAGGTCATGTCCGCATGTCGTGTTTTATCCGTCAAAGTTTTACCGTATGCCGCGTTTCCTAACAATTTCATTGTTTCACTAGTTATCGCGTATTTGACGTCTATGTCCCCCTTTCTTCGCGCGTCTGAAACTGTATCCCCAAATGTCTTAAAACATGCAACCGGATTATATTCAACGACTTGATAAATTTTACTGACTACCAACCCATGATTTAAATACCACTTTAAAAGGGGGGTCGCTAATAAAATTTTCTCCCCTGTAAAGCTACCGATTAAAGTCCGTCTACCGCTAGTTAATAAGTTGTTATCGATCGCGTATTGTCTCATAAACGGTCCGATGTCATCGCGCGTAACGTCCGTATTTTTAAAAATCGGTGTCATCTCACTAAAATGTTCTCTTAAACTATCCGGTACTTTAATGTCGCATTCTATCAGTCCAAAACACGAGTCGTCTAAAACAGAATCGATGATCTGTTTTTCAGTCAGGGGCCATTTCTTACCATAGGTCGGTGTCGGTGTCTTTTGTGATTTGTCAATAGATTTTAAATAGTCTTTAATAGTTGGGTTCATTTTTTTCTGGTTCCCCCACTCACATTCCCACATTTCTACGACTTTAACGTCAACAGTATCTGTAAGGTACTTCGTAATTTCGTTTGTCTTTTTAAATAACTCAGTCAAGGGTCTGTTACTAATGGGGTTTACTGTTCTGTCTTTAGTTAAAGGGCAGTCAGGGTGTCCATGAAAGAGGCAGCCATGGAACTGATAAACGGTTCGAGTGTTCGCGTCCCACCCGTCTACTCTTATATGGCGAGATCCTAAGCTAACTTCGCCCCCGTTAAACGCGGTTTTTAAAGTTACCCCCTTTGTTTTTGAAACCCACGATAACCACTGAAAGGCCTGTTCCCCATAATGATTCGTTTTACGCGGTCTAAACCCCTCCTCACTATTTCTAATAATCGGAAATCCCGTCGGCATTTTTTGCATTAAAGACCATAAATAAAGCGCGTTTGCGTCGTACCCCTTAATTGCCTGTACCACCTTATTACTATTCCCCCTAATGAACGTTTCACCCTTTTCGTGATGTCTATGAAAAATAATGGAGGGGCCCCCTACGATATTATTTCGGATTGTTTTATGTAACTCTGATTCGCGCTCGGAACACAAAGAAAAAGAAACGTTTTCGGGAAGTGTTTTGAATAAGTATTTTAAGGTTACCCCCGGGACAGAAATCGCATCTTTAAAAATATCAACCCCTAAATTTTTGTAAAAATTAGTTTGCTGCTCGAGCGCTTCGATAAACGGTTTTACATCGATATTGTTATACCAAATAAGATAATCTTTAAAAGTTTGCATCCCCTTCTCTACCCAAATTTGCCTACACGTCGCGTACTCCTCGTCTGAAATGTTACAATTTTTTAATGATGAAAAAAAGGCCGAATGCGGAGGTAAAGACGTTTCTTCTAAGACGGCTAAATCTTTTACATATTCATACGGAAAAAATCCCTTGGTCTCTTTAACATTATACGCGGCTAGATATTTACTATAGCTAAACCCAGGTGCTAGATAATTAACTATATCTAAGAACTTTAATTTATTAGTTGATATACACATAAAATTATTATTTCTTTTAACTACATATTTAAACGGTGTTTGTTTATCTTCTACGTCGTCTTCGTCATCGTTACAACTAGCTCTAGGTCCCTCCTCTAACCCCTCTTCTGTGTTTGAATAAGCTAAAAAGTACTGAATAAAATACGGCTTAACGAGATTTATATCATATTTTCCTGAATTAAACCCTATAACCGGCATTTGTCGCAAATACTCGTCTAATCTACCGCTAAGAAACCTATCAAACCCTTTGTCGTTCGACTTATTATCACTACCCCTAGCTTTAGGTGGAAATAACTTCCTGATTTGCTTAAAAACAGGCTCGAACTGTTTTTTCAAAATGCCATAAGCTGCCTCGGCGATTATGTGGAGTCTGTCAATAACTCTAGTCACTAATTCTTTAGGGTCACCAGTCGAAATAAAACAGATGGGTTCGACGAACCCATCTACGTTTGAGGCGACAGAGCAAGACAAAGGCACGTGTTTGGCAACGCTTTTTGTAACTCTACCTAACGTGGGTAACTCGGAATGGTCGAAATAGCATTCGAAATCGTAAGTTGCTCGGAAGGGATAAACAAAGTTACTATCTACAACTAACCCATAGGACGCTAAAAACTCCCAGATTGTTTGCTGTGTCTGATAAAGCCCTCCCTTATACCTATCTACTGGTTTCCCCCCATTACACCCTTTCACGTGTCTGTTTATTTGTTGAACGGTGGGCCATAATTTGTTACACACAGAACACGCGAAAGAGTGACCCGCCCCACCAATATTATTAATGTACATAAACTGATTTTGAAAAAATAAAAGATACACAGTCTCCCTAAACCTATCACTACTTCTAAGTTTCGGAAAAAGGATCTGGTTTTCGTCAAATTCAAAAATCTCAATATTTACACTAAAACAGGACTCTAAGAGGGGAATTTCGACCAACCTAACCCCGCTAAAATTATCCAAGGTCCCGAGACCTTGGTGCGCTTGCCACTGTTTCGCGAGTTTTAATGTTCGCTTTCTAAGATCTGTTAAGGGTGCTCCTAAATGTCTGGCTAAACATCTAAAAAAGGAAAAATTGTCTGTGTAGGGTTTTGAATTTGAATCCTGTTGTAACATGTTAATGGCGTGATTATGTTTAATAAAGTCAGGAATGTCTGTAAGAAGGCATGTGGGTGAAGCTTTGTCTGTGGTCGGGTGTAAGTCTACTGCATCTCCCCTAAGGTCGTCTACAGGAAAAATAGTGGTGTGTGAATTAATGTTACTGTCATTGTTAGTCTTTACGCGTTTGTTGTTTGTTATGTCGTCATACGTCGTATGTCGTTTTAAGGGTCTAGTGTTGGTCGCAGTGTGGTCTGTTTGACTCGCTGATGGGAGTTGGACAGTATGTGTGTCGGTCACTAATGTGGGTTGGAGTGTTTGTCTGTTGGTTGCTGATGGGGTGTCGGTCGGTGATGTTTGGTTGTTGTGTGCTGTCTTATAATGGTTCGTTAAATTACTTAGTCTTGTAAATACTTTCCGCATGTTGTGCAGGGATGTCTTTGTCATCCGTGTGCAGAGTCTTGATGTCTTGTCAAATCGTTTCTGCGGGTGAATACCCGCTCGCATATGTCACACTTGTTACGGCTCATGGCTGGATGGGTGGTAGACTGGGCGGTTTGCATTATTGACGAAGTGTCTAGTGTGTGGATGCTTGGGTAGGTCGGTGGCTGTAGAATAAAAATAAATACATAAAATAAAAATCATAAAATAAATTACATACTTAAAACAAAATTAAAACTGAACGTACCTATGGGTTTGAATGTGTAAGCTGAACGTGAAGTTAGCTGTGTGTGGAGATCCGAAATGGTGTAGTTGGATGTAGCTGGATCGTTTGGTTCAGTGGATGCCTCGGGGATGGGTAGGTAGATCAATAGGTTCGGTCGATGGTTAGTCTGTCTCGTAGGGTCGGTTGTGCACTAAAAAGGAATACAGTTGCCTGCTTATTTAGATACATATTTATTTAAAGGATATGTAAAGGATAATTCATACTATTAACCTTACCTCGGTGTACGATACAAAATTAAATTAATTAATTAAAAGGTATTTTAATAGGGTTAGCACCCTTAAAACAAAAGTAATATTAACCTTACCTTTAATAGAATAAACACACACAAAAGAGGTGGTCCGTGGAGGGTTAGGTAGAAGTGATGGTTGATAAAGCTGGCGTGGGTTAGTCTCAGGAGTCAACAGAGGTCGCAGGCTGGATAAGTCGCGGTGAAGCTTGGTGTGAAGTCCGAAGTCGAAGTGTTTAGAACACAATTTTCGCGGTCATTTATACGATTGCTCAGCGTAATTACACCACCAGCTGTCGCACAACAGCTGTTGCATAATGACCTAAGTGCTTCGCGGAAAGCCACTTAATGTACGTCGTTAATTACCATACCCCCCGGTGGGATCGCTTCGCGAACCCACATAAATCATCATGACCCGTCAAATCGAGCGGGGAAAAACCCACGATGCATGACCAAATTAATTAGGCGGACCATCATTTGATGGCCCGTGGGTGGAATCAATATTAACGCGCCCGTTGTCCAGTGTTTGACAAGAACAAAGGATTGCGGATCGATAAGTAACAGATGTGGTTAAATGGATGTTCTATTTTCGGTAACCGTTCGTTGTGTTGCTGAATGGTCCCTATACAAAGTCCACGCTAGTGTTAGTCTTTTATTTAAATTCAAACTAATTATAAAATAAAATTAAAAATAAACAAAATAAAAATAATTAAAAAGTAAACAAATAATCAAATTATGTAACTCGTTAATAAAAAATAAAAAATTACACAATATAAACAAAGTAATTAAATTAAACAACAAGTAAACAAACAAATTAAACAATTATGTAATAAAAACAAATAATCAAATTACGTAACTAGGTCAAAAATTAATTAAAATTTTAAAAATTCATTAAAACTCATTAAAAAACACATTAAAATTACGTAACTAGGTCAATGATTACGTCACAAGGTCACTGATTACGTCACAAGGTCAATGATTACGTCACAAGGTCACCAAAAGGTGACTCACCCTTCACTGCTCCGCCAACCCCAGTTGGCGTAGTATTTTACTATATGTCTTTGCGCCTGCGGTGCATCCTGCTCACCCACCCTGCGGCAGCTGGCGTAGTATTTTACTATATGTCTTTGCGGCAGGCTGCGGCAGGCTGCGCATCCTGCTCCGAGTATTTTACTATATAACCTTTGCGCCTTCCCACCACCTGCTCCGCCAAAAATACTAACCAAAAGCGACCTAATATACTACTACCAGGATATGGTCACATGACTAGTTTAAGTTCACATGACTAGTTTAAGATCACATGACTAGTTAATGGTCACATGACTAGTTTAAGGTCACATGACTAGTTAATGGTCACATGACTAGTTTATGGTCACATGACTAGGCAACTGCTACGTGACCGGACTATAGTCATATGACTAGCAGCAATATAAACAGAAAGTGATATTTCAACGCCAAGGGCAGACAAAGGTACAGAATATAGTCCAAGTAGAGACAGAGCAGTTTTTAAACCCAACGGGATCCGAACCTACTAATCTACTAGGATATCATCCAACCATTTTGCTATCGTCACGAATAAAAGTTAATTATCTTTTAGACCTGACGTCCGTTAGGACAGATGCAGTAGAGCTCATCTGTTCATCTGACCTCGGTATACCACCTGGCAGTGGTTCTTTCAGACATTTTTCTCCGGGAGGGGCCACTTAAAACCTTCGATGGGGGGGGGGGGGGGGCTGACTTAAATTCCCGGGGGTTGGGGAAGGTGCCCTACACTGGTTAAATTATGAATTTTGTATAGAAGTTCTATTTCGTTCGTGACGGGGCGGGGGGGGGGGGGGGTAGATGTGTTTAAAGGGGGAGACAGTACCCCCCTTCCCCTGGGGACTCTGGGAGTAGGATCAGCTCTATGATGAGCCGAGTTTATTTTCCCCTATTCGAGTCAGGTACCCATTTTAACTGCGTGAACTCCAAGACACGAACTGGAACCTTTGAAATTAGCAACGGCATGCCCTACCACCTCGACCACACATATCGTCACATGACTAATCGTATACTAAGCTACGGTCACATGACCCGTGCTGACGTCACCTTCCGGATCCTTGTTGTTGTAGAAGTAAGGCGAGCACCGTAAGAGAATCTCCTGCAGTATGATGCCGAAGCTGAACACGTCGGCCTTCTGCGTGCCCTTGTGCGGCCGTTTGTGCATGCGCAGAATTTCTGGTGCGCACCACAGCAAACCTGGTGGGATACAGCGAAACGTAAACATATCTGTGTCACGTGTTGACCTTTTGTAGTGTGTAACATGTATAGAAAAACATTAAATCACTTTTGCATGCAAAATATATCATAAACATTGACCTACTTTTGGGTACAGTACAACATGTATAAAAATATTGACCTACTTTTGTGTACCGTACAACATATATCAGAATTATATACCATATATACCTACTTTTGCCCGCAACATGTATCAGAAACTGTCACCTACTTATGCGTTATTCCAGAAATTTTGACCTACTTTTTAATGTAACATGTACCAGTACCAGAAGCTTTGACCTACTTTTATATGTAACATGTACCAGAAGCTTTGACTTACTCTTGCATGCAACATGTATCAGAAACATTGACCTACTTTAATATGTAACATGTACCAGTACCAGAAGCTTTGACCTACTTTTATATGTAACATGTACCAGAAGCTTTGACCTACTCTTGCATGCAACATGTATGAGAAACATTGACCTACTATTGAAATATCCCCTGTTGTCCACGTCTCCCTCTGCCCCTACTTTCCTGTAAGACACAATGGCGCCGAAATCCGTGATTTTTAAAACCCACCGGCTGTCGATCACACAGTTGCTTGACTTTAGGTTGCCATGGGAACGAAGCGGTGACTTATGAATGTACTCCATGCCCTGCACATATACAATGATTTATGACTGTAAATTTCTTATTACTTATAAATCTTTGAACTGTTATATAGGCTAATAGCTTTATTTAAAGTCTGTGTATGATATTACTATAATTTAAAAAAAAAAGCATCAACAGTTTTCATTTAAATGATACAAACTAATAACACTCTAAATTATAAGGTTTTTGTGTTTTATAAATTGAAAATTTGAAAAGAAAAAAAAAGTGAACCAATTGTTTCCGCTGGGGCTTGAACCCAGGACCTTCCGCGTGTTAGGCGGATGTGATGACCACTACACTACGGAAACTCACATGTGTTGAAATGCACGTTACTACGACTTTTTAAAAATCAAACGGTTATCAGTAACTTTTGCCTGTACTCTAACGTTAAGGAGATTATGTTTATCGGTTGGTTGAGGCATACACAACCAAACAACAGATGGCGCAGTTTTCCCGATAGTACAGTCAACATTAACTTGAAATCTTTTTTTTTTCGTGTAATAGTAGAATTATGTAACAGTTTGTTGTAAATGTTAATGCATTTTTTAAAAACAATATATAGGATATATATCCCCTTTACAGAAAATATAAAAATAAGCTATAGGCCTATATGAATTTATTAATTATATATTAATTTTAATTATACTATAGGAGGGTGGGAGGCTACACATATTTTAGCCAGTGCGACGAAATCAAGATTCTGCCTGTACATGTGGATAAACGTAGATGGTGGTGACGTACCATCAATCAAACATAAACTAAACTATAAAGTCGGTAGCGATGCATTCACACACCCTCCATTACCCCCTTCACCCACACTTGCACACCTATTAGTGAACTCACCAACGAAGTCAAAGCCTTCCTGTTCCATTTTAACGGTTAAAAAATTTCTAACACTGATGAATGATCTGTGACACAGTGATCACTCCCCCCCCCCCCCCCTCTTCCACCTCCCACCCACACCTCCCTATCAACAGAGGAATCATTTTCACAACCTCCGTATAATAACGGTATATATTTACATTGATTTTCCGTCACATAGTAGCCATAGATAGATGATAAGACACTTTGCACCCGTCCCTTAACCCCCCTCCCCCACCCCCACGGTCGTTCTCAAATCAATAGAAATAAATTTACCACCCTCCCCTCCATCCCACTTTAAAAAATCTTCGCCTGCTGAAAGGAGCTCTCTCATTTTTGAAAACCAGTTTTTACCCTCCCCGTTCCACTTCCTCTTCAACTCATTGAAACAGAACGCGTTCATGGAGGCACGTCCTATCTCAAAGCCAAAATGTAATACACTAATTGTATTGAAGGAGGGGGGGGGGAGGTAGGAAGGGAGGGGGAGGGAGGGACATAAAAAAAATCTCGTCCGGTCCACCCATTTCTTTTTCTTTGTATGGCTCGGGCAGAACCACAAAAGTAAATCAAATGAATTTCCCCCTTGACGACGCAATCAAACTGACTGGTCATTCATATGGTTCACGTTGGCCGGAGAATCACGATCGATTGGGGGGTGCGTGGGGGAGAGGCTCGGACCAACCCTAACCCTAACCAAGGGTAAATATTTCTCATTAGGGGAGACGACCGTGAATGTCCCGCAGCGAATGGGGGATGTGTTGTGACGTGCCGCTGGGCAGAAAATACGATCATACATATCATTATATGTATGTGTATGTATGTGTGAATGTGTTTCTATGTGTATATAGGCTATTTGTGAATGTGTGTCGATTATCTATGTGTATGTATATTTGATTGTGTTTAGGTTATATATGTGTATGTATTTGTGAATGTGTTAGGTTATCTATCTGTATATAATGTACACCCAAACTCAACATTAGGAGGGTATGTTCGTTATGAGTAATGCCTTACTATCATAGACACAATTAAACTATCTAATACATCATCATATAGCATTAATTGAAAACGTTCTTTTAATTTAGTGAATAAGTTTTTTTTTACAAATTAATTGGTAATTTAATTAGTGTGGAAGTCAGGCTGAAGAGTTGGTTTAATTAACATGGAGGTAAAAATATGTTAAATTTTATTTGATTGAAACCAAAACGTAGCTTTAATATAATCCGAACAAAAGGTAAAGTTAAGGTTGTTTTCTAGTTTCTTTTACACTGACGGCAGAATTGGTTTGATAATCTTAAATGTTGGCGTATTTTTTTCACTGGCGTCTTTGGTTTAGGGTGAGTGGCCTCCCCCCCCCCCTCCCTCGTCCCATCTCTTTCTAGGGCAGGTCGAAAATATGGCGGTCCAGGTGACTAGTTAAGGGGTCATCTATAAACAACGTCACACGGTTAGGGGGGGGGGGATTGTAGGAAAAAAGTCACAGGAAAAATAAACACAGGAAAAAAAACCACAGGAAAAAAAACACAGAAAAAAAGTCGCAGGAAAAAAAGTCACAGGAAAAAAAGTCACAAATATATATTTGCTTGAAATTTGTTAATACTTTTATGTATAAAATATTTAAAGAGTGCAAATTAACTGAGGATTAATCAAATGTAATGTAATGTGTGTAGGTTGTATACGCATGGTAATTTTTATAATTCATCTACAAATATTTAGTATGAATTATGTAGATTGTAATTATGTAAAACATAATATTGATAGCATTTAATAGAATGTCCCAACGTCCTCGGTTTTCATCGTGGTTGTTTTTTTTAAAATACTCACATTGAATTACTGTGAAATGGTAAGTTCATCTGACTTGCTGCCCTCAACTCATGACAACAATAGTTATGATTAGTTCAACCACCTTTACTGCCCACATTTATCACGCTCATTACATAACAAAACAGGATCAAAACAGAAAGCCGACAAGGTTCAAAGGCTGTCAATTGACGCATAACGTCCACAACACACAATATGTTCGGACAAGGCCGACTGAGGATAGGCCGACCAGAGAATAGCCTACGGCAAAACATATGCAAAACACAATGATGTGCCTAAATTTCTTTTATAACTAGCTTTCTACCGCGTATTTAACTAAATACTAACAAAAGTTGAGATTGTTGTGTAAATTATCTTAGAGTTTTTTACGTACAATTGTTTTAAACCATTATGCTTTTAAAGAATATAAATAATATATGCTATCAAAAAATACAAACCACAACAATAAACATACAAAATTTTATAATTATCAACAAATAAATCAAATTAATTCTGAAAAGATTTTTGTGACTTTATTTCTGTGACTTTTTTCCGATAAAATTTTTCCATTGTGACTTTTTTTCTGTGACTTTTTCCTAGCAAAAACTGTGACTTTTTTCGGTGTTTTATTTTCCTGTGACTTTTTTTCCGTTCACCACGGGGGAGTGGGGGGGGGGGGGGGGGGGAAGGGGTAGGGCTTTTGTGATGGCTTGTGACGAGGGGGAAGGGGGGGGTTTCAGAAAGTATGGAAATACATTTTACATTTTAAAAAACGTAATGTAACAAACTGTGATAAACTGTTACAAACTGAATCGGTTTCCATATTTCGTGTTCTTTTAAAAACAATAAATGGCAACTTTGAGGTTGGTTGAGGTTACTTTAGTGGTGGTCTGTCGACTTATGAAGAAGAATTGTGAGATGGGGGAGTGATGGTAAAAAACGCTTTAAAAACGTGCCATCGTTTCTTAATAACACATGGTAAGATACTAGTGAACGAGTGACATCAAACCAGCCTGACCGTTAAGCCTGAGAATAATTAAATGTAAACATTCACGGCGGAACTGAACACAACTCACCCTGGCAAGGTCAAGGGCGAAGGAGAGCTTGAACATCCAGTTGAGCTTGATGTCGTCGTTCTCCAGCACGTCCTGCAGGCTGCCCTTGGAGCAGTACCGGAACAGCACGTAGCTGGAGCCCGGGGTGGACGACACGTGGGCTCCGATAAACTGGTTGACGTTGTCGTGGGAGAGCTCCTTCACCTGGGGACATAGACGGTGGGTTGGTTTTTTTTGGTGATTAGGGGGTGGGGGTGGGTGGGGGTATGTCGGGGTGGTTTATCGTATGTATGAGATGTTTGAGTCTCATGTGTGAACCATTCTGACACGCCAACCAGTCTCACACACCAACCCAGTCTTACACAACAACCAGTCTCACACTCAGAGTTTCTTCCAGGCATCTCTTCCGCCCCCCCCCTCCCCGAACGAAATGAAATTTATATAATTTATATAGAAAATATATATTTTTAACAGTGTCCGCCCCGCCCCCCCCCCCCCCCCCCGAAGAAAGTTTACCGCCCCCGAAAATTTTTAAGTGCCCCCCCCCGGAGAAAAAAGTCTGGAATGGAAGAAACACTGCTCACACGCCAACCAGTCTCACACGCCAACCAGTCCGACAACCCGCTTACCGTCTTGAGGTCCTGGAACATCTCCTTCATGCTCAGCTGCACGTGCGTCCACCTCACGTGTTTGACGGCCACAACCATGTCCTGGGGAGGTCAAGGTCAAAGTTAAACCAAGAGGTCAAGGTCAACAATGAGACCTATGGCAAAACAAGAGGTCAAGGTCATACCGGCCTTCACTTTTGGCAACTGTATTAAAACTCTTACCTTATAGTTCCCTATAACTCTCACCTTATAGTTCCCTATAACACCTTATAGTTCCCTATAACTCTCACCTTATAGTTCCCTATAACTCTCACCTTATAGTTCCCTATAACTCTCACCTTATAGTTCCCTATAACTCTCACCTTATAGTTCCCTATAACACTTTATAGTTCCCTATAACTCTCACCTTATAGTTCCCTATAACTCTCACCTTATAGTTCCCTATAACCCTTACCTTATAGTTCCCTATAACTCTTATCATTATAGTTCCCTATAACTCTCACCTTATAGTTCCCTATAACTCTCACCTTATAGTTCCCTAAAGTTACCCAACTCTCACCTTATTGTTCCCTATAACACCGTATAGTTCCCTATAACTCTCACCTTATAGTTCCCTATAACTCTCACCTTATAGTTCCCTATAACCCTTACCTTATAGTTCCCTATAACTCTTATCATTATAGTTCCCTATAACTCTCACCTTATAGTTCCCTATAACTCTCACCTTATAGTTCCCTATAACTCTCACCTTATAGTTCCCTATAACCCTTACCTTATAGTTCCCTATAACTCTTATCATTATAGTTCCCTATAACTCTCACCTTATAGTTCCCTATAACTCTCACCTTATAGTTCCCTAAAGTTACCCAACTCTCACCTTATTGTTCCCTATAACACCGTATAGTTCCCTATAACTCTCACCTTATAGTTCCCTATAACTCTCACCTTATTGTTCCCTATAACACCGTATAGTTCCCTATAACTCTCACCTTATAGTTCCCTATAACTCTCACCTTATAGTTCCCTATAACTCTCACCTTATAGTTCCCTGTAACCCTCACCTTATAGTTCCCTATAACTCTCACCTTATTGTTCCCTATAACTCTCACCTTATAGTTCCCTATAACTCTCACCTTATAGTTCCCTATAACTCTCACCTTATAGTTCCCTATAACTCTCACCTTATAGTTCCCTGTAACCCTCACCTTATAGTTCCCTATAACTCTCACCTTATAGTTCCCTATGGGAGCGTAGAGCATCGTTTTGTCCAGGCTACAGTTTGACCCCAGTCCCAACGTGCCTCGGGTTTCCTGGTTAAATAAAAAAACATCTTTTCCGTTACAGGGTACCAGGAGAACATAGTTCGGTTTATCGCAGCGTTAGTTTTAAGCGATTGTGGTTTTAGGTTTAGGGTTAAGGTTAGTTAAAGATACAGATTGAGACGATGAAGGTCCAGAGTTAAGTATATTTGCTCCCCCCCCCCCCCCCTTCTACCCCGAGAAGCTACTGTAATACAACAACATAGCCGTGGCCCTAACACGACAGCTACAAAAAACAAGATACCCAACGATGGTCTTTAATTTAATACAAAAAATCAAGAATCGAGATCTTTTACCGAAGGTCTCGAGTTCGAATCCGGGTCCAAGTCAGTAGAACGTCCCTGAGTCCACCCAGCAATGATGAGTACCTAGCTCATGTTAGGGAAGGTAAAAGCGGCTGGGCAAAGAAACAAGAACTTTACTTCATCAGTCAAAAATGTTCACTAAAAGTAAAGATGGTTCTTTACTTTTTACTTAAAGCTACAGATATAAATGTAAAAAAACCCATAAAGTTTACATCATAAGCTATTATAATGGAAAATAATCTAAACTCATTCTTTTATTTACTAGGCTAAAAATTTTGAAACTCAAGTTAGACTTTTGTTTTCTTTCTTACCCCCCCCCCCCCCCCCCTCTCCCCTCACTGCCCTCCCCGCGGTGACGTCACGTGACTATGCCCACCGTAGGAAATGTCAAATCCTGTATTCAATTAGCCACCGTGGACAATGCCACACCCCCGGGCCACAGGCTGACCTCTGGTTTTGTGCCTCGAGAGATTTTTTTTTTTTACATTGGGATACTTCTGCTGGCGTCAGAGACTCCGCCTAGCATTGACGCCGTCCTTACTAAACAATGGTGACCTTCACAAGAAGTGACGCAATGTTTGCATGAAAACTTATACCACCAGATGTGAGGCTATCTTAACGAAAGAAATAATTTGGTTTTAATTAGAAGTAAAAATCTTATTTCCAGCATTTCTTCTAGACTTTTTTTTCCGGAGAGGGGGGGGGGGGCACTTGAAATTTCGGGACGGGGGAGGTAGGGGGAAACTAAAATTTCCGGGGGGGGGGGGGGCGGACACTGTTAAAAGTAGATATTTTCTATATAAATTCCATTTCGATAGGGGGAGGGGGGGGGGGGGGGGGTGGCTGGAAGAAACTCAGCTCATTTGTCATGAGCAACGAAGGGAAAAGAGTAGGTAGAATAATAAGTCATTTGATAATGTTCGCTCGATGTTATGCGATACAATAATAAGTGATTTAAACTTTTGAATAATCAATGTTGGTTCGCTGTAATTTAAACGACACACGTCTGCATTAATGCTACCAAGCAATGACTCGCTGGCTCCTAAAGGAAAATAAGAACCTAAAAAAGTTTACTTTAGTAGAATAAATGATACGAAGTGTTTCTTTCAGGCGTCTTTAGATGCAAAATTAGAACTACGGTTAAAGTTTGGGTTTGGGGGTAAGGTCATATAGATTTAGGCAAGGTTAAGATTAGGGCGAGGGTTATTAGTTATACTGAAGCTGGCAATACTACTGCCCACATAGAGAAATTTGATACATTACTGTAAGTACCTAACGACTACGACTCTAGAAAAAAATTAATGGTAAAAACTGAATGAAAGATTAACGAGCCAAATATACGGGTCTGGATGGAATGTAATATTGACTTGCCCAAATTATATCATTGACCGAGCTATAAGCCTAGCCCTAATCTTGACCCTAGTTTTAAATCCACGTGACGCGGCACTAATTGTGACCTATGCTAACATTGACCTTAATTTAATCCAATATAGTGCAACACTCTAGTAAACCCTAACTCTAGCAACTTAAACTGGCTGAACACAACATGGAATACTATACGGCAGAGTGTGTTATAAAACATCTGCACACTATCATTGCTTTCTTCCTAAACATGCACGACCATAGGCAGCATCTAGTACTCATCTTAGTATTGATCAACATCTAGTACTCATCTTGGTACTACTCAGCATCTAGTACTCATTGTGGTACTACTCAGCATCTAGTACTCATCTTAGTATTGATCAACATCTAGTACTCATCTTGGTACTACTCAGCATCTAGTACTCATTGTGGTAGTACTCATATCTCATCTTGGTACTCATCAACATCTAGTACTCACCTTGATACAACTAGCCACTACTCACCTTGATACAACTAGCCACTACTCACCTTGATACAACTAGCCACTACTCACCTTGATACAACTAGCCACTACTCACCTTGATTCTACTAGCCACTACTAACCTTGGTACTGCTAGCCACTACTTGATACTGCTAGCCACTACTTGATACTGCTAGCCACTACTTGATACTGCTAGCCACTACTCACCATTCTGACCAGCCGCTTCTTGGTGCTGCCGTTGCAGGTGTTGCCGTTGCTGAAGGTCATGTTGCCGATGGCCTTCACCTTCCGGCGCTTGACGTCCTTGTCGTCCACGAGCCAGTCCTTGTTGCCGTCCACCGTCTGCTGCCTGTGTTTCCTGCCAGACGACAAGGGTTTTTGACTGCTCCTTTTACCCACGGGTCGAATGGAAGAGGGGGGAGGGGCGAACATACACGACTAGATGCGGGATGGACTTATTTTTTTTACTTTTCCGATCCCTCACATTACCAGGACTGATCTTTAGTTGTAAAGCCAAATATCTACAGTTTGCGAACGATCGCGAAACCGAAACTCTCGAGTTTGATTTCCCGTCGCGAGATCATTTTAGCCTCCGTCAGCTCACCCAGCTCGGTTAGATAGCTAACTCAAGTTAGGGAAAAGTAAAGGCATAGAAGAACTGACAACACTGTCCATTCATTTTCCGAGGTCAGCTAAACAATGCATGGACTCTAAACATCTGCCAAACTATGAGACTCGAGAAGGCAGAGTTTCTTCCAGGAATCTCTTCGGAAAGAAAGTCTACCGCCCCCCCCCCCCCCCGAACGAAATGGAAGTTATATTGAAAATATATACTTTTAACAGTGTCCCCCTCCCTCGGAAATTTAAGTCCGCCCCCGGAGAAAAAAAGTCTGGAAGAAACACTGCAAGAAGGTGACTTATTTCTAAATAACGTTTATTGTTTAAAAAACAAAAAGTGACGCGCAAGGTGTTCCATACTTAAGCTACGCATCAGAAGAAGTAATGGTTGACCTTAGTAGATTAGTTTCATGTAATGGTTGGAATATTGATATATGTAAATGCTTCTTCTACGTAAAGCGAAGAAAACGAACAGATAAAATAGTTGTATCATTGATTTGAAAAAACATTGTGTTTGGTCAGATGTAATATGATCAGTTGCAGTATGGTCAGACGTTTATAAAAAGTTGAGTTTACCCACCTGTACAGGAATATGGCAGCAATGAGCACACCCACCAACAATACACCGCCCACCACCACGCCAGCGACGACGCCCACGATATCTGAAATTGTCCAACAAATCAATGTTAATCGCTATGGACACCGATTGGCTTTGAGCAGCTTAACCTCCTAATAAGACGCCCGCCTCGCTATAGCTGCCGCGGCTCATATTTTGATGGATTGGACCAGAACGGGGATCGAGCTCCGGGTAGCCCTCGCCTCTGCCTAGAATTGTCAGCTCTGTTTAGCATCGAGTCTGTCTCTAGCGGCTGTGATTGGTTTGAAAATGATGAGCGATTAAAAAATGATATTGGGTTGCTTCTCGAGTGATAAGACTGGGATGAGATTTTTTTGGTATAGTTTTTTTTGTAATGGAGATGAGGATATGATAGGTGGAGGGTGGAGGGGGGTTGAGATGGGGGTGGGTTGTGATGGATGAGGTGGCGTAGATGAAGGAGGTGTGGGCGGAGGAGGTTCGGGGAGGGGTGGGGGGAGGGTGAAGAAAGAGGTGCGAATTGGAGGGAGAAAAGAGACGAGTGGTGGAATGGAGGAGTGGAATAGAGGAGTGGAGTGGTGGAATGGAGGAGTGGAATAGAGGTGTGGAGTGGAGTGGTGGAATGGAGGAGTGGAATAGAGGAGTGGAGTGGAGTGGTGGAATGGAGGAGTGGAATGGAGGAGTGGAATGGAGGAGTGGAATGGAATGGTGGAATGGAGGAGTGGAATGGAGGAGTGGAACGGAGGAGTGGAATGGAGGAGTGGAATGGAGGAGTGGAATGGAGGAGTGGAATGGAGGAGTGGAATGGAATGGTGGAATAGAGGAGTGGAATGGAATGGTGGAATGGTGGAGTGGAGGAAGAGTGTGAAGGAATGGAGGGGTGTGCGTGTGTCTAATGCTCTAGGCACTGGCACAAATTCGACCCCCCCCCAACCCACGAGCCCACCTGACTAAAAATAAACCCGGCTCACCCAGAAGACCCTGTCCAAAAAAATTAAGCGCTCACGCTTAAGAAATGTGAAACGGGCGATCAATAGGATCACAAAACTATCCGGTCAAAGTGTCGTTTTATTTTTTAGCCATTTTTTTAATGTCACAGAGAGATTTGCGGTTTTAAAAGCTGAAGTACACATTTGTGATGTGTTTTATGTACGCACTTATAACTCGTATCCTGTACACATTTTGTTATTACTACACCTGTATTTTGTGATAATTCACCTGCTTTAAGATTTCGATGTTTTAGCTTGCGTACAATTTATAAAAGATTTCAAGATACGGACAATTTGTGGCATTTTTAACCGGCACGAAGATAAATTACTATATGATGTTTTACCTGTATGAAATATGTAATGCATTTATCAGTACAAAATTTTCGTGTCCAAAATATATAAAGTCCATATTTAGTGATTTATTTACCTGTAACCAATCAATGCGTGATATATTTACATGTAAACAATTTATGATATATTTACCTGTACTCACTTTATGATTTATATACCTGTACACAATGTATGACGTATTTACTTGTACACACTTTTGTAATTAATTGAACTTAAAAATCTTGCTGTGTTGTGTGTTTACCTGTACAAAATGTACCTGTACACACTTTACAATACATGTACATATGTTGTGATGAATTTACCTGTACAAAATTAACTTGTACGCATTTTATGATGTATTCACCTGTACAAAATGTACGAGTGCACACTTTACAATGCATGTACACATTTGATGATGTATTAACCTGTACAAAATGTACGAGTACACACTTTACAATGCATGTACACATTTGATTTACCTGTACAAATTTTCCCCGGGAAATGACAGTCCAGGTCTGACGTGGGCACTGGGCCGTTGGGCCAGGCGATGGCCCCCAGCTGCAGGAGCTCGGCTTCTGCTGTTACCATGGCGACGACGGACTGTGAGTAGAGCAGTGAGTGGTTGGTCCTCCTGGTTCCGTGGGCGTCAAACTCCAGGGGGCCTGTCTTCAGGTATTGCCCCGTGGGTAGGGCTGTGGACGGTACGTGGGGGTGGGGGTAGGTTAGGTACAGAACAAATACCAGCGGGCCTGTCTTCAGGTACTGGCCCGTAGGTAGGGCTGTGGACGGTACGTGGGGGTGGGGGTAGGTTAGGTACAGAACAAAAACCAGGGGGCCTGTCTTCGGGTACTGGCCCGTGGGTAGGGCTGTGGAAGGTACGTGGGGTGGGGGTGGGGGTAGGTTAGGTACAGAATAAACACCAGGGGGAAGGTACGTGGATTTGGGTGGTAGGTACAGGATAAACAAGAATGTAGATCTTGTTATCAAGTTGGTTGAGGTTGTAGTGGGTCATCAATACATAGTGAAAGTATAGGCCTTGCTGTTAATGTCATAGTTTAACATTGCTGATATATTTTGACTTAATGTCTCTACATTATTGGTATAAAGGTCGTCCATAAACACTGCCACTTTCAGAGGGGGGTGTCGTGACTATCTGCGACGAGGGGAGCGGGGAGATTTTCAGAAAGTGTGACTAGAAACTGTTGTATTATAAACAAAAAATATAAATAAAAGGAACAAAATTTTGGTATTTATTTCGCATTTAAACAACTTGTTATGTAAATAGTAAGAAAAAATGGATCAAAATACTTAATGTTCATCAAGGTCAGTAAATATTTTATAAAGATATCCTTGTTTAGGGATATTGGTGACGTCATTTTAGGGGAATATGTTTTTTTTGTGACGATATGTGACAATGGGGAAGGCGAGGATAAGACTCCATTTAAAAAAGTGTGCTGTCGTTTATTGATGACCCCTTTTAATCTCGCTTTTTACTGGAACAGTGTCGTTGTAGTCAGGTGTAATCTCGTCATGTTGATGTCATAGTTCAGTCACGCTCTCGTTACATTCTCATTACATTCCCGTTACATTATTGTTACATCCCCATTACATCCCATGCCATTCTATTACAACCCATAACATCCAGTTACATTATTGTTACATTCCCATTACATTCTATTACCTCCCGTTACATCCCATAACATCCTCGTTATATTCCGAGTATATCCCGTTACAACCCAATACATTACAGTCACAACCTATTACATCCTATTACATTCCCATTACATCCCATTACATCCTATTACAT
The DNA here is from genome assembly GCF_028476545.2 of Physella acuta. Taxonomy (NCBI): domain Eukaryota; kingdom Metazoa; phylum Mollusca; class Gastropoda; family Physidae; genus Physella; species Physella acuta. The sequence goes on along the minus strand of NW_026731532.1, from coordinate 534,329 downwards.
TCCCGTTAAATCCCACTCACCTGGTAATTGACGGCCGAGCTGTCGACTGGCTGACGACATCACAGAAAGAAGAATGGCGTCGTGGAGGTAGGGCGCCAACATCATCTGGGGAGGCAAGGGTTCGAACCTTTAAAACATTATCTAACACCACCACAGATATAACTTGTTGTGGGGTGGGGGGGGGGTGGAGCAGACTAGAGGGGAAGAATGTGGTCGAGTCACATGGATGGATGGGTTGAGGAAAGGGGAGTGATGTGACGTTTTGGTTAACATTTTGGATTAAAAACTTTAACAGTCGAGATATGACGTCAGGTTTTTAAAAAAGTTTTCTTTAAAAAGAAAAGAAAAAAAAAACAATACAAAAATAACGGAGTAAAACAAAAAACAACTTGAAGAGTCTTGGGTATAATTTTAAAATTGTTCCTTTCGATTATACCTGCTCGCATAGGTCTGTTTGATTGTAATTTGAGTTAAATATATTTCTCGGGGATACCAATTTTAAGATACCCTGTCCATGTAGCAGGTGAAGTAGAGTTCATCTGTTTCTGCGACCTCGGCATAATATTTACATTTACATTTCCTAACATGCGTCAGGTACCCACCACAGCTGGGTGAACTCAGGGATAGCATAAACTCAAGCCCGGGATCCGAACTCGAGACTTTCGGGTCAGCAACGATATGCTCTACCACCCCACCCCGTCAGCCATTGACATATATGAGCCTAGTTAATCAACGTGTGCATCAATTGTGAAACAATTATTTTAAGAACTGACCTGTGTCCTGATGTACAAGTCATCTCTTGATGAGCCGCTCCTCCGCTGAGTGCTCGAGGTGGCCACGATGGCCGGGAAAGGAAAGTGGCCAAGCTGGAGCACCGTGGCCAACAGATTTCGCTGGGAATTTTTTTTGGACGGAACTTTGGCCATCGGGGTGATGTCGAAGTTGAGGTACAAAAATGCGTAGTAGCCGGAAGTCATGTCCAGCACTTCCGCTTCCTGTAGGATGGTTTCCATGGTGATTGGTTGGGAACAGACGACCAGAGCTTTAGTGGTGATGTAGAATTTAGATAAACGTTAATCGATATTAGGTTAGTGGTAGTTGGTGTATTGTTAACTGAGAAGTTTTGGTTAGTGGTAGTTGGTGCATTGTTAAGTGAGAAGTTTTGGTTAGTGGTGGTTGGTTAATTGTTAACTGAGAAGTGATGTAGAAGTTGGATAATCGTTAATAGATATTAGGTTAGTGGTAGTTGGTGTATTGTTAACTGAGAAGTTTAGGTTAGTGGTAGTTGGTGTATTGTTAACTGAGAAGTTTTGGTTAATGGTAGTTGGTTTATTGTTAACTGAGAAGTTTTGGTTAGTGGTAGTTGGTTTATTGTTAACTGAGAAGTTTTGGTTAGTGGTAGTTGGTTTATTGTTAACTGAGAAGTTTTGGTTAATGGTAGTTGGTGAATTGTTAACTGAGAAGTTTTGGTTAGTGGTAGTTGGTGTATTGTTAACTGAGAAGTTTTGGTTAATGGTCGTTGGTATATTGTTAACTGAGAAGTTTTGGCTAGTGGTAGTTGGTGTATTGTTAACTGAGAAGTTTTGGTTAATGGTAGTTGGTTTATTGTTAACTGAGAAGTTTTGGTTAGTGGTAGTTGGTTTATTGTTAACTGAGAAGTTTTGGTTAGTGGTAGTTGGTTTATTGTTAACTGAGAAGTTTTGGTTAATGGTAGTTGGTGTATTGTTAACTGAGAAGTTTTGGTTAATGGTCGTTGGTATATTGTTAACTGAGAAGTTTTGGCTAGTGGTAGTTGGTTGATTGTTAACTGATAAGTTTTGGTTAATGGTAGTTGGTGTATTGTTAACTGAGAAGTTTTGGTTAGTGGTAGTTGGTGTATTGTTAACTGAGAAGTTTTGGTTAGTGGTAGTTGGTTAATTGTTAACTGAGAAGTTTTGGTTAATGGTAGTTGGTGAATTGTTAACTGAGAAGTTTTGGTGAATGGTAGTTGGTGTATCGTTAACTGAGAAGTTTTGGTTAGTGGTAATTGGTGTATTTTAACTGGAAAGTTTTAGTTAATGGTAGTTGGTGTATTGTTAACTGAGAAGTTTTGGTTAGAGGTAGTTGGTGTATTGTTAACTGAGAAGTTTTGGTTAGTGGTAGTTGGTGTATTTTAACTGGAAAGTTTTAGTTAATGGTAGTTGGTGTATTGTTAACTGAGAAGTTTTGGTTAGAGGTAGTTGGTGTATTGTTAACTGAGAAGTTTTGGTTAGCGGTAGTTGGTTTATTGTTAACTGAGAAGGTTTGGTGAATGGTAGTTGGTTTATTGTTAACTGAGAAGTTTTGGTTAGTAGTAGTTGGTTTATTGTTAACTGAGAAGTTTTGGTTAGTGGTAGTTGGTTTATTGTTAACTGAGAAGTTTTGGTTAGTGGTAGTTGGTTTATTGTTAACGGAGAGGTTTTGGTTAGAGGTAGTTGGTTTATCTATAACTAGGAAGTTTTGGTTAGTGGTAGTTGGTGTATTGTTAACTGAGAAGTTTTGGTTAGTGGTAGTTGGTTTATTGTTAACTGAGAAGTTTTGGTTAGTGGTAGTTGGTTTATTGTTAACTGAGAAGTTTTGGTTAGAGGTAGTTGGTTTATCTATAACTAGGAAGTTTTGGTTAGTGGTAGTTGGTGTATTGTTAACTGAAAAGTTTTGGTTAGTGGTAGTTGGTTTATCTATAACGAAAAAATTTTGGCTAGTGGTAGTTGGTTTATTGTATACATCTCTTCCCTAGAACTAGAATGTTCTCTTTTATTTTTATTTTTTTAAATTTATACAATTTTTTCCCCAATATCCAACAAAGTATCATATGGGATAGCGTGGCCTAGCGGTAGAGAGCTAGACTGCTAACCCGAAAAGTTTCGAGTACGAATCCGGGTTGAAGTCAGTAGAATGTCACGAGTCCACCCAGCTCTGATGGGTACCCAACTCACGTAAGTTAAACAAAGGCAGCTGGGCTGACCACATTACCCTTTCATATAGAAGCAGATGAACTTTACTTCATCTGCCCCAAGTGTCTTAGGCACGAACGGGAAAAGATGATGATATGAACAAAGTATTGTGGTAAAACTATTTTTGGTCATATCTCTTAACACCATTGCAGTGCTTGTTTCTTTTCAATAAGTGCTTAATATAATAAAACACAAATGTAAAGCCTTATAGATCAGTATGGTTCTGGGGAAGCGATATACGATAACACAATCATATTGTATAGCCTAGTAATCAACAAAAGTGTAGTTAGAACGGTCTGGTTTTGGGAAAACGATATACGAGGACACAAATGCAAAGCCTTCTTGTGAACAAAACTGTTGTTAGATTAGTCTGGTTCTGAGAAAGCGATATACGATAACACAAATGTAAAACCTTGTTGTGAACAAAAGTATAGTTAGAACAGTCTGGTTCTGAGAAAGCGGTATACGATTAAATAAAGTGCTCCTGGGTGATTGTGAGCTACACCCTGGCTTCTATGTACTCACTCCTGGTCAGCTGTTTAACACGTCTCAGCCCTTCAGTCAGCGGCTTGAGATCCCCCGCACGTAGCCTGACCACCGCCGCCTCGGTCACGTGATCCCCGGCTTGCAGGAACTGTAGGATCTCTTCCTTCAAGAACTCACACACGCCGTCCTCGTCGTACAGGATGGCTGGCGAGGAGAGACAAAGTTCCGTAACTCTCGATTGTTTTATTAATTTTTAAATAAAATAAAAGCTGTGTTGAGTTGTCTCCCTTATCGTAAGCCTATAAAATCGGACAAGGGGATAAATAACTTAGGCCTGTAACATGTTTGATTAATTAAATGTAGGGCCAAGGTATTAAACAAGTGGGTTTAAGATGGAGCCCAGGTTTTCAAAAAAAAAAAAAACTATAGACAAACCCTCCTAAATTTCAAGAAGTGGACCAGTCCTCAACAAAAGGAAGGGGTTTTTATACAACCAAACATGAGATCCAAGCAATAACAAAACGTTGGTGCCTATCAACAATCAGTCCGTAAATCAAGTCAGGTAAGCGCCTCGCTATTTAATTCAATCAAGCTAACTGTTAGCCTAAACAAAGGTCCCAGCAATCACCCAATCCCGGGCAAGACAACTAACAAAACAATCAAGGACCCACAATTAACAAAACAAGAAAAGGCGAAGCAATCAACCATGTAAGCAAGGGCCCCCATAATAAACAAAACAAGCACGTTGCCTCCCAAGCAGCCAAACTGTAAAGAGTCTCACAATTAGTGTTTCTTTCGGACATTGTTTTCTATGGGGGATGGGGGACTTGAAACTTCTGGGATGGGGGGGGGGGGCGTACTAAGTTTTTCGGTGGAAGAGGGCACTGGTAAAAGTATTATTATTTTCGATATAATTATTTTTTTCGTTTGAGGGTTGGAAGTGGTTGTGATACGGGGCGTTTGGGGTGGGGGAGGGGAGTGGAACAGTGCCCCCCCCCCCGAAAAGATACATGAAAGAAACTCTGCCCACAACGAACCTGAGCATAGGGTCGACAAAGCAACCAAACAAGCAATGGGCCCAACATTAAATACAACAAGCATGGATCCATACAATCTACCAAACGCAAAAGCGGTCCAATAAAACAACAATAACAACGGGCCATCACAAACAAACAAAAACGAACAAGGGTTCCAATAAACAACTAAAGCAAAGGGCCACCGACAAAAAAAAAAACGAAAAAGGGGCCCAATAAACAACTAAAGCAAAGGGGCCACCGACAAAAAAAAGTAACAAAACGAATAAGTGGCCCAATCAACAACTAAAGCGAAGCGCCAACGACAAACAAAATAAACCGGGAGTGATCTCCCCTAAACTTTCTCGAATATTCTTATATAAAATAACAGGGGATGGGAACTCGGGCTATAGACATGATTTTTAATCCATTTTAAATACTTAAAGTTTTAAAAATAGAATAAAATCTCGTAGACAAATTAATTGCACACCAAGTGAACGCGAAATAAAAAAGCGCATAATAGTGCGCAATATTATTATTACTTTTAAAATTTACATTAGTTTTTTGAGAAATCGGAAGTAGCGTAAATAACTACTTCCGGTCAACGGAAATGACTCAAAATTTAATAGAAGGTAGAGAATTAGATCTTTTACTTACGTATGAAATTTCATTTATCTATCTGAAATAGTACTCAAGTTATAGGCTTTTGAAAAATTCATAGTAGGAAAAGTACCACTTCCGGTTATCGGAAATCGCTCAAAAGTTGATACGGATCTACGATTTTGATTAAATACTTATATATGAAATTTCATCAACCTAGCTGTAACGGTACTCAAGTTATCGTGTTTACACACGGACACACACACACACACACACACACACACACACAGACACACAGACATACGGACAAGATTGCAAAATTATGTTTTTCCGTATCAGTGAGATGCAAAACGTCGAGATTTGCAAAAATCTCGATTTTTTTTTTTGCACGATTACAAGACTTTCTCTATACTTCGTATATACGAGAAAGTAAAAAAACGAACAAGGGCTTTAATAAAAAAAAAACTAAATCAAAGGGCCACCGACAAAAAACAACGCAGCTCACCAATTTTCGTCCATCTCAAATGCCTCATGACGACAACGGCCGAGCGAGCCAAATCTTCAAATGACCCAAAGGTGGACATGACGTCATCTCTCCGACTGTGCTCGATGACCTCCCTGTTGAGGGGCGCCCACGTGACCACCGGAATCTTCCAGAAAGATCCCAAAAGGGCGACCACTCGCAGTGCTAGAAATTGAAGGGAAAAAAACAACGAAAATATAGAAACTACCGATACCGACGCCAAGAATAAATAAAGAGGGTAAGGCATTTACAGGAGGAAAATGTGATTAATGTGAATGAAGACCTCAAAAATGTTACGATCGACCTTTCGTTCTCCAAACACGATTCAAGGCACTGTTCAAACCTGTTTTTTTTAAATATGTCATCTTTATAAAACCACACGTCCTCGACCCTAGCAGCTACCAACAAGACCCTAGCAGCTACCAACAAGACCCTAGCCGCTACCAACAAGCCCTCGACCCTAGTCACTACCAACAAGCCCTCGACCCTAGTCACTACCAACAAGCCCTCGACCCTAGTCACTACCAACAAGCCCTCGACCCTAGCAGCTACCAACAAGCCCTCAACCTTAGCCGCTACCAACAAGCCCTCGTCCCTAGCCGCTACCAACAAGCCCTCGACCCTAGCCGCTACCAACAAGCCCTCGACCCTAGCCGCTACCAACAAGCCCTCGTCCCTAGCCGCTACCAACAAGCCCTCGACCCTAGTCACTACCAACAAGCCCTCGACCCTAGCAGCTACCAACAAGCCCTCAACCTTAGCCGCTACCAACAAGCCCTCGTCCCTAGCCGCTACCAACAAGCCCTCGACCCTAGTCACTACCAACAAGCCCTCGACCCTAGCAGCTACCAACAAGACCCTAGCCGCTACCAACAAGCCCTCGACCCTAGCCGCTACCAACAACCCCCTTAAAATCGTTCACTCCAGCTTTTATACCCGCACTTGACCTTGGGATAACAATACCTAAACACACCGGGGTGAACTGTATTCACACACACCGCTCCCCTACGTTCTGAACTATTCTAACCTATTCTAATCTAACCTACAACTGACCCGTAACGATTAACATAATAAAAATTAACTTAATAATTAATTAAACCTTAAACAAAAGGTAGTTCGATTGAGTCATACATTTATAAAACAGAAACCGGTGATCAGAAAAAATATTCCGTCCATCGATACCATTGTAAACTTACCATTCAGTAAACCACTGAAACCTCTCACGAATATAAATACATTTGAATGTATAATCCAGAGAAGACGGGAGGCGTGCACGTTAATTAGCAGTAACCTTAATAAGCGACGTGACGCACCACAATAGACGTACATCATCACAACACGCCAGATCCACCAAACTTATTATTCTATGGTGCACACAGTCACACAATACTCCCGCCCCCAGAGGCGTAGCGACCCTTCCCTGCGCCCGGGGACAAACTTTCGATTTGCACCCCCCCTCGAAATTTTGGTTTGCATCCCCCCCTCAAACTTTCAATTTGTTTTTCCAACCCATTTTGGCGCCCCCTAAGGTCGGCGCCCGGGACCATATGTTCCCCCCCCCCCCCCCGCCCCCCTCGCTACGCCTCTGCCCGGCCCCCTCTCCACCACCTATATAATCCAACTGTGTACGCCGTCACACAATTCTACCCCCCCCCCCCTACATCCTTGAAGAAATAGCGTTCCACGACAGCTGAACTCTTACATAGACCCCCCCCCCCCTATCTTCTCTATGCTGGTCCTCTGAGAAAAGATATTTAGCCAAGGACACCAAAATAAGAAATTCTTCTACCCCCCCCCCCCCCCCACGGGACGGAGCAGGGGCTAGCATCAGCCCAAGACTTCCACACCGGGAGTGTCCATTGTATAAAATACCTCACTAAAAAGGGTTAGATAGAAACAAAACACCTAACCCAAACTCAAAAGTGAATGAAAACCCCGAACCCTAAGAGAATGAAAACCCTTACAGAAGAGAATGAAAACCCTTACAGAAGAGAATGAAAACCCTTACAGAAGAGAATGAAAACCCTTACAGAAGAGAATGAAAATCCTTACAGAAGAGAATGAAAACCCTAACAGAAGAGAATGAAAATCCTAACAAAAGAGAACAAAACCCCAAACTCTAACAGAAGAGAATAAAAAACCCAAACCCTAACAGAAGAGAATGATAACCCCGAACCCTAAAGGAAGAGAATAAAAAACCCAAACCCTAACAGAAGAAAATGAAAAACCCAAACCCTAACAGAAGAAAATGAAAAACCCAAACCCTAACAGAAGAGAATAAAAAACCCAAACCCTAACAGAAGAGAATGAAAAACCCAAACCCTAACAGAAGAGAATGAAAACCCCAAACCCTAACAGAAGAGAATGAAAACCCCAAACCCTAACAGAAGAGAATGAAAACCCCAAACCCTAACAGAAGAGAATGAAAACCCCAAACCCTAACAGAAGAGAATGAAAACCCCAAACCCTAACAGAAGAGAATGATAACCCCGAACCCTAACTGAAGAGAGCAAAACCCTAACCGCTAACAGAAGATAATGAAAACCCTGAACCCTAAAACCCCAATCAAACCACCACAAACGAATCTCGCCACTCACGCGCCAGACAAAGCACGTGCGTTCATTGATTGCTGCTGCTCATTCTTCCTGGTCAGTGATGGCGCCAGGTCTGCAGTCTGTCTGGTGGAGTCTGTCTGGTCTGGGATGTTGTTGTCTTGTTGCAGGGTTTGTGTAGATGGATTTGTTTACAAAATGTGTAGACGTAGGTTTAGAAATGTGTACAATGTATGTGAATAGATCTCTTAGTATCGATACCTTTTTAAGAGTATGATATATATATATATATATATATATATATATATATATATATATATATATATATATATATATATATATATATATATATATATATATATATATGTGTGTGTGTGTGTGTATGGGTAGTTTATTGTATAAATGTATGTATAAAATACATTCTCAGATATTGAGTATTGTTGTGAGATTCAAAAAATCTCATTTCTGTTTGGTCCAGTCGATAATATCAACTGTATTTGTGTAGTCTATAATATCAACTGTCTAGTCCCAGATATCAATTTCTAGTCCCAGATATTGACTGATTATCCCAGTAATTATTGACTGTTTATCCCAAAAAATATCGACTGTCTAGTCCAAGATATCGACTGTCTAGTCCGATATATAGACTGTTTATCCCAAAAAATATCGACTGTTTACGTCTAGTCAAAATTATCGACTATTTTCGTCTTGTTCTAGATGTTCGACCATGTTTATGTCTACCAAGCCGGCGGATGTAAACAGCAATCTATCGACTTTCCTGTTCCTCGCCCGCATCTAATAGAGTTAATCAAACAGATCTAAATAACACTGTCTACAGACGTACACGCCGTATTACAGCATAGCTAGCGAGATTGTAGGGGGGAAAAATCACAGGAAAACATAGTCACAGAAAAAAAGTCACAGAAAAAAGCACATAGTGTATTAAGTATTCAGAAAGTACAAAGATACGATTAATTAAATGGATTGTAAACATTTAGATATGCGCGTAGGTTGGACTAGTTTATATGGTAATATTTAAAACACGCGTAAACATATTTAGTCTGAAGTACGTCGGTATTAATTCCGTCATATTTATATATATAATATTTAAAATAATTAAGTACAATATATTGGAGTGTTTAAAACAGCTCAGTTTTCATCGTGTTGTTTTTTTCAATAATATCTTTGATAATAATAACTTTGATAAACTTGGAATGGGAAAAAGACAGTTAATATGATTCGCTGTTCCAGCTCATTGCAACAATACTTCAAGCACCTTTAATGTCCAAGTGTATCACTCTCACTAAATGACAAATCATAGGATCGTGACAAAAAGCCGACATGGTATAAAGGCTGTCATTGACGCCAGTGTCCTCAATACACAGTGTGGACGGACAAGGCCGAACATGGACAGTTCTACGTTTTAAAAAAAAAAAAAAAAAAAAAAAAAAAAAAAACACAAAACTCAATGAAGTGCCAAAATTTCATTTGAAAATAATTTTTCAACTGGGCATTGAAATAAATATGTAGCAAAATTTGAGGCGGCGGTGTTATAGTATTTTTACTTATTAAGAAGATCAAAGTAGAATCATTATTATAAACCACAATGTTTTTAAAATTTATAAATGTTAAAAAAAAACCCTACAATTTAAAGTTTGAATATTTAACATAGTTGTTTAGCAAACATGCTCTACTGTTGCAATGTCCTTAATCTACATGGATTAGTGACCAACAAATCCTATCTAATTTACGACCAATAGCGATTAGTCAATATAGTCATCTGATGAATGAACACTAGCCTATATGGTATCATCGTCACCATTTCACGTTCGCTCCCAAGACACATTGGGCAGATGAAGTAGAGTTCATTTGTTTCATTGACCTCGGCATACAGGAGGATAGTGTGGTCAGCACTATGTCCCGCCGTCTTAGTGTCCCTAACTTAAGTCAGGTACTCAACATATCTAAATGGGCAGACGTTTGAATGTCTCGAACTCCGGACGTTCGTGTTAGCAATCATAAGCTCCATCCCCCAACCACGCCGTTCCCTATATGGTAAACTGGCCAGCAAAACCAACCTATATGATCAAATGACAAGAAACCAAAACTTATATGTTCTACTGTTCAACATAACTTATCCTTTGTAGGGCGGACCGATAAGGCGACGAATGATGCGAATTCTGTGATAGATTAGCTCAATTAGAGTAGCTTCCCCTGCCCCGTGTTGCGCAATTGTCAGAAATGCTGTCATACATTGTAGTGTCGTGATTGGTACAAGGGTGACGTTTCTCTTCACAACAAAACTGTGAGTTAGTAACACAACACAACACTACAAAACTGTGAGTTAGTAACACAATACAACACCCCAAACTGTGAGTTAGTAACACAATACAACACCACAAAACTGTGAGTTAGTAGCACAATACATCACAATACCACAAACTGTGAGTTAGTAACACAACACAACACAACACCACAAAATTGTGAGTTAGTAACACAACACCACAAAACTGTGAGTTAGTAACGCAATACACAACTGTGAGTTAATAATACAACACATCAAAAATGAAGTAATACAACACATCAAAACTGTGAGTTAGTAACACACCACAGCACATAAAAACTGTGAGTTAGTAATCCAACACATCAACATTGTGAGCAGTAGCGTACGCAGGGGGGGGGAGCAGGGGGAGCGGCCGCTCCCCCTCTGGCCATTTTCAGCAAAGTGGCGCCTTTTTGGAAACTTTTTAAACTCAAAGTTTTAAACAGTGATTTTTGTTAAAAAATTTTAAAAAATTTGCACGTCTATGTAAATCACAAGATTTCTTTTCATGCAGCAATTAAGCAGAATTGTACTAGTCTAGTAGCGTCTACGTTTACAACACGTATTAACAGCTGTATCAAGTTAGTCATTCTAAAAATAACCATTACGATGCATTGCAATTTTAAAAAAACCTCTACAGGTAGTACCACTTGGCAAGAGGGGTGTTAAGTTTAAGGCAACTGTAAAATGTATTTGCTTAAGAATAATTGATCTAGAAAATATTATACATAAATCTTCACACATAATTACTTTATATATACAGTTTTAATAGTGTAATTAATTTAAAACAATACAATACAGACACAAATACAACTGATGTGGCACCTCTATTTAAATTTATTTATGGGCAAACTGCGTAGTGGTGTGGACATTTCGACAAGGTCAACAACGTCATCACCATGAAGTAGTAGTATTTTGACAGTTTGGGTGATAGTGGTTACGATTACAAATTATATAAAACAGTTACAACCCCCCTCCCCCCCCCCCCTCATGGACCCCCCCCCCTGTAAAAAAAATATTGTCATAATACCACTGCTACTTATTTAAATCTATTTCTGAATCAGTATATGTGTAATTGAATATGTATGTTTAGAACAGTCATCTAAAAACTGACGCTATGTTCATGCTGAGTTGGTTATCCCACCCACCCCACCCCCATTCACACACCTCACCACCACAATTGTGTAGAGCGACATTAATGTCACACCTAGGTATACACTGGGTTGGATAATTGACCTAAAGTGACCGGCAGTGGTGAATGAAGTTGACCCCCCCCCCCCCCAACACACCCCGAACTGATCTGTTAAGTACATTTGGGAAAACGCGTAACGATGTACCAAATTACCATGCCGCCAGAATCATAGCTTTGAAAACAGGCAAAACTCTGTGAATATTATTTTTGCAATTACCAGCAAAAAGGTGATCTAACCCATACCTGATCACTATGTTAAAAAATGATCTTTAAAGAACACAAAAAGCAGTAGTTAATTAAAAGGTGTATGATCTGAACTATAAGACCGATATTGTAGATAAATGTAAGCTATTATTCCGAATGTTTTTCTAATATGTTTTAACGCGTGTTTTTATACCAACTCTCATTTAAAAAACGTTCATTATGCTGTAATACTTTAGCATTTATGATGACGATATGTTTAATTCTGATTGCAGACAAAACATTTTTGTAAACACGAATACTGTTAAAAAACTTTATTACCTTCTAAAGTAATTATTGATTTGTTTTGACACTTATAATTAAATATGTAGATATATATTCAAATTTATACTAAGAGAGTGATTATTTCCCCTATTTCGTATGTCTTAATTAATGTCCCAGGAATTGTTATGTTAAATTTTTTTTACAAGAATTACAAAACAGATTGTGTTGCGTGTATTGTTTTTGGTTGTAGTGTATATATATATATATATATATATATATATATATATATATATATATATATATATATATATATATATATATATGTTGTTTAGATTGATTTTTGTTTTGTCGGCCTACATTGTGTGTATTTTCTTATTTCTTCAAGTGCTACTTGCAATTTATTTTACATCATAGCGAAGTAATGACATGCAGCTAGTAATTATATATATATATATATATATATATATATATATATATATATATATATATATATATATATATATATATATATATATATATATATATAATACACGTAAATAGAACGTGTTAAAAATTCGGCGCCTTTTTTGGTTCATTTCGCTCCCCCTACAACGAAAACCTGGATACGCCTCTGATTGTGAGTTAGTAACACTGTTGTGAGTGGTATTTTAGTGTACTGAATGGGTTTGAGAGTATGTGTGTAGTGGAATGTGCTATATCAATAAAAGATGTTGAATGTGACGAGGCAAGTAAGGATACGACGTGTGAGAGTATAATTTGGTTTAGGGGAGGAGTTGAAGTCAGTCTTCGTACTGTCGTGTTAGTGAGTGGATGTATTCGTTTGTCTTCGTGGATATGTTTCGTGTAAGTGTACTGTAATTAAAAAGATGAAAGTAACAACGCCGTCATGTTCTGCGTACATTGCCCTACGACCCTGTCCATATCTCTCATTCATAACAAACACAACACTACACAGCTGTGAGTTGGTAACACAACATACATAATAGAATGATATTTGCCCTGACAAAAATACCGTGAATTAGTAACTGTGATGACGCAAGGTTGCGTCGGAGAGCTCAGGTAGATAGCAGAAACAGGCTATAGCGAGTTGGTCAGAGAGAGACCAATAAAAGCACGTAAAACTGACCGGTCACGTGGGACGGTCAGCTGACCACTGAGGCGTGGGTCAGTAGAGAGAAAGGCCAGCAGTTGATAGGTAGTTAGCGAAGAGTAGAGAAGGTGTTAGGAAGCGGTTAGAGACGGTCGTAATTTGCAGAGCTAGGGAACAGAAAGTTAGTGTTAAGATTGGTCATGGGAGTGTGTAGTTAGTAGTATAGTGAACAGTTAGCAGTAGTAGTAAACAGTAGAGAGTATAGAATAAGCTAGTTAGGTAGAAACTTGATTTCATAATTCAATAAAGAACATTTGATATTTGAACTGGAACCTGTGTTGGATATTTCTGTCATCATTCATTCATCTTAAAACTTTCGTACCATCACAGTAACACTACAGACATAAAAGGGTGACGAAAACCGTGACACTTCACAACAAAACTGTCATTTTGTCCTTTCGTTGTCCTTTCCTTTGATTTCGTAGTTTTCACAGGTAGAAAGGTTGCCGTCTTCCATCTAACGAGCCTCATCTGCCCCAAGGTTCGAACTCGGGACTTTCCAGATTAACAACCATGGGCTTACTAGCCCGACCAGAAACAAACCCAAACCCACGACATACAGTCTCTAACTCAGAACACTACCAATCGTATTAGCAGAGATCAGAAAACATGACGTACTTCCGGTGTATGTAATCTCTAAACTGAACGGCACAAAACATTCGGTGTGTCAACATCAAATATTCGCTCCAAGATTTATATTCTCAGCGGGATTCGATCCGGAACGGTTGATTAATCGGAAAGCGTACATTTGTTCTTGTATTCCCCGCTCATCGCCAAAGCAGACGGATCGGTTTAATGAAAGATCTAATTCCTCCACGAAAATCTATCGGCGTTTTAGCCGTCGTCCTTGCTGTGTATCATGTCGGACGATAACCTCTGATTAGAGCTCGTTAGCTGGTGAATATTTATTAGGATTCACGGTCCGGGCGACACAAACTATAAATTACGGGTGATTCCCGACTTCCTCCCTCCCCCCTTAACAAACTGTTCCCCTACTGGGGTGTTGCACTGTGCCAGATTTTTTTGAGGGTGATTGGGACACACGACTGTGGGCCAGGATGGATTGGTAACGTGACAATTACTGTCAGCTGATCGGCAAACTGTGGGGCGTTATTTTTAGAAACATCGAGTCACGTGACGTATTAGGTTTGGGGGGGGGGGGGGTCCCATGTTATTTTCTTTAATGACCCCCCTCCATCCAATTCGTCTCGTTCTCCTAGATGTAGCTAACAAAACCCATGAATATGTATGGGATTAATTGCTCTTTTGTTACCTCATTTTCACGAGGAAAAAAAACTGTCTCAGATAAATAACGTGCAACAAAATAACCCTACATAATAAGACAAGTGCAATAAAAACGTAGAAAAGCTTATCATTTTACCATAATAAAAGACTTAGTTTTTTTGTTTCATTTTAACAGTTTCAAACTTTTTTATTTAAAAAAAAACAACAAATAACACCACCAATCCGTTATTTTGATTCGATAAAAGTAAAACCCCAAAATGCAGTTATTGTATTTGGATGCTGATCAAAATCCTAGTTCTTAAGCGTAAGTGAGGCCTTAGAACACTGTGTAAGTTAAATACAAATTGAATATTTTTTGTTGTAAATAACTCGACTGAAAAAAGAGTTAATAAACACGAACAAACAGGGATCTGCTGTTGATGGGAGCCTAACGTTTGCCCGAAGGACGTTTGCCCAAATAGACGTTTGCCCAAATGGAGGTTTTCCTAAATGGACGTTTGCCCGCATTGACATTTGTCCGAACATTATATGCATGTACATTTTGACAAACGTCGATTCGAGCTTTTATAACATTCGGGCAAACGTCTATTCGTGAAAAAAGGACTTCGGGCAGTGTCTTTCGGGCATGTATAGTAGAGCCAGTGTTGCTAGTCCCTCAAGCTCTTGTCTAGTGTGTGAACTGTGATGTTGGTGGAGAAACTACTTCGACGGCCGGGTCTTATGTTGACCGGGATTGTGACGTGACACATGTAGGATGGGAGAAGTAAAAAGTACTCGATACAAAGTCATTGTGACCGGCTAGAGAAAAGACCGGCAATGCAGAGCGACCGGCTAGAGAAAAGACCGGCAAGCATAGCGACCGCTAGAGAAAGGGCTGGCGGGTATAGCGACCGGTTGAAGAAACGACCGGCAAGCATGGCAACCGGTTGGAGAAATACCGGCTTGAATAGCGACAGGCTAGCGAAACGACTAGCACACATAGCGACCGGCTAAAAAACCGACCGGCTAGAGAAACGACCGGCTAGTTTGGCTACTGGCTAGCGGAGCGACTGGCTAGCGAAACGACCGGCTAGCGAAACGACCGGCTAGCGAAACGACCGGCTACCGAAACGACCGGCTAGTATGGCGACCGGCTACCGAAACGACCGGCTAGTATGGCGACCGGCTACCGAAACGACCGGCTAGTATGGCGACCGGCTACCGAAACGACCGGCTAGTATAGCGACCGGCTACCGAAACGACCGGCTAGTATAGCGACCGGCTACCGAAACGACCGGCTAGTAAATTGTTTGGAAACATTTCCTCGGGCACCGCGCTCCAGCGCGAGACGTCGTGACGTCATGGCCTGTCTACCCGGGATATTGGAACTCGTAAATATTGACAGAATCACAGGGAATCGAAGCGTCCAGATTTGCCCGCGAGTCAAGTATTTGGTCAAGGAATTCACCCTCCAACTGGAGACTTCATTCGGCGTATCAGAGGGCCCCACGGACGAAGAGAAGATCTCGTGTTGAGAAGGTTCGAGGTGTTTGGTGTAAAAAATAATCGTGAACAAGAGGAAGGGAGAAGCGTAGTTAACATGGAATATTTGAGTTCGATTTTGTTGATCGGGTATTTTAAAAAAAATGTTAATTTTGCTGCCGGAGTTGTTGATCGATAGATAAAGCGGGTAGTTTGATATGCAGAGGTACCGGCTAGTGGGAGGGTCATAGGACAGAGGAAGTAGAGTTCGTCTATTGCTTGGTCTCGTATTATAAAGGGATTGTTTCGTCCGTATTTTGGAAGCCACTTTATCGGACTTGTGTTAGGTACACAATTTAGTACCTAGTCTCTAGAATATACAGGCTTGAGCCAAGGAACAGAACTCAATACTTTCAGGCTAGCTGTCGTCGACTATAATATACTATAATAATATATTATAATATATAATATAATATATAGTATAATATAATATATTATACAAAAATCGTAACACGAGGAAGAAGATGCGAGAGTCATCAATGTGATGTTCTCATGTTAATGGGACGGCTTGGTCGGGTGGTAGAGCGTGCCTGCTAACCGGAAAGTCTCGAGTTCGGATCGTAAACTTTTGGTAGTCCATGCTTGGCTTAAAAAAAAACAACAGCTGTAAGATATGCTCTCCCAGCAGAGGTCTGTTTATAGCTACATCCACATTTCAATCGCTCAGCTAACCACTTAGTTTAATCTAGTCTAAGATGTTGTCGTTACCTGTCCTGTGTCTCTGTCAAGAAGCGATGGTGATGTGAATGAAATTGGAGTGTCTGTCATGATGTCTGTCTGTCTGTCATGACGTCTGTAGTGATGGCGGCCATGTTGTCTGTCATGATGTCTGTCGTGATGGCGGCCATGATGTCTTTCATGTTGTCAGGAGCTCTTTTGTTTGAGGACGCAGCTTTTTGTTTGATTGGTCAGCGTTAATGTTATTTTTAGATGATAAGATCACGTAATCAGACAAATACAAACAGTCGGAGGAACGCGGTAAGGCAAGCAGACATACACATAAGTAGTCTTATACAGACAAAAATCACTCACGTAGAGAGATTCATTCATAAACGCTCTAACAAACAGACACACTTAATAGACATATCAGCGCTCTGACAATGAAACTCGAAGACACACAGAGACACAATACCAGTGAGACACACATCAATGCATAGACACATACTCACAAACACACAAACACAAGGACACATACATACACAATAATAAACAGACACATCAATACATTGACACATACAAAAACACGAACACGGGTACAAATCAAATTAACATCAGTCAGTCCCGTTAAGCTGATGACAAAAAGATGACCTCTGACCTTTGCCAGGTCACGGAAGATTTTGGGTCGTGACGTATTAGAAAGAAACTAGTCTTCATTGATTACGTCACACGATTTTAGCCCAGGACTTTATCAACGTCGTGATTCAGAAGGGGTAAACGCGTGGCAAGCTTGTCAGAAGTGGCAAGTAAACCAAAATTTGTTCTGGCAGTCGAATAATGGACAAATTGTCTCTTTTAAATTATCGGAATAAAAAGTGGTCGGATCGTAGAGCGCACGCCTTATAACCCGAAAGTCTTTAGTTTAGACCCCTCGAGTCCATAGGAAATCCCTGAGTCCATCCAGCTCTGATGGGTACCCCACTCACATTAGGGAAAGTAAAGCTATTGCGCATAGAATCGACCACACTACCCCTTCATATTCCTTCAAATTAATTAACTCTACTTCATCTTTCGACTGCCAGAACCAAGATATGACGTTTTAAGAAAATTATACATAAAAGATTCCTATACAGAGCGATGAGACTTTATTTTCACAGTTTGAATATATATATATATATATATATATATATATATATATATATATATATATATATATATATATATAAATATATATATATATATATATATATATATATATATATATATATATATATATATATATATATATATATATATATATAAAACTACCTCTGACAAAAACATTTTGAATTAACTAAAGTGCATAAAAACCACAAAAACCCATCTCAAGAAAAGAAGAAAAAACCAACCCCATACATTATTTCCCGAAGGATCTGTTATATGATTAGGTTGAAAAGAAACCTACTTTCTCTGACAATACAGCTCTAATATTATAGTACAAAAAAAAAACACCAAGGAGACAAGCCACTTGGGGAAAAAAAAATCCCACCTTCCCCGGTACAATACAAACTTGGACAGAAGTCGTCATCCGAAAATCGATTTACAGTTGCCAAATAGATTCTAACCTTGTCCTGTACGGGCGGTAACAAGTCAATCCGCCCATCAGAAAATGGTATCCCCCCTTCCCCCTCCCCTCCTCTCCTTCCCCTGAGTCGATTGGACATAAGCAGACGATAGGACAGCGAACATAATTTGATCAAGTGCTTCGTGCTCTTTTCTTGGTCGTCTGTACACTATATCGTCGGCTAGACTCAATTTTGACCAAAGTTCGTTTGCTATACAAAATTAGACAAGAGCATCGTTTGATAGACTAAATTTTGACCAAAGTTCGTTTGCTACACAAAATTTAGACAAACGTTTTCCTACTAGACAAATCTTAGTCAAAGAATCGACGGCTAGACTAAATTTTGACCAAAGTTTATTTGCTATACAAAATTTAGACAAACGTTTTGCTACTAGACAAATCCAAGTCAAAGAATCGACGGCTAGACTTAAATTTGACCAAAGTTCGTTTGCTACACAATATTAGACAAAAACATCGTCTGCGACACTAAATTTTAACCGAAGTTCATTTGCTTTGCAAAATTTAAACTGATTTTATTCTACTAAAAAAAAAACAAGTTAATAAAAAGTCTATTGACAATTTAAGCGCAATTTCCTTATGTTATCCATAACAATTTTTAATTTTTTGTAAATAGCATCCTAATAATATAAACTCCTACACGATGCTCAGTTTAAATCATCCTAGGCCTACACGATGCTCAGTTTAAATGTTCTTAATCAATTTTTTTGTGACCGAACGAAAGGATATTTTTGAAAACTTTCTTCGGCAATATTGGTCTAAATTATGACAGGAATCGATTGGTAAATGTTTCAAGTCGCTAAGTGGTCTGGTTGCCGAGATATGGAGCAAAAACTGCATTTGTTCGAGGTTTTTTGGCTTTTCCGGGAAATCCTGGAAGGAATTCCGGGAATTTTTTTGGCCCACAATCATCCTTGGAACTTGCTTAATATATTTGCTTTGGAACTAGTCCTCGATATTGCTTCGTTGAGGAGGAGATACGACTTAAAGCTTCGGACACACATCCATCCATGCAAGCAAACATCCATCCAGAAATGACGAGTTAATAATCGCAATTGTCCGTATGGAAATTGCGCTAAAAAACCTAGTCGTGGGATCGTCTGCTAGAAAAATTTAGACACATTTTTTTTAGTCTGCTATAAAATTATCGGTTAAACAAAAGTTCTTCAGTGTTGACAATAGTTAATTCGCATACTAAATGATTTTTTGGCAACACGAAATCTCTAAATCTCGTTTATGGAATAAGCTCGAGTACAAGATAAAAGTTCGCATGTTTACGTAGGCTTATGTGGTAGACAACAGTACATAAAGCGAGAATCTTTGACTTAAGTTCCTCTAGACAACAGCTCATTATCCGGAACACGCTATCTTTGCTAGTTAGTAGATTGACGAAAAAATAATCTGACGTACTAAATGTTTCGCAGTTAGATTGAATATTTAACCAACAGTGTCTAAAGAGGAAGACGCGACTCCCCCCCCCCCCTCCCAAGGGACGCAACCTACTACTGGTGCACGAAACGTTCAACAGAAATGTATAGTCAATAGAATTTGTTTTTATTTTTTCAGAAAAAAAAAATACGTGTGGGTCTGGTACCCAAAATTAGGTTATTTCTGTATCGACTGGCCAACCGAATTTTGTCTTTTTTAAAGGCTTTATTACGTTCACTAAATTTGTCGCTCCGCAGACGTTGAAACATTAGTTTAACCTACTTTCCATTGTCCGATTGAGCTGAAATTAAGCACACATGTGGATCTTGGATGACAATGCAAGTATATCTAATTTTTTTAAAAATCTAATTAAAGGCTCAAATGTGATAAAAATTTAAAAACAATTAAATTCAATAGTAATAGGGGAGATAACAAAATAAAATACTACTGATCGCTTGATAAAATGGCCGTCAACGGTGAACTATTTTCGCGGTTAGCTCATCTCGTGCACTAACGCCAAAAAAAAAAAAAGGTGCAAATAACTGCATTTT
Source organism: Physella acuta (assembly GCF_028476545.2). Classification (NCBI taxonomy): domain Eukaryota; kingdom Metazoa; phylum Mollusca; class Gastropoda; family Physidae; genus Physella; species Physella acuta. The sequence continues at coordinate 514,030 of NW_026731532.1, read as the reverse complement.
AGAGGTCAAGAGCTACTGGACAGGAATTGTTTTAAGGAAAAAGGCTTTTATTCTATTCACAAAACCCATAAAAATTCACAAATAAAAAATATACTAAATTTTTTTTTTATTTTTTTTATGGTATTGGTTATTCTGCATCCAGATTGTTTTATTTTAAAATATTTCCTATTAATTTCCCACGCTGCTTATATTGTAAAAAAGAAATTCTCAACAAAACTGTGAAAACATTTAAGACTATCAGGTTAAAAATACCATCTTTGCATTTCTTTATTTCTAATTAGCTTCTATTAAATTATTGATAGAAAATCATTCTTAGTAATGTTCACCATTTTTTTCATGTAATGATAATTTTTGTAAATGTTTGAATTATGTTAAAGACTAACGCACACACACATTTGTATATGCTGATGTAATTATTTCCATTTGAAAATAAAAGTATTTTTAAAAAATGGTTTCTGACCACGGGTAGCTACAATGTCAACTTGTGGCTTTACTTGTGATGATGGAGCACGGTAAATTAAGCAGTCAAAAGAAACAAAGTTGCGCACCCTTTTAGTCTAGTTGTTAACCCATTTTACTTGCTCGATTTAAATACTATAAACACTATATATATTTATGTCTTTGAAACTGTATAAAACTACAAAATAAAGTATTATTACTTTAAAACAAATTTCATATACGAAGTGTAGAGGAAGTATTGTAATCGTGCAAGAAATCAAATTCGAGATTTTCACAAATCTCGAAGTTGTACACCTCATTGAGTCGGAAAAATATAGCTTTGCAAATGTGTCCGTGTGTCTGTGTGTCTGTGTGTCTGTGAACACGATAATTTGATTATTACAGCTAGGTTGATGCAATTTTATTTATAAGTATTATATCAAATTTGTAGTTTTGTATCATCTTATGCCGAGTTATGACACCCTATAGTGGTGTTATATAAGAATATTCGAGACAGTTTAGGGGCGATCACTCCCGCTTTATTGATGGGTTTTTTTTTTTTGTTATTTGTGATAGCTTTTTTCTTTAAATATTATAGTGCGAGAATTATATTTTTCCTTGCTCATTTTGTAGGTATTTTCACCAAAGATGACAAAAATTGCTAAAAAGTTGTAGCACGTATATAAGCCTGTATAAAATATTATACAGGAGGGGGGTATGATATATTCAAATTTGACGAGGAGCATGTTTATAAAGATATTGTATCAGAAGTTGGTGACTGTCTTAACACATTTTAAAACTCGTTTGCTCTTAGAGATTGTTTTGTTTTCAATTATTTTAAAAGCTTTATTTTTGTTTTAAATATTTTTATTTCACTTTAATTTTGTTCGATTTTTTATTATTTTAGTAATGTTTATTTTTTTTTTAAAGTTATATTTTTTTCTTTTGTTTTTGTTTTGAACCAATTTAGCTTTATTGTTTAACCAAAAAAGTTTAAATGCGAGTCCCCCCCCCCCCCCACCCTTAACTCAAACTATTAAAATGCATGAAAAACTAGGAGTGAGGTTAACGTGATATGGAAAAGGGGTCTGGATTGGGAGAAAAAGAGCAGGGAGAGAGGGGGTGGGGTGGAAAACGGAAACTAGATTACAAAAACTGCACACAACCAAAAATAAACGATAAGGAAAGAATGTGTGTATGTGTGTGGGGGGGGGGGGGTGAGGGCTGAATCACGCACTTTAACTAGCTATCACCCATATCATTCCGCTTTTTTTTTCAATTGCGATTTCTTCCTCTTAAAATGTAAAAAAAAATTAATTTAGAGGCGGAAATATTTTGTCTGAGATTTAAAAAAAAATGAAGATGAAAAACTTACAATTTTACGTTTCATCAAAACAGTTGCACTTTTTAAATGTAACTTTTAAAAAAGCATCATGCAAGCATGTTACAGCAACAAATGTTACACTTGCACTATACATAAAAATGTTAACAACTAAAATACATTGTTAACTATTTTTCTGTTATGTTTCTTATATTGTAAACACGTAACGTAACGTCGTGACGTAACGTAACGTAACGTAACGTAACGTAATGTAACGTAACGTAACGTAACGTAACGTAACGTAACGTAACGTAACGTAACGTGACGTGACGTGACCTGACCTGACCTGACCTGACCTGACCTGACCTGACCTGACCTAACCTAACCTAACCTAACCTAACCTAACCTAACCTAACCTAACCTAACCTAACCTAACCCAGCCCAGCCCAGCCCAGCCCAACCCAACCCAACCTAACCTAACCTAACCTAACCTAACCTAACCTAACCTAACCATACCATTGTAACTATAAGCTGTAATCCCCCCTCCCCCTCCCCCACCGGATAGGTGAATGAATGAGGGGAAGGAAGTCCTTTGATTCGTATTACGTGTGGTAATTTTCACCCAAATCAAGTTTGGCTAGTTTCACCATGCGATGTTTTGGCCAGATGTTTAATGCTGTACCTGGGCAACCTTCGCTGTATCCGTGTGTATCGGACAGGTAGAAAACCAGGATGACCCCGCCCTTGCCCAGCAGTCTAAAATCTTTATTTTTAACTAATTCCAGAAACTATCAAGCTGCCTATCTACCAGTCCGGTTAATGAGTACACGAAACGTCGTGCCTAAGGTCTCTACAGGGCCCTAATAGAGAAGACAGAGAGCGTGTTAAGTGTAGGGGATTCAATTTTGGATCGGAAACTCTACGGTTCCAGTCCTACCCAGCCAATAGCACATTTTTTTAAAAACAATTATTAAACTAGTGTCCTTTAAGAAAGTGATACTACCAAATAATCAAGCGGGTTAAGATTAAATGTTTGCAAGCAAGATTGATGTTGCCAAACACATCGCTAACCGATATTTATATGAGAACATGTTATAAAATTTTAGTTCATATTAATTACATACCTCAGTTTTTTTTTTTTTTTTTTTTTTTTTTTTTTTTTTTTTTGCTTAACTTGCCAAATGCATAAACAAACAAACTTGCCAAATGCATAAACAAACTTTCCAAATGCATAAACAAACTTACCAAATGCATAAATAAACAAACTTGCCAAATGCATAAACAAACAAACTTTCCAAATGCATAAACAAACTTACCAAATGCATAAATAAACAAACTTGCCAAATGCATAAACAAACAAACTTGCCAAATGTATAAACAAACTTGCCAAATGCACAAACTTGCCAAATGCATAAACAAACTTAAGAAATGCATAAACAAACTTGCCAAATGTAAAAACAAACTTGCCAAATGTAAAAACAAACTTGCTACTTACATGCCGGACAAAACGGGCCCACGATGACGTCCACCTGATCCCTCTGCAGCGACACCGTCTCCCCCAGGGCCAGCCGCTCGTCGCACACCCCAGCGTCCCTCCACGTCAGCGTGACCTTGACCCCGGCCGGCTTGAGCAGCACCTCCGTCGTCCGGACCGCCTCCTCGACGGTCGCGATCAGGGACTGGCCGCCGTGGGTTTCGAACCCGGACCCGAGGCTAGCGTTGGTGGACAGGACCAGGAGGCCGATGGCGTGACGGGCGGGTGACGTCACGGGCAGCAGGATCAGCACGAGGAGGGTGAGCAGGCCGGGGGCAGGACGGAGGGAGGTGTTGAGAGTCCGAGTCAAGGGCAGCATGATACTGACCAGCCTACATGTGTTTGTCACCGGGTGCACGTGGGAAGCACGTGGGCCGCCTGTTTAGATCACGTGACGTTCAAGAGAAGAGAAAAAAAAGTTCCATATCCTGAAGAACGGAAATCAATTATTTTTTTCTCCACAGCCAGTGATTATTTTTTGTTGAAAAGTTTCGCACTTTTTAAACCGAAACTAGTTGTTTTATTTTAAAATAGCTGTAAGATATCAGATTCTGATATTTTAAAAATTTAAAATTCACATTATTTCAAAACGCGTGCATAAAAAAAACTATCTGCGTGAGTTATTTTTATTTTTTTCAAGTTTTTTTATTTAGTTCGCAACGTCTCTTTGTTTGTTTGGGGGTTTGTGGATGTGACGTAGTAAATGAGGGCTCGGGGCTCCCAAAATCTACGTCACCCTTTTTACAGGACTGTTACTCCCCCCCCCCCCCCCCACAATCTTCACTCACCGGAAGCATATTTAATAACCCACCTTAAGTGACGCCACACATCAAAGCTATAATTATTGTTTTTTGAAACTACGATTTGTTTATAAATTATTAACTCAGCGCGGATATTGTGAATATGAACCGGTTTCTATTATAATTTCTAAAATAATTTTTTTTTAAATAACGGCTAAAATTGAGTTTCAAATAATGTTGTTTACTTAAATTATAAAATGTGTCGTCACACTTACTCATCCCCTCCCCCTTACCCCTTCCCCCTCGTTTTACATGGCAAAGTTCCACCCTATCCCTCCTCCCGAATTGTGTGATGTGGCGGGTTCGTATGTTTTTGTCTGTGTGCGTCGCTGTTGGTAGTTGCCTTGAGGGCGACGAGTGAGTTTAACATAAGCCCTCATGTTACTAGAGTTTTTCAACTGGTTCCTGATTAAGGTTGAAGGTCACTTAAATAATTTATAGATTTGTTTCTCCGAATGCTTAATTTAAAAAATGGCCAATTGACAAAAAAAAATGATTGCCGCAAAGCGGAAACAAAAATTGTAAGGTATTAATACAATGAGCGCGAAGACAAGAGAGAAAATATCAGCTCAAGATGTTCGTTGTTCCAAAAATTGTTTTTTTGTGGTGTATGGATCTTTAGGTGGGTGTTAAAATGAATTGAGGGCTATAAATAGGACTGCCATCAGTAGGTCTGAATTACTAAACTTTAAATGGGGAAATATACAAGTATGAAATATATATATATATATATATATATATATATATATATATATATATATATATATATATATATATATATATATATATATATATATATATATATATATATATATATATATATATATATATATATATATATATATATATATAATATCGATTTTGTGAATTAAAAAAATGTGGTTTAATTAATGTGTTTAATGAAATTTAAAGAGATGAAATTGGAAGCAACACGACACCAACAGTCGTAACTAGACGCGAGACACGTGATATTTCGAGGGTAAATGTGGGGCAGATTCTAAGACCCCCCCCCCCCCCCACACACACACACAAACACTAGAACAGCAATTAACAACCAGTGTTTCTTCCAGACTTTTTTCTTCTGGGGGGGGGGCACTTGAAATTTTCGGGGGGGGGGGGGGGGGGCGGTAGACTTTCTTCGGGGGGGGGGGGGCGGACACTGTTAAAAGTATATATTTTCTATATAAATTATATAAATTTCATTTCGTTTGGGGGCCGGTAAAAAAATTTCGAGGGGGGGGGGGGGCTTCGCCCACCCGAAGAGATGCCTGGAAGAAACTGTTGACAACGCCACCGGATATCACCAAACTAGTGATATTTAGACCGTACACCATCATGGACACCAGCCCATACAGGAACAAAAAATGAAGATGTCACTGAGATCTAACAGGAAGAAAGTTGGATTGGTCCAGTGGCGTGGTCTTAACCCTATACAACACAGCTGCAACATTTAATAGTAAAAGTCAGAAAAAGACACCAGGCACTATTTTGAGTTTAGTTTAAGCTCTGTGTTGGAGCTTAAACAGTCCTGCCTTAGCTCAAGAAGCTTCAAGAGCCCCGTACTAGCCAGTGGATGATGTATGAATTTAATTCAAGACGGGCTATTAATGTACGCGTTAAACTTTTGAATTCGTCGAATTCCACATTGGTCGACTTCCAAATTAGTCGACTACCACATTCGTCGATTACACATTCGTCGATTCCACATTCGTCGACTACCACATTCGTCGACAATCCACATTCGTCGACTTCTGAATAGATCATAAACAGATAACAAAAAATTGAAGACGTTTCACCGCCTTTCACTTCCAGAACCCCATAATGTGGGTCAGCCGCTGATTTGATGTGAAATCTGTCCCGACAACTCATTTCACATCTTACGTGGTAAACACTACAGAAAACTCATTTGACGTAATTTCACGTCTAAAACAGTAGGCAAAAGAGTTTCTACCAGACTTTTTTCTCCGAGGGGCACTTGAAACTTACGGGGGGAGGGGCGGCCAACATTTTTCAGGGGGGGGGGAGGGTGGTGAACACTAGTAAAAGTATATGTTTTCTATATGAATTCCATTTCGATCGGGGGGGGGGGGGTCTTTTATAGTAGACAACCCAATTCGTCATTCCACAAGTCATGTAATAGACATTCCGTTATCGACAACTGTTTGAATAGCGTGATGGAACCAATCAGCGACGCGAAAAAAAAAAACGACGATCTTTGATTGGATATCACATCTATGTAGACAACCAATCACCTGAAGGGTATGTCACGTGATAAGATGGCCGCTGGCTATGTATTTTTACCAGAGCCGAGAATAACACAACTGTTTAAGTAAGTACTTATATCTTTGAGTTGGATGAATATTTCTCAGTTTTTGATAGGGATTCTCAACCAGGGGATTACGTGTGTCTTATAAGTGTCTCACCCATGGGCTTACGTGTGTCTTAGAAGTGTCTTACCCGTGGGCTTACGTGTGTCTTATAAGTGTCTCACCCATGGGCTTACGTGTGTCTTAGAAGTGTCTCACCCTTGTGTCTACCTGTGTCTAAGAAGTGTCTCATCCGCGTGTCTACGTGTGTCTTGGAAGTGTCTCACCCATGTGTCTAAGTGTGTCTTGGAAATGACAAAAGCGACCTGAGACAAAACTAACATTACGTAGCTTGTTTTTAAAACAATGAGATAGTCTACGCATCTGAAAGAAGGACGAACTATCTTAGGTAACGCTTCATGAAACTAATATATATATATATATATATATATATATATATATATACTTATATTCATATAGTATAATATATAAATAGAAAAAATTTGATGTTTTAGAAATTGTGTAGTCGATGTAGTGTATGTATTTAAGAGAGAAACAATGAGAAAAAGAGACAGAGAAACAGAAGGACGAGAGAAGAGCAAGAGAAGGGAGAACGTAAGAGAAAGTAGGTCTGAAGGAGAGAAAGTGAAGGGAAGATAGAATGGAGATAACGCGCAAACTAATGAGAAAAAGATTGAAAGGTAGAAAGATAGAAGGAGAGAGAGAGCTAGGAGAGAGAGGGAGAGGAGAGAGAGGGGGTGGGATAGAGAGAGAAACGACATAAATCGAAGAGATCGCCCAGAGGGGTTAAAAGGATGCCAGTACTACCGTCTGCAATTTAAAAAGAAAAATCTGGAACAAGCCAAGCGACCACTGACGGCTGAGTTATGCAGACGAAAATAGTCGGCATTTGTAAGCGCAATTGTAGAGGACTTATGTCCCTTGTCGTGATGTGATGTTGGCCGTAACCCCGGGCACACAACTGTTCCGATACTTGGTTCTCTCCCTTAACGACTAGAAGTGGAGATGGAGGTTTAAAAAAAAAAATATATTCAATAGTTTCATCAAGCTAATTTTAGACCATGATTCATAAACTCGATTAAGTGCGCATATGAGTATTATTTTTACAGCCAAATTTGAAAACGTTCAGTTTATTTCTATAGTAGGCCTACTTGTCAAAGCGAAATCATTATACAGATATTTTTCAAAGCGAATAAATCTATGTCCAATGAATAATTGTACAGCAAATTTCAGATAAGCAATTCTACAATCAAATGTCAAATGACAAAATCTACAACAAAATGTCAAATGACCAAATCTACAATCAAATATCAAATGAACGCTTTTACAACCAAATGTCAAAATGTCAAATAATCAGTTCTAAAGCCAGATGTCAAATGACAATATCTACAACGAATTGTCAAATGAACAAATCTACAATCAAATATTAAATAAACGATTCTACAGTTAAAAAAAAACAAAACGAAGCCAACTATTCAAATCCGAAAGTTCCAGAAAGAATTCTGCTATCGAAAGCTGAACATCTTGACTTGCATCATAAGAGGTTGATTTTTCGATGCCCCCCCCCCCCCCCTCACTCCATGAAAGAACGGTAAGGTCAAGGCTACGATCAGGAGCGCAAACTCTTATTCACCATTACCCGAAATTTTTTATCCCCACCCCTAGAGTAAGACTTTTTTTTTTAATTTAACGAGTGTAAAGCAGGCGCGCGATGATCCACAACATTAGGTCTCAGGCTGGAAAGCAGACGACCGAACTGGAAATCTCGTTTGGGTAGCAGACGCAGGTTTAAAAAAAAAAAACTAGATGACGTCATTGGCAAACACAATTTTGGCTGAATATGAAACTACCCATACTGTAAAAAAAAAAAAAAAAAAAACTAGCCGTTAAAATTTTTACTTAAATCACGCCCATTCGTGATTGTCACGCTGAAGAAGGATCACGTTGAAATTTACTATCATGATTTCGTATCATATTGGATGGTCCAGACCACGTCATCCTAGTGCCGATCACGTCAGTCTAGTCCAGATCACGTCAACCTAGTCCAGATCACGTCAGTCTAGTCCATATCGCGTCAGTCTAGTCCAGATCACGTCAGTTTAGTCCAGATCACGTCAGCCTAGTCCAGATCACGTCAGTCTAGTCCAGATCACGTCAGTCTAGTCCAGATCACGTCAACCTAGTCCAGATCATGTCAGTCTAGTCCAGATCAACCTAGTCCAGATCACGTCAGTCTAGTCCAGATCACGTCAGTCTAGTGCAGATCACGTCAGTCTAGTCCAGATCACGTCAGTCTAGTCCAGATCACGTCAACCTAGTCCAGATCATGTCAGTCTAGTCCAGATCAACCTAGTCCAGATCACGTCAGTCTAGTCCAGATCACGTCAGTCTAGTGCAGATCACGTCAGTCCAGATCACGTCAGTCTAGTCCAGATCACGTCAGTCTAGTCCAGATCACGTTAGCCTAGTCTAGATCACGTCAGCCTAGTCCAGATCACGTTAGCCTAGTCCAGATCACGTCAGCCTAGTCCAGATCACGTCAAACTAGTCCAGATCACGTCAGCCTAGTCCAGATCACGTCAGTCTAGTCCATATCGCGTCAGTCTAGTCCAGATCACGTCAGTTTAGTATCATTTCGTATCATATTGGATGGTCCAGACCACGTCATCCTAGTGCCGATCACGTCAGTCTAGTCCAGATCACGTCAACCTAGTCCAGATCACGTCAGCCTAGTCCAGATCACGTCAGCCTAGTCCAGGTCACGTCAGCCTAGTCCAGATCACGTTAGCCTAGTCTAGATCACGTCAGCCTAGTCCAGATCACGTTAGCCTAGTCCAGATCACGTCAGCCTAGTCCAGATCACGTCAACCTAGTCCAGATCACGTCAGCCTAGTCCAGATCACGTCAGTCTAGTCCAGATCACGTCAGCCAAGTCCAGATCACGTCAGTCTAGTCCAGATCACGTCAGTCTAGTCCAAATCACGTCAGTCTAGTCCAGATCACGTCAGTCTAGTCCAGATCACGTCAGTCTAGTCCAGATCACGTCAGTCTAGTCCAGATCACGTCAGTCTAGTCCAGATCATGTCAACCTAGTCCAAATCACGTTAGTCTAGTCCAGATCACGACATCCTAGTCCAGATCACGTCAGTCTAGTCCAGATCACGTCAGTCTAGTCCAGATCACGTTAGTCTAGTCCAGATCACGTTAGTCTAGTCCAGATCACGTCAGTCTAGTCCAGATCACGTCAGTCTAGTCCAGATCACGTCAGTCTAGTCCAGATCACGACATCCTAGTCTAACCCAAATGCACCGACGCTCCTGATGTACTCACATTGATCCACGCGTTTAGAAAAAGTAAAACAGCTAGCCAGAGTTACAAGTAGCTTCTGCCAAACTCATTCAAGGTCTTCCACGACAATCGGATTTTTTTTTTCGTCGATGATTTTGGAGTTTTGGCTTTAGAGTTCCTGATAAGTCAAGGCTGATGGCCTTGAAATCTTGACCTTAAGACCATAAAGAATTGAGCTAATGAGCGTACAATACTGGATCCGGTTTTACATTGTTTAAAGTAAAAAGTCAAGAAGCTTTGACGTGTGGGATATGAAGCTGTAACCTCGTGACCTTGTAGTCTAGTCTAGGTCTCAAGGTCATAACGCCACATTGAACTATAAAAGCTGAAGGTCGTGACCCTAAGATCCCGAGAAGGTCAACCAATGCTCATGAAGGCCGACTGAAAGGCTGAGACTTAAAAGTCTAACAGTGGTAATGTCATAGTCCGGCATCCCTATGGAAATCATAAAGTCCCTGGCTCGAAGTTCTTGCAAATCTCCGGAGTTTTTCGTTTACAGGCTTCTAGGTGGCATTTGCATGGCATCAATACGTTCGTCTTCAAGCCTATCGATACTTTAAAGTGGTATCGATTAACAGTGTCTGTGTAGCGAGCAGTGTATCGATAATACTAAGCAATACGGACAAGAGGTGTCCTCTTGACAAATAGCCATCTATACGTTAAAGTGTTATCGATTAGTATCGCCTGTCTTAAAAAAGCCTGTTGATACTATTAAGTGTTATCGATTAGTATTGCCTGTCTAATAAATATAATCTTTTTATAATGTTATTGACTAGTTCTGCCTGTTTAATAAATAGTATCTCTTTACAATGTTATCGATTACTATTGTCTGCCTAATATATATATAATCTCTTTACAATGCTATCGACTAGTATTATCAGTCTAATAAATAAAAAAATCACAGTGTTATCAATTAATATTGTCTGTTTAACAAATATATCAATACTTTATCGACTAGTTTCTCTAACAAATTGTCTATCGACACATCTTACTGTTATAGATTACGAGTGTCTTCCCAACAGTCTATTTATACTACTTTTATCGATTACTAGCGCCTGATCAACAAACAGACACCACATTTTCACCCTTAAACAACCAAACCTTGTATCGTTCTAATTGCTACAAATAGTACTAACCTGATTCAGAACGCAAATTTCTAGAAAATTGGAAGGCCCACCCTCCCCTCCCCACCAAAAAAAAAATATAAGAAAAATATCCCAAAATTAAAGAAAATAAAAAAAATATTTCCCGCGATATTGGAGACTTGATGCTGTCGATACTTGCAGAAACCTGCCGGCGGCCTGATACCAATTAGTCGCGAGAGTCGGTGTCATAGCCTCTCAGTTGACTTAATTATATCAACACTGTTATATAGAGGCTCTCAGTTGACTTAATTATATCAACACTATTATATACAGCCTCTCAGTTGACTTAATTATATCAACACTGTGTTATATCGAGCCTATCAGTTGACTTAATTATATCAACACTGTATTATATACAGCCTCTCAGTTGACTTAATTATATCAACACTGATATATTGAGCCTCTCAGTTGACTTAATTATATCAACACTGTTATATACAGCATCTCAGTTGACTTAATTATATCAACACTGTTATATAGAGGCTCTCAGTTGACTTAATTATATCAACACTGTGTTATAAAGAGCCTCAGTTGACTTAATTATATCAACACTGATATATTGAGCCTCTCAGTTGACTTAATTATATCAACACTGTTATATACAGCCTCTCAGTTGACTTAATTATATCAACTCTGTTATATAGAGCCTCTCAGTTGACTTAATTATATCAACACTGTGTTATATAGAGCCTCAGTTGACTTAATTATATCAACACTGTTATATAGAGGCTCTCAGTTGACTTAATTATATCAACACTGATATATACAGCCTCTCATTTGACTTAATTATATCAACACTGTGTTATATAGAGCCTCAGTTGACTTAATTATATCAACACTGTTATATAGAGGCTCTCAGTTGACTTAATTATATCAACACTGATATATACAGCCTCTCAGTTGACTTAATTATATCAACACTGTTATATAGAGCCTCAGTTGACTTAATTATATCAACACTCTGTTATATGGTGGAAATGCCGGTGAAATGCCAGAAAGAAACTCTGATCTTAAATGAAACAACACAATTTTAAACTATTCGTATCCACTCTACTTCACTTGCCCCATAGACCATCAGGTTTGAAAGGGAACTTTACTTTTATTTAATTTTTACTTTACATATTCCCCCCCCCCCCCCCCAACCACCCCTCACCTGAAATTATGTCACCATGTTCTAATGTTCAAGACCATCACCTAAAAATAAAAAACATATATGGCCCGCATCTTGCCCCCTCCCCTTATTCAGAGTTTCTTTCAGGCATCTCTTCGGCATCTCTTCGGAGAAAGTCACCTACCCACACCCCCGAACGTAATGGAATTTATATAGAAAATATGTACTTTTAATAGTGTCCGCCACGCCCCCTCCCCGGAAATTTTAGTCGTCACACCCCCCGTCCCCCCCCCCCCCCCGAAAATTTCAAGTGCTCCCCCCCCCCCCGGAGAAAAAAGTCTGAAAGAAACGTAGAAAAATTCTAACCCCACCCACTTTCTAAAAGTCGAGTGACGTAATCGACGGATAATTCTTGGTATGAAATATTTGTTGCCTAGTTCTATATTTAATTATTTTTAAAACTTTACCTAAGGAAGTTAGATATTTGACCAGCCAGCATCAGGGCTAGTATGGTTTATGAGTGACGTGCAACGTTTGGTACCTTATAATCGGCAACTTTGTTTTTTTTTCCCAATGTAAACCATTGTGTGTGAGAGTACTCTAAGAAACAAAATATCTGTTAAAGTTTAAGCTCCGCGAAGAAATCTCCAACTTAATTCCCGAATCAAATGTTCATCAGTTCCGCGAAGAAATTAATTTCAAACTAAATACCCGAATCCAATGAGTTACCACACCCAAATCAAATGTTTATCACCAGCTCCGCGAAGACAACACACTTAGTCCAATTATCCCCCACCCCACAGTACAAGATACCACAGGTAGAAAGTGACTCATCTCCCCCCCCCCCCACAACAAACGAAACCGTCGCCCCGGAGACGGTCAGCACCAGACCCCTCGACGGTAGACACGTGACTCACACGTTGACCCCCGTCGTCAACAGGGTCCCTGTCTCCCACTTCAACCCCCCCCCCCCACTTGTCTCCCCTTATCAGTACTCTTCCGCTTATCGGAAACATCCTGAAACTGCCACCGCCGCAGTGTTTTTTTTTAAAGAGTTTACACCCCCCCCCCCCAACCATCTTTAACGTCAATAAGTTTTATCGCTGGCGTCTCGCCGTATCGTTTTGTCATCTAAGCTTCTCACTCAAACGCTAAGTCCGTCTTACATTTATTCTAAATCGGGCGATTCGACGCGACCTCTGACCCGCATCAAGGACTTTTAAAAAAAAAAAAAAGAGGTAAAAACGTGTCCGAAAATCAGAAGCGATTCATTAAATAAACAGTTTCGTTTTTATGGGGTTAATCGAAAGTGCGATAAGAAAGGGGTTAAAGAGTGGAATAAAATGCAAGGGGGATGGAGTGTTAATGAAGGTGTGTGGGGTTTAAGGAAAACAAGTTGGATGATTTGTCGTTATGTGCTGTGTATAGCTAACGTTAGTTTCTAGCCGGAGTTTCTAGTAAGAGTTTGTTTCTAGCCAAAGTTTCTAACCAGAGTTTGTTTCTAGCCAGAGTTTCTAACCAGAGTTTGTTTCTATCCAGAGTTTCTAGTCAGAGTTTGTTTCTAGTCAGTGTTTCAAACCAGAGTTTGTTTCTAACCCGAGTTTGTTTCTATCCAGAGTTTCTAGTCAGAGTTTGTTTCTAGTCAGAGTTTCTAACCAGAGTTTGTTTCTAGTCAGTGTTTCTAACCAGAGTTTGTTTCTAACCAGAGTTTGTTTTTAACCAGAGTTTGTTTCTAGCCAGAGTTTCTGGTCAGAGTTTGACCAGAGTTTGTTTCTAGCCAGAGTTTCTAACCAGAGTTTGTTTCTAGCCAGAGTTTGTTTCTAGCCAGAGTTTGTTTCTAGCCAAAGTTTCTAACCAGAGTTTGTTTCTAGCCAGAGTTTCTAACCAGAGTTTGTTTCTAGCCAGAGTTTGTTTCTAGCCAGAGTTTGTTTCTAGCCAGAGTTTCTAACCAGAGTTTGTTTCTAACCAGAGTTTGTTTCTAGCCAGAGGTTGTTTCTAACCAGAGTTTGTTTCTAGCCAGAGTTTCTGGTCAGAGTTTGTTTCTAGCCAGAGTTTCTAACCAGAGTTTGTTTCTAACCAGAGTTTGTTTCTAGCCAGAGTTTCTAACCAGAGTTTGTTTCTAGCCAGATTTTCTAACCAGAGTTTGTTTCTAGCCAGAGTTTCTAACCAGAGTTTGTTTCTATCCAGAGTTTCTAACCAGAGTTTGTTTCTAGCCAGATTTTGTTTCTAGCCAGAGTTTCTAACCAGAGTTTGTTTCTAGTCAGTGTTTCTAACCAGAGTTTGTTTCTAGTCAGTGTTTCTAACCAGAGTTTGTTTCTAACCAGAGTTTTTTTCTAGCCAGAGTTTGTTTCTAACCAGACTTTGTTTCTAGTCAGAGTTTCTAACCAGAGTTTGTTTCTATCCAGAGTTTGTTTCTATTCAGAGTTTCTAACCAGAGTTTGTTTCTAGTCAGAGTTTCTAACCAGAGTTTGTTTCTAGCCATAGTTTCTAAACAGAGTTTGTTTCTATCCAGAGTTTCTAGTCAGAGTTTGTTTCTAGTCAGAGTTTCTAACCAGAGTTTGCTTCTAGCCATAGTTTCTAAACAGAGTTTGTTTCTATCCAGAGTTTCTAGTCAGAGTTTGTTTCTAGTCAGAGTTTCTAACCAGAGTTTGTTTCTAGCCATAGTTTCTAAACAGAGTTTGTTTCTATCCAGAGTTTGTTTCTAGCCAGAGTTTGTTTCTAACCAGAATTTGTTTCTAGTCAGAGTTTCTAACCAGAGTTTGTTTCTAGTCAGAGTTTCTAACCAGAGTTTGTTTCTAGCCATAGTTTCTAAACAGAGTTTGTTTCTATCCAGAGTTTGTTTCTAGCCAGAGTTTGTTTCTAACCAGACTTTGTTTCTAGTCAGAGTTTCTAACCAGAGTTTGTTTCTAGTCAGAGTTTGTTTCTAGTCAGAGTTTCTAACCAGAGTTTGTTTCTAGCCATAGTTTCTAAACAGAGTTTGTTTCTATCCAGAGTTTGTTTCTAGCCAGAGTTTGTTTCTAACCAGACTTTGTTTCTAGTCAGAGTTTCTAACCAGAGTTTGTTTCTATCCAGAGTTTGTTTCTAGTCAGAGTTTCTAACCAGAGTTTGTTTCTAGTCAGAGTTTCTAACCAGAGTTTGTTTCTAGCCATAGTTTCTAAACAGAGTTTGTTTCTATCCAGAGTTTCTAGTCAGAGTTTGTTTCTAGTCAGAGTTTCTAACCAGAGTTTGTTTCTAGCCATAGTTTCTAAACAGAGTTTGTTTCTATCCAGAGTTTCTAGTCAGAGTTTGTTTCTAGTCAGAGTTTCTAACCAGAGTTTGTTTCTAGCCATAGTTTCTAAACAGAGTTTGTTTCTATCCAGAGTTTCTAGTCAGAGTTTGTTTCTAGTCAGAGTTTCTAACCAGAGTTTGTTTCTAGCCATAGTTTCTAAACAGACTTTCTTTCTAACTAAAGTTTGTTTCTAGCCAGATACACATACAAATAGATAGACAGGTGGATTGAAAGACAAGTAAATAGATTTGTAGATGGATAGATATACAGGTAAACAGATGGATAGTTAGACAGAAAAATAGATACACGCGTTGACAGACAGATGAACAGACATATACAAAAGTACCTACAGACAATTTACTAACCCTACCAAAGACAGTGTGGGTAAACCCACCCCCGCCCCCCATCACCAATAGCTCGGGGCCATTGTTTACAAATCTTGTTAGCCCACTATCTTTCTAGGGTGACTTGGTCTAGTGGGAGGGGGGGGGTGAGATAAAAGCTGCGATCACCAGCACTAGAACTACTTGGCAACAGCTCAGGACTTAACGTTTGATCGAGATTTAAGATGGCGTCGCTGGAACAATTCACCACTTTGTAGGTCTCACTGAAGATTAGTTGCATTTGTTCGTACACGACTAAAGCTCATGAGTACTTAACTAATATTCTTATTAGCTAGTATTCATGACACAAGTAATTAAATTAATAGGGCTGGTAAGTAGGTCACCAAACAGTTCTTTGGCTCATGCAGGTTTTATTGAGCGGTAGAACGGGTTGGTGACCTACTTACCAGCCCTATTACGTGCAGCCATCTTCCCCCTACCCAATACACAATATGCAGGAAACTATTGTAAAGTGCTTTATAAAATGTGCTAAGTGGATTTTTTAATTTTATAAATGTATTTCGCAACCCGCTTAAAATTTTGGGCAGCATTTATATGTTAAATAATACAGTAGTATTTGAGGTAGTTGTTTTTAATTATCAACCCCTCCCCCCCCCCCCCCCAACACACACGAAGTAGCTTTACAAGTTAGGGACAAGGATACGGTCCGCACCGCGTGACACCATGCACAGGACGACACCAAATCGAAAAAAAAAACTGTTACATTTACAGCAAAAACAATGTTGCATCCGGTTACAATAATTAGACAGTGGAGTGTGTAGGGTGACACCAAACTGAAAATGCTAAATTATTTCAGGGATGGGATAACACTATCAGAGTTTCTTTTAGGCATATCTTCCAGGGGAAGCGGTGCCCCCCCCCCCTCCCCACAAGCACGTCTACAACCCCCTCCCCAAAACGAAATATAATGTATATAGAACATACTTTAAAAGTGTCCACTGGTCCACTTAAAAGTTTAGTCTACACCAGAATGTTTCAAGTGCCATCCCCATCCCCGCCCTGAGAAAAAAAGTCTGAAAGAAACACTGGAGGGTCTATAGTGAATGGTTACACTAATAAACTGCGACACAGGCAAAAACAATATGCTGTCCCGTTGTTGTTTTCTGTCCGCATTGATAGTGTTTGTGTTAAGATTAGTGTCATAACGGTCTAGTTCTGTCTATGTTAAGATTAGGGTCATAACGGTCTAGTTCTGTCTGTGTTAAGATTAGTGTCATAACAGTTTAGTTCTGTCTGTGTTAAGATTAGAGTCATAACGGTCTAGTAAGGTCTGTGTTAAGATTAGTGTTATACCGGTCTAGTTCTGTCTGTGTTAAGATTAGAGTCATAACGGTCTAGTTGATTGGGTCTGTGTTAAGATTAGAGTAATAACGGTCTAGTTCTGTCTGTGTTACGATTAGAGTCATAACGGTTTAGTTCTGTTTGTGTTAAGATTAGGGTCATACCGGTCTAGTAGGGTCTGTGTTAAGATTAGGGTCATAACAGTCTAGTTCTGTTTGTGTTAAGATTAGTGTATTAACGGTCTAGTAGGGTCTGTGTTAAGATTAGGGTCATACCGGTCTAGTAGGGTCTGTGTTAAGATTAGTGTCATAACGGTCTAGTTCTGTCTGTGTTAAGATTAGTGTATTAACGGTCTAGTAGGTTCTGTGTTAAGATTAGGGTCATACCGGTCTAGTAGGGTCTGTGTTAAGATTAGTGTCATAACGGTCTAGTTCTGTTTGTGTTAAGATTAGTGTATTAACGGTCTAGTAGGGTCTGTGTTAAGATTAGTGTATTAACGGTCTAGTAGGGTCTGTGTTAAGATTAGGGTCATAACGGTCTAGTTCTGTCAGTTTTAAGATTAGAGTCATAACGGTTTAGTAGGGTCTGTGTTAAGATTAGTGTCATAACGGTCTAGTTCTGTCTGTTTTAAGATTAGGGTCATAACGATCTAGTTCTGTCTTTGTTAAGATTAGTGTCATAACGGTCTAGTAGGGTCTAGGTTAAGATTAGGGTCATAACGGTCTAGTAGGGTCTAGGTTAAGATTAGAGTCATAACGGTCTAGTTGATTGGGTCTGTGTTAAGATTAGGGTCATAACGGTCTAGTTCTGTCTGTGTTAAGATTAGTGTCATAACGGTCTAGTTCTATTTGTGTTAAGATTAGGGTCATAACGGTCTAGTTCTGTCTGTGTTAAGATTAGGATCATAACGGTCTAGTTGATTGGGTCTGTGTTAAGATTAGTGTCATAACGGTCTAGTTGATTGGGTCTGTGTTAAGATTAGAGTAATAACGGTCTAGTTCTGTCTGTGTTAAGATTAGAGTCATAACGGTTTAGTTCTGTTTGTGTTAAGATTAGTGTATTAACGGTCTAGTAGGGTCTGTGTTAAGATTAGGGTCATACCGGTCTAGTAGGGTCTGTGTTAAGAGTAGTGTCATAACGGTCTAGTTCTGTCTGTGTTAAGATTAGTGTATTAACGGTCTAGTAGGGTCTGTGTTAAGATTAGGGTCATACCGGTCTAGTAGGGTCTGTGTTAAGATTAGTGTCATAACGGTCTAGTTCTGTTTGTGTTAAGATTAGTGTATTAACGGTCTAGTAGGGTCTGTGTTAAGATTAGGGTCATAACGGTCTAGTAGGGTCTAGGTTAAGATTAGGGTCATAACGGTCTAGTTCTGTCTGTTTTAAGATTAGAGTCATAACGGTTTAGTAGGGTCTGTGTTAAGATTAGTGTCATAACGGTCTAGTTCTGTCTGTTTTAAGATTAGGGTCATAACGATCTAGTTCTGTCTTTGTTAAGATTAGTGTCATAATGGTCTAGTAGGGTCTGTGTTAAGATTAGGGTCATAACGGTCTAGTTCTGTCTGTGTTAAGATTAGGGTCATAACGGTCTAGTTCTGTCTGTGTTAAGATTAGTGTCATAACGGTCTAGTTCTGTTTGTGTTAAGATTAGAGTCATAACGGTCTAGTAGGGTCTGTGTTAAGATTAGTGTCATAACGGTCTAGTAGGGTCTGTGTTAAGATTAGGGTCATAACGGTCTAGTTTGTGTTAAGATTAGGGTCATAACGGTCTAGTTAATAGGGTCTGTGTTAAGATTAGGGTCATATCGGTCTAGTAGGGTCTGTGTTAAGATTAGGGTCATAACGGTCGAGTAGGGTCTGTGTTAAAATTAGTGTCATAACGGTCTAGTTAATAGGGTCTGTGTTAAGATTAGGGTCATAACGGTCTAGTTCTGTCTGTGTTAAGATTAGAGTCATAACGGTCTAGTAGGGTCTGTGTTAAGATTAGGGTCATAACGGTCTAGTTTGTGTTAAGATTAGGGTCATAACGGTCTAGTTAATAGGGTCTGTGTTAAGATTAGGGTCATAACGGTCTAGTAGGGTCTGTGTTAAGATTAGGGTCATAACGGTCTAGTTCTGTCTGTGTTAAGATTAGGATCATAACGGTCTAGTAGGGTCTGTGTTAAGATTAGGGTCATAACGGTCTAGTTGAGTCTGTGTTAAGATTAGGGTCATAACGGTCTAGTTAATAGGGTCTGTGTTAAGATTAGGGTCATAACGGTCTAGTTCTGTCTATGTTAAGATTAGAGTCATAACGGTCTAGTTAATAGGGTCTGTGTTAAGATTAGGGTCATAACGGTCTAGTTCTGTCTGTGTTAAGATTAGGGTCATAACGGTCTAGTTCTGTCTGTGTTAAGATTAGGGTCATAACGGTCTAGTTCTGTCTGTGTTAAGATTAGGGTCATAACGGTCTAGTAGGGTCTGTGTTAAGGTTAGGGTCATAACGGTCTAGTTCTGTCTGTGTTAAGGTTAGGGTCATAACGGTCTAGTAGGGTCTGTGTTAAGATTAGTGTCATAACGGTCTAGTTCTGTCTGTGTTAAGGTTAGGGTCATAACGGTCTAGTTGATAGGGTCTGTGTTAAGGTTAGGGTCATAACGGTCTAGTTCTGTCTGTGTTAAGGTTAGGGTCATAACGGTCTAGTAGGGTCTGTGTTAAGATTAGTGTCATAACGGTCTAGTTCTGTCTGTGTTAAGGTTAGGGTCATAACGGTCTAGTAGGGTCTGTGTTAAGATTAGTGTCATAACGGTCTAGTTCTGTCTGTGTTAAAATTAGGTTCATAACGGTCTAGTTTGTGTTAAGATTAGTTTCATAACGGTCTAGTTGATAGGGTCTGTGTTAAGGTTAGGGTCATAACGGTCTAGTAGGGTCTGTGTTAAGATTAGGGTCATAACGGTCTAGTTCTGTCTGTTTTAAGATTAGAATCATAACGGGCGAGGGCTAGGGGTAGAAATAAGATTAGGACTGTGTTAGATTTAGGGCGATTTACTGAGTTATTGCTACTATTACGATTAGTGCATCAGTCGAAGATGGACCCTTTATTTAATTTAGGACCCTATACCTAATAAAAATAAAAATATATAATTTAATTTATTTTACTTGTTTCATTTGTTGTATGACTATCTCTATTGCATCTTGTTCAGTTCACCTCGTTTCGATTAACTCAATATAGGTCAACTATCACTAAGACAAAATTATAACTTTTAGAACTAACTTCGCTTTATTATTAGTCTTATTTTTTATTTATTTAAACACAATAGGTAGACAAATATTTGCATGAAATCCACAGTGACAATAACTATTATTTTGTACTTATTTTGTACTTTTGTCTATCTAGGTTGTGTTTAATTGCTATTGCAATTACCACGCCTATCTCCTAGCCCTCGTTTTATCATAGGGCGGTAGCTGAATTAGCGATATAAGCCACGGATCCAACCTTTCGACATTTGATAATATCCAATAATGAACCCACGGAGGTCCGCGCTACTTGTAAAGACCACAAAAAAAACAAACAACCTCCATTTATTTCCGTTGATAAACAAATTGTATTTAACTCAAGCATATCTATGCTATCATTCCCTACCCCCGCCTCTCTTACGCGGGCTGTCCCCCCCCCCCCCGGGACCCCCAGAGGCACGAGGAGCAGAACATTGGAACCGGAAGTAAAAAACAATGAGATAAAAGTGGAAAGTACTAGAAAGAATTGAGCCAGCCAAGAGCTAATCTCGTTTTTTTTTTTGTGTCGATATCCGAGGGTTTACTAGAGGGAATGGTATGGGGAATTAGGGTTCACTAGAGGGAATGGTATGGGGAATTAGGGTTTACTAGAGGGAATGGTAGGGGGAATTAGGGTTCACTAGAGGGAATGGTAGGGGGAATTAGGGTTCACTAGAGAGAATGGTAGGGGGAATTAGGGTTCACTAGAGGGAATGGTAGGGGGAATTAGGGTTCACTAGAGGGAATGGTAGGGGGAATTAGGGTTCACTAGAGGGAATGGTAGGGGGAATTAGGGTTCACTAGAGGGAATGAAATGGGGAATGTTGTGGTGAACTAGGGTTTAGAGAGGGAATGGTATGGGGAATTAGGGTTTACTAGAGGGAATAGTATATGGAGGCAAGGTTAACTAGGGGGAAGGTTATGGGGAATCTGGGCTTACTAGAGGAAATGGTATGGAGAATCAGGATTTACTTGGGGGAATTGTATGGGAAATGTTGTGGTGAACTAAGGTTTACAAGAGAGAATGTTATGGGGAATGGTATGGGGAATGGTATGGGCAATCAAGGTTTACTAGGGGGAATGGTATGGTCAATCAGGGCTTTGCAGAGAAGTAACGTAGAAACGGTGTAGGTCTCCCCCTCCTCCCTCCTTCCCCATACACTCACAAAATATACTGTATGGCATTAAAACAACAATTTTACTTACTTCAAATTGTCACCACACAAAAAAACCTACACATCCCTAGATATCTAAATACTAAAAATAAAACAAGTATTTGAAACAACTTAATAATAAGCTTTGGTATTATTTTTAAATGATGTCACGTTTTTGGCGATTTTTTACCCCACCCCCTCCCCACCCCTTTAGCTTACAGCCCCTCCCCCTCAGAATTGCAATTTATTTTTAAAATATCGAATTCTTTCTAATATATTGACTGAGCTTGGCCAACAAAGACAACAGTAATCAGTTGCTATAGCAATTTACTGAAACAGTTTTCTAAATCGCAAAATAACGGCTAAAGTTCAGTTCATAACCTTACTTTTAAAAATGCAAAAATTTGGCGTCACACTATTTGAACCCCTCCCCCCCTCATCAAATATCGTCACAAAATTACGACCCCCCCCCCCCCTTTTTTTTTTCCTACTAGGAGTGTTACGACAGTTATGAACGATCCCTTTTAAATGCAACGAAACAAGAAAGTCGAGCACCTTTCTCTCTATGTGTAAATGCATTGGTCCCTAAAATTTGTCAGATATTTTTAGCAACCTTCGCTTTCACTCAACAGTTCAAGTTTAGTTTATTTTCTTATTCTCAGTGCATTTAAAAGCATATAATAATTATACGGTTATTTTATACTTGATTTTTTTTTTTTTTTTTTTTTTTTTTTTTTTTTTTTTTTTTGCAGATCTGAAGAAAACATTCGGTCGTAGCGAGTTTTGAAGAAAAGTTGAACGTTGTTGTTCCTTTATATTATTTCAAATATTCAGACAGTTTTTTTTCCCTACGAAATGCAAAGCGTTCCCCAAAATTAGATTATGAAAGGTGAACGGGGTCGAGATGAGAGAGACGAAAAATATCAGTTGTTTGAAGCTGTAGGGTCGCTGGAAATTGGAGGGTTAAAGTTTGGATTGCTCGAAGTTTTGCGGACCTTGAGCGAGCAGCAATTTTCAATTTGGAGACTGGAGGGTTAATGTTTTTTTGTATGGAGATCATGGGGTTAAAGGCTAGAATTTTATAGTCAAATCTTAGTATGTGTTTACTTTTGAAATACATAAAAATAGCGAAATAGTACCGTTAAGTTAAAAGCATTTAAAAACTATATTTATAAATATGTTCTAACATGAACACGCGACTTAGAGGTTTACATGATAAAACTTAATACACCGCGATAGAGCGCAGTTACTAACCTGAAAGTCTCGAGTTCGGATCCCGGTATTGATTCATAAGGACGTCTCAAAGTCCGCCAACATCTGACAGATAGCTGACTATACAGCAGATAATTAATCACAGCTCTGTATAAAGCTGGCAATGTTATCTATAGAAACAGATGTACTCTGCTTCATCTACCATACAGACTATTCGGTGTTTTGATGCTTTGATAAAATATTTTGCAATGCGCTAAATTAGATTCAAAATAAAAAATTCTATTTTGGTTTTCTTTATACCGGTGATTATAATATTCCATGTCCCCAAGATAATTTTAAAAAGTTGGGCTTGTTTTAGTAGCTTGGCAGCATTGCAATTAGTTTTAAAAAGCAAATCCGCTTCGAAATAAATGTTTTTCGTTTTAAATGTACGTTTTTCAACGATTTAAAATCGATATTTATATCATCATCATCATCTTTTCCCGCTCATGCCCAAGACACATGAGACAGATGATTTTCATCTCGGCATATGAAGAGATAGTGTAGTCAGCAATATGCCCAGTCGCCTTTGTTTTCCCTAACGTAAAAAGTTAGGTACCCATTAGAGATGGGTGGACTCAGGGACATTCTACCTACTTGAACCCGGATTCGAACTCGAGACTTTCGGGTAATCTAGATATCTAAAAGCGAATCCTCCCCTAAATAATAATTTTAAAACTATATCCCAAAAAGCTGGTGAACTTAAGTTTCTCAAAGATTTAAAATGGATACTTATCCGGTGCTATAACAACACTGTATCCGAAAGTTTATTTCCGAAAATTTATGGTAGTTATAAAGGTGATTTATATCGACTGTCACTTTTAAAGCCTCTCAATATAGCGGGTAAAATAAAAAGGGGATTGTCACGACAACGAATAAATTTATTCACTGTTCAGTAGCAGAAAATTGTAATGTTCTAAAACTTGTGATGTGTTTGGCGTTTGGTATTGTCTTGCCGTAAATTACGAGCCACGCGGACCCGTGAAATTAGCGAACAAAAAGATTTTTGCATAACTAAATGTTATTGATGTGTACTTAAATTAAACTAAATTAAAAACTGGAATTAAAATTCAGTTAACGATTACGCTTGTAAAAGCTCGCAAAGTCTCGATATATTTTAATCATTGCACATGTTACTACTTTAAAAAAAAATATCTTATTAGTTTGATAAATAATTTACAAAGTTCACTCACACTTACTTATACGTAACAGTTCGAATTTGTTCCAGAAATTCGATCTTAATAATGAATTATATCACACCAATGAGAACACATTAGAATTTCCCAGCAAGTTTAAACAATCAAGTGAACATAGCCAGTTATCCAAAGTTAGGCACGGTACCGCACCAATAGCCGCTAGACGAACAATGCGTACTTTAAGGTTTAGAGTCACTCCGTTCAGAGTTATCGTTCGCAGGCCGGGCGAGTCCAAGCTATCCGCTGGTATATTCGCCGGGTCCAAACAGGTCGGGCGCATTGATTGGGGAACTAAGGGGGAGGCGATGGGAGAGCCAAGGGAGACGACTTTTCCGCTAGAGGGACGCTACTCTTAACCTTCTACAGCTAGGAGTTCATAACCTTTTCTTTCTGTTCCCTGTTCCCTCTACTAACAAGAACTAATTAGAGAAAATATAATTAGAAAAAAACACACATATACTGCGTTAACAAAACATCTATACTACATTAACAAAACATCTATACTACATTAACAAAACATTCATACCACATTAACAAAACATTTATACTACGTTAACAAAACATCTATACTACATTAACAAAACATCTATACTACATTAACAAAACATTCATACCACATTAACAAAACATTTATACTACGTTAACAAAACATCTATACTACATTAACAAAACATTTATACTACATTAACAAAACTTCTGTACTACATAAGAAACCATCTATACTACATTAACAAACTATCTATACTGTATTATAAAAAAGTTGTTAGCGTAAGTTTAAGGGAAATACAAATTCAACTAGAAATGATTGTTTAAAGGTGAAATGAGAACGATATTTTTATGTTTGAAGTTATCTAGAGTTTCTTATTTAAAATCAGTTTACAATAGTAGAGTTAATCATTAAAAAAATATCTGGTTTGTGTTTGAATGAGATACAGCAGGAGAAGCAGACCTATAGTTTGTGTGCTGGTCGACAAAAACATAATAACTGTATTTAACCTATGGAGTAAAGTTGATCACTTAAAAAATATAACATACTTGAATTTTTTCAATCTATTGAGCTTTTTTCAATTTTTTACTTTTCAGTCCAGACTACCTTGTCCCCCAGGATAGACCCCCTCATTCCACAGGACAGACCCCCAAATTCCCAAAGACAGACCCCCACATTTCCCAGGCCAGACCCCCATATTCCCCAGACGAGACCCCACATTCCATATACCAGAACTCTACAGACCTTCACACCAGAAGCCTGTGGATGGCTATTAACGCGACTATAAAGTGCCAATTTAAACACCATCTATAAGCCTGAGATCCCAAAAAAAAAACACCATCTATAAACCTGTTACACCAACAAAAACACCATCTATAAGCCTGAGACCCCCCCCCCCCAAAAAAAGGAACCATCTATAAACCAGAGACACAGAAAAAACACCATCTATAAACCTGTTACACCAACAAAAACACCATCTATAAACCTGTTACACCAACAAAAACACCATCTATAAACCTGTTACACCAACAAAAACACCATCTATAAACCTGTTACACCAACAAAAACACCATCTATAAACCTGTTACACCAACAAAAACACCATCTATAAGCCTGAGACCCCCCCCCCCCCCCAAAAAAAGGAACCATCTATAAACCAGAGACACAGAAAAAACACCATCTATAAACCTGTTACACCAACAAAAACACCATCTATAAACCTGTTACACCAACAAAAACACCATCTATAAACCTGTTACACCAACAAAAACACCATCTATAAACCTGTTACACCAACAAAAACACCATCTATAAACCTGTTACACCAACAAAAACACCATCTATAAACCTGTTACACCAACAAAAACACCATCTATAAACCTGTTACACCAACAAAAACACCATCTATAAACCTGAGGCTCGTACGTGACAGATAGCAGGATGGTGCAGTTACATTAATGGGCCATAATTCCCCAGTACTTTCTCCTACCCGTAAACTTTATGGCTTAGTACTGTAAAAAAAAACACCCCAAAAACATCGGGTTGTTTCCGTTGTGTGGTAAAAAACGGATCACAACCTCTATTTCGATAAGAGAAATAAATAATTTACACAAAGTTACACGTGTTTAACGAGTTTTGTCTTATTTTTATATAATTTAATGTATCGAAAATTTAATTACGAAACAACGTTATTTAGTTATTCACGTGTGTACTTTGAGACAAGGGACGCGTTTCTTCATTAAATTGTTGGCCTAATAATATATTTAAGTAGACTTTAAACGGCGTTATAACAGATTAGGTGGTAATGTATTTTTCCAGAAACGCTGCCCTAAATAAAAAAAAATTGCTCTAATCCTGAGCCTTACCCTATTCCGGACTCTCTGTTAAACCCTAGTCCTAACCATAATCCTAATCCGGGCATTATCCTACACTCTTATCCTAACCATAATCCTAACTTATTTTGCATCAGTTATACAGTCGATAAATACAACGTCCATACTAACACTCCATTTGAGCGTCTTGATGGTATTTTAACCGGGACGACTTCATGAATTTTCCGCCAGAGACAATGTATATATATATATATATATACATACATATATATATATATATATATATATATATATATATATATATATATATATATATATATATATATATATATATATATATATAAATATATATATATATATATATATATATATATATATATATATATATATATATATATATATATATATATATATATATATATATATATATATATATATATATATATATATTCAAATGACACAAAATTAGTTGAAGACGCTGTTTTTCCCCCTTCTTCGCTACCGGCCAACGAAATCATCGACGTCAAGCGACATTTCGTGTTATCACAGGTAGATAATGAACCACGCTCATTATCTAGTCAAAGCAACATCCGTTTTGGGATAGGTGAGGGGGGTGTTGATAGGAGGGGTTAACTTTTTTTATCACGTGACTCTTTAACCATCGCCATATTAACCGCGAGAGACACCTGAGGGTCAGTAAATAGATTTGTTTGGTTTAAGGTTGGCAAAGAGGGGAGGGGGGGTGAAAATAGGGTGGGGGGGCATGGATATAAGAGGTTGGAAAGTGTGTGTATGTGCGTGTGTGTGGTGTGAGGTATGTTAAGAGGGGGGAGTTGTGATGTCTTATTTAGACTGTATACGGCGTACGGTTGTGATATTTTTCTCAAACCCCTCGCACCCTCCACAAACAGATCGGTGGGGCGGCGTTAAAAATAGTTTGGGGGATATCACGTAAGGAAAACACGGAGAGCTAAAAATAGAATTTCGGCGGGATGCGTGTAAATCGCTATGTTGATATTAACATGTGCACTCGAAAAAAAAAACACGCGACGTATAACGAAACAACAGCTTTAGGAAGTCAACCTTCCACCCCCCTCCCCCCAGTTCCTTTTCCCAGACTCTTCTTTTGTACAATCTCTCGTTTTCATTATGTTTCGTTTTCATTATCTCTTGTTTTCATTATCTCTTGTTTTTATTATCTCTTGTTTTCATTATCAGTCAGTCAGTCAGTCAGTCAGTCAGTCAGTCAGTCAGTCAGTCAGTCCGACATTCAATCATTCATTCATTCATTCATTCATTCATTCATTCATTCATTCATTCATTCATTCATTCATTCATTCATTATCAGTCAGTCAGTCAGTCGGTCATTCAGTCATTCAGTCATTCAGTCATTCAGTCATTCAGTCATTCAGTCATTCAGTCATTCAGTCATTCAGTCATTCAGTCATTCATTCATTCAGTCATTCAGTCATTCGGTCATTCTGTAATTCAGTCATTCAGTCATTCAGTCATTCAGTCATTCGGTCATTCGGTCATTCTGTAATTTAGTCATTCAGTCATTCAGTCATTCAGTCATTCAGTCATTCGGTCAGTCTGTAATTCAGTCATTCAGTCATTCGGTCATTCAGTCATTCAGTCATTCAGTCATTCAGCCATTTAGTCAGTTATTCAGTCAACCAGCCAGCCAGCCAACCAATAAGTCCGTGAGTCAGTCCACCTTAGTATGCTAACTGGAAATATTTCAAGTTAAAGATTAAGCAACAGAAATAGACACCGAGGAGACTTTTACTATCATTTAGTTACATACGTAGAACTGTCTAGAAGAAGGCAATGTGTGACTTCTGTGGCGCCACTAGGTTGTGTGACACCCGGTGCGGTAACAAAAGGTGTCACCCCCTCCCCTTCTCCAGCAACAACATTATATTTCCTGGTACTAAAACTAAAGAAAATTTGATTTGGTGTCACCCCGTCAGAAATTGTATCACCCTGTGCCTATTGAAGCATATAGCATTGATAAGTTATAAAAGTAACTGGAAAAGCAAACTTTCTCATTAAAGCTAGTTGTATTTCGTGGTGGTGTCATACCCTAGGATGGTGTCACCCCCGCACAATTGCGATGCTACAGCTTGCATTCTATATGCATATATATGCCTATATATACATATATATATATACGTCACTTCCCCTAGCCCCTTTTACTTTCCCTAACATGAGCTAGGTACCCATTAGAGCTGGGTGGACTCAGGGACGTTCGACTAACTTGGACCCGGATTCGAACTCGAGACTTTCGGTTAGCAGCCTTTCTCCCCCCCCCCCCACACACACACACATATATATATACATATATATATATATATATATATATATATATATATATATATATATATATATATATATATATTATATATATATAATTATATATATATATATATATATATATATATATATATATATATATATATATATATATATATATATATATATATATATATAAACTGATTGAGACCCCGAATGAACTATCCTGTACCACTTTAGACGATACACTGTCGGAATTTCACCAATCCCTCGACCTATTTCCCTTGACCACATGTTCAAAGACTGCCAGACTTTTAAGTGTCTTTAAATTTCCTCGAGACAGCCGAGACGTCCGGCAGACGACCACACAAAAGCCACGTGTTCAAACACGGCCAATCGTCTTGTCGTCCACGTCATCACTAATTTAATCCTCCGGTCAGTGCGGCTTCCGTGGAGTTGAGGTCCCAGATTTATCCTGCTGCGGTTCTTTTGTCTTGGGGTTCGTCTGGAAGCGGGTGTGGGGGGGGGTTGGGGGGAGATCGTCGTGTTGACACAAAATCTTAATCTCTGTATACCAACCTAGGCCTGAGCTATGTATACATACCTAATCCACATTTTATGTTGCTAATAATAGAATCCTCGTGACCTGACCTTGAACCTTTGGCCCCGTTCGTTTACGTATAAATTTAGTATTAAATAAATAAGAATATGTAAACCGCATAAGTGGAGGATCAAAAACGAAAATTTCACCTTAACAAGTGAAAATTTCACCTTTACAAGTGAAGTTCCCTTTCGAACCTGTCCACCCACCAGGGCAGGTGTAGTAGAGTTAAACATATTTCTGTGACCTCGGTATATGAAGGGAAATTGTGGTCAACATTATGCCCAGTCGCCTTTACTTTCAGATACCCATCAGGGGTGGGAGGACCCAGGGGCGTGCTACTAATCTAGCCAGGGAACCGATCTCGAGACTTCCGGGTTAGCAGTCGAACGCTCTACCATTCGGCCACGCCGTTCCATCATTTTTATGAAGAATGTTATAAATCCTACAAAAATATACCATATACGTAAATATAGTGTTTATTTTGCGGATGAATACATACCAAAAAAAGAAAAAATGTAGTTTTTGGTTCTGCTTAATGTACAACTTTCCAATGTGAGATTATATAAAACTGAATATCTCACTCATCTTCATCTTTCTTAAGGGTATTGTATAGCTAATAACATACGTATAGATTCCGTACTTCGCGGAAATTCCCCTTTCGCGACTTGACGTGGGACTAAACACCCGCTATAGGTGAGGGAACAGTATACACTGATTTGGTTGGGTTTTTTTTTTCCGTGACTCACATAGAGGACAGTTTGACGAACTCGCTGAGGTTTTGGGGAGCTTCAGTCAGTTTCTTTCAGGCATCTCTTCGGGGGGGGGGGGGGGCATAGCCCCCCCCCCCCCTGAAATTTTTTTTTACCGCCCCTCCCCCCCCCCCCCGAACGGAATGAAATTTATATAATTTATATAGAAAATATATACTTTTAACAGTGTCCGCCCCCCCCCCGAAGAAAGTTTACCACCCCCCCCCCGAAAATTTCAAGTGCCCCCCCCCCCCCCCCGGAGAAAAAAGTCTGGAAGAAACACTGGCTTCAGTCAGCGACATATGCTCAAATGGTGCGCTATGGTAAATACTACACTCTTTCGTATTGGCTGTGTTGATGGTTTTACCAAAATGTTTTGATGGTTTTACCACAGTATTGGATGGTTTTACCAAAATGTTTAGATGGTTTTATCATAGTATTTTAATGGTTTTACTATAATGCTAGACAATTTTTATGGATTTACCAACTAAGCCCACGGGCCACACCAGACCCTAAACATCTCAACCCCGACCTAAATCTAAATCTAATCGGGAAATTAATCTAAATCTTATCATATGATATATCTAAGCCTACATCTAAACCTAACCCCCAGAGCATGCCATTGACTTATCCATACCTCTAGCCATAACTCTAACGCAGAGAGTAGCCTTATAATTTAACCTTAATCCTAATTATCATACTCATTTATTCAGCTTTTATATGCACTGTTCTATATAATACTGTTGGGCGGGGTATCACAGATGTGTCTTTATATTGTGGTATCACCCCCCCCCCCCCCACACACACACACGTACATTCGCCTTGAAGGCTGGTGATTGTTTAAAATCGATCAAATCCAAACTTAGTATTAACAGCGCCCCTGATCGCCAGACGCCATTTTGTTGACTTTCCATTTCCGTTTCTTGCACCTAAGCCCCTTTCTTTGATACTCAACAATCTTGTCCTGTATTTCAAACTCCTTTTTTTTTCAATTTGTTTTTATCTTTTTTTTTTCTCTCTATTTTTTCTCTATTTCTCTCTATATGATCTTTTATTCTCTATTAATCTTTTTACTTTCTCGTATCTAGGGTATAGAGGAAGTATTGTAGTCGTGCAAAAAAAAATTGAAAAAATCGAGATTTTCAAAAATCTCGACGTTCTACAACTCCCTGAGTCGGAAAAATTTCGAGTTGCAATCTTGTCTGTCTGTCTGTCTGTCTGTCTGTCTGTCTGTCTGTCTGTCTGTCTGTCTGTCTGTCCGTCTGTCCGTCTGTCCGTCTGTCTGTCTGTCTGTCTGTCTGTCAGCCTGTCCGTCTGTCTGTCTGTCTGTCTGTCTGTTTGTCTGTCACCAACCCGCCTAAACCCTAAGCGTCACATATCGAGATCCAATCACCAACCCGGACGTATCAAAAGTTGGATTTTAATTGAACGCAAGTAACTACAGACCCTCTCCCCCCCCCCCCCAACCGTCCACCAACCAGACCAACTGCTTACGTACAATAACGGCTATTGAACGTGACGTTGTTCGGGGGTGCACTACTCCTCCACCCCCGAAAACCCTTATATCCCGATTACTGCGGGGAGTGAGGCGAAAATCGGCCCATACAAAAAGAGATAAATGACGAAATTGGAAAAAGATTGTCGGCGCGTTTAGGAGAGCCATTGCGGGGTCTTAATAGGGGTGGGGGGGTGGGGGGGGGGGGGGGGATAGGGGGAGGGAGGGGAGTCAGGGCTAGTTAATAGAAAGATGCAGAGATTAAGATAAGGGGTGGAACTCGTTGATGTAGGGGGTGGGGGAGGATGGAGCTCAAGGGAATTCGGGAATCAGAAAGTACAACTACAGATAACGACCCCGAACTGAAATGATTGCAGAATTTATAATCATCCTATCGTTTATTCCAATATTGTACATGTTTTCCCCTCTCTATCTATATACTTTATATATATATATATATATATATATATATATATATATATATATATATATATATATATATATATATATATATATATATATATATATAAAACCTTTTTTATTCAATAACATTTTTAAAAAATCAAACCCGAGCGATGAATGGTGATTTGACATATCGACTTCATCCTCCCCCCCCCCCCCCCCCCCCCACCCTCTCTTCTCGCATTCTCTTTTCTTTCGTTCCAACTGTGTTTCTGTTTTTTTTACACGATTTTATTTAAGTTAAATTAGAAAAAAAACAAAACAAAAGCAACTAAATTAACACCTCTTAACTTTTATTTGGAACGTTATACGTAAAAATAATGTAAATAGTTTCGTAACAAATGTAAAAAAAAAAAATACTGCAGCAAAATACTTTTCACCGGATTAAAGGGGGGCAACTCCCAAATAAATAAAATATATTTTCCCCCATACTTTGTATGTATCTGAGGTATATTTTTGTAAAAAAAAAACATTCACATTTCATCATACAATTTCATAGGTTGTCAATTCTGTCTTTGGCCAGTTGTCGGCTTGTCGCCAATATATCCCCTGTTAACTCTAACAGCTGCCTATGGGACGGCGTGGTCGGAATGTAGAGCATAACCGCTAGCTTTCGAGTTCGGATCCAGGGCTCGGGTCTGTAGGATGTCCCGGAGTCCTTCATAAATTCAACTACATCGGTGATTTAGGGTAGAGCATTCCACAGCTAGTCTAAACTCACCGGGTTCAGTACCCTTGTATGAACTTTAATGACTTTAATAATTGGAATCTCAGTCTAGTACAATGTAGTTACGTACCGACCTAACCATCACCCTCGCTATCTGATGTCGGTTAAACAGATGAACTCTACTGCATCAGGATACTTATTTAAGCTTCATCGACGCTGAAGTGATGATACAAAAATAAAGTTAACTGCACGGGTAAAAAGGAAATCATGTAACCTTCAAAGGAAAACATCTAGGAAATGTGGGGGGGGGGGGGGGGGGGGGGTTGTTGGTCACTACTTATGTGTGATGTACTCATTGATGGGAGGTTGTTTCTCACTAATTGTATGATGTAGTCTTTGATGGGGGGAAGGCTGTGTAGACTAGTGTAGTGTATAATCAACACAAAAGTAATGTTTGGTGAATATATGAATGTAATGCAGACTAGACTATTGTAGTGTAGATTTAACATAAAAGTAGCATAAAAGTAATGTTGCCTTACTGTATGAATGTAGTGTGGATTTCACCCTAAAAAATAATAACGTTTGTATAATAAGGATAACGTGAAATGATGTTAGTGAAAACAAGCATTTTACAAGTACATGGATGCAAAGTAGATAAAAACATATAAGTAGATACAATTTAGTAAATACAGTTGTTTTGTAAGACCTCGGGGTCTTAATGATGAGGACTATAAAGTCTATACTAAATATTTGACATGAAGAAAATTGTCACATATTAACTTGAATTTATACACGTACTTTAACCTAAAATAAAATTGTTAAAAAAATCTTTGTGACGTAAACATTTCATGCAAGTATTCATGGCATGGAGATGATTAGGGCTGTAGAAGTATGGCGCTGAATTCTTCAAATAATTCATGGATGTAAACATGTTTATGGACATTTTAAGAATAATTAATATTGATTATTTTAGCACATATATCATTAAAAAATAAATGAGTAAAATTATACACACCACACATAATAAAAAATTAGCATAACAAAAGATAATAAAAAACAAGACAAAATTTCTGAAAGATATTTTTAAAAAGGGTGAAAGATGTTAAACATAATTTAACACATTTGAAAACATTAAACGAAATCTAAGTAATTTAACTAAATTATTAAACTCTACGGTTTTGAATAAACTAACTTAGTACAGTTATATTAGTAAATTTGAATTAATCTAGCTGCGTTGGTAAATAAAGGGTATATTATTAACAACTTAAATGCAATCAAACACATGCATATATTTTAAAAAAATGTACACATGATCAAACAATTTACACATAATCAAACAATTTACACATAATTAAACAATTTACACATGATCAAACAATTTATACCTAATTAAACAATTTACACATAATTAAACAATTTACACATAATTAAACAATTTACACACAAACA
This sequence comes from Physella acuta, assembly GCF_028476545.2. Lineage (NCBI taxonomy): Eukaryota > Metazoa > Mollusca > Gastropoda > Physidae > Physella > Physella acuta. The sequence continues at coordinate 480,162 of NW_026731532.1, read as the reverse complement.
ATTTACATTTAATAAAACACCTTATACATAATTGAAAATTGTACATACGATTAAACAATTGACACACAATAAAACTGGCTGGAGTTTTAACTAACACCAAAGATTACCCAAATTAGTCTCCCTGTCCTAAATACCAGGGCGACTTCCCTTTATCAGAACATCAGGCATTACGCGCACATCAGCGTGCGCACATCAACATGCGCAGTGAAACTTCTTCCGACTGTCGTCACTTGCCAGTGCGGCCTTCTCGGCCAAATGCTGCTGTACCTGGTAGGGTAGAATATCCACCGTCACGGAGGGCAGACGTGAGGCGTGGATGATGATCTTATCCAGCAAGCTGAAGACGACCTCCACGGCGTTAGATCGTCTGGCGAGGGTGACCTCATGGAACTGGACCTCAAGCTGGCTCGCCAAGCGCTCGGCCTGTTCGGGGGTGACCTGCGTCAGTGTCAGTAAAGTTTCAGTATGTTACTAGGTGGCATTGTCAGTATATTGATCTAGTGGGTATTTAAGTGTGAGTGTTTTTATTTTAGGTAATGTAGAAGGTTTAAATTGTTAGTGTCAGTGATTTACTAGGTGGAATTGTCAGTATATTGATCTAGTGGGTATTTAATTGTGAGTGTTTTTATTTTAGGTTAGTGTAATGTAGTAGGTTTAAATTGAATCTGAAATGTCTAACGCTCTTTAATTATATTGTTTAACCTACTAGTGAATAATACAAGTTTCAAATCAAGGTAAGCTACTCTAGTCAACACTGATTAAATTAAAATGTTAAGTTGCTTCCCCTTGTTTTGACAGTATTTTTTTAAATTTCAGGGTAGGTATTAGTTTCTTTAAGGTTGAAAATCATAGTAATCAACAACTTAATGAATAAACACAGAGGCGTGGTCATAGTGGTAGGTCTAGTATTATGTATAAGAAACTTTGTGACCCCACCCATGATGAGGAGAGGGCATCACCCAGGAACTTAAGGGGCACCAACCAGGACTTAAGGGGCACCACCCAAGAACGGAGGGGGCACCACCTAAGATGGGAAGCCATTACACCAATCTATCTAAAACAATAACACTGTCATTTGAGGGGAAAAACCGCGAGTTACCACACCGGGTGTCACCCTCCGTAGTTACCGCCCACCGCCCCCGCCTCCTCTCCACTAAACAAAACATCACTTGCCTGTCGTTTGGTCGACTGGGTGTTGATCCCCAGCAGGAAGATGGACATGGGCTGCTTGCATGTGTACATGTCCAGATCGTTGTGCCAGTTCTGGACGTGTCTGAACGTGTCCACCTTCTCGGCGTCAAACATTAGAAAGCACCCCAAAGCACCGCGGTAGAACGATGCGGTTATGCTGCGAAATCTTTCTTGTCCTGTTGTTTGATTAGTGATAGTTATATAAATAATATATATAAATTAAAAAATTATATATATATATATTATATATATATATACATACATATATACATTCGGGCAAGTGTCCATTCGGGCACTTGTACCATTCGAGCAAGTGTCCATTTGGGCATTTGTCGCATTCGGACAGGTGTCCATTCGGGAAATTGGCCTTCAGACAAACGGCATTCGGGCAAGTGTCTTTCGGGAAAACGTCCGGCTCCCTATATATATATATATATATATATATATATATATATATATATATATATATATATATATATATATATATATATATATATATATATATATATATATATATATAGTTTATTAATAGATTTAAAGAAAAAACCCGGCTTTACATTTAAATGCAGTAAAATATTTGTGATTTAATCAATTTCAGTACCGCTTTGTGTTCCTATACGCTGTTCCTATGTTTGGTTCTTAGCTATACCCAACAACTCGTGTACGGATAAGGAAAGGTTCATCTATAAGCATTAGGTGCATAGTGTCAGCTGGCTTATTAGTTGATAAGTTATTAAACTTGAGAAGTTACGAGTTAAACTATAGTTAAAACTAGTGTTTGTTTCAGGGGGTGGCAATATCTTTAAGTCTATTGACTTATATTACAGAATGGCTTATGTACTTGTACCAGTTTCTTAATTAATAAGGCGATTTTCTACTCTAAATTAAATTATTGTATTCCACAACTTTAAAGTTAATTCAATAAACGAGCTACAGTTGCGAGGTTGTGTTTTGATGTTGTCAAAGTTGGGTTAAGTTAAATTAAGTTGTCAACAATGGGCTAAAGCACATGTGTAATACACGTCTTTAATATATGTCAACAATGGGTTATAACACATGTGTAACAACCTTCCTTGAATGTGTCTCAACAATGGGTTTTGATATTATACAATGAAGGGAGACGAGACCTCTATGGCGACCCCATCATAGTACTAACCCTCACAATGACGATCCCATCATAGTACTAACCTCACAATGACGATCCCTTCATAGTACTGACCCTCACAATCGCGATCCCATCATAGTACTAACCTCACAATGACGATCCCTTCATAGTACTGACCCTCACAATCGCGATCCCATCATAGTACTGACCCTCACAATCGCGATCCCATCATAGTACTAACCTCACAATGACGATCCCATCATAGTACTAACCTCACAATGACGATCCCATCATAGTACTAACTCTCACAATCGCGATCCCATCATAGTACTAACCCTCACAATTACGAACCCATCATAGTACTAACCCTCACAATCGCGATCCCATCATAGTACTAACCCTCACAATCGCGATCCCATCATAGTACTAACCCTCACAATCGCGATCCCATCATAGTACTAACCCTCACAATCGCGATCCCACTATAGTACTAACCCTCACAATCGCGATCCCATCATAGTACTAACCCTCACAATCGCGATCCCATCATAGTACTAACCCTCACAATCGCGATCCCATCATAGTACTAACCCTCACAATGACGACCCCGTCATAAAATCGACCCCTAACATGAAAACAGGTGACCCACTCCTGTTAAGAAAGTGGTCCCTTTTACCGTCATTTCCCAATCACATGACTCATAGTATAACGTTAGAAAAATGCGTCTCTCTCAAGCAACATTTCTACGTCAAAAGAAACCACGTCTTTAAAACTGTAAAGGAACCCAATATATTAGCCTCACCACACCTGATAATATTTTTTCACTAAACTTTTGTTCGCCTTTGTGCATGACGAACATATTCAAAATATGGTCCCATCATTAGAAATCTATTTCAACTTAATCATGCACGTCAAAGTGTTTGGCCTGATGGTAAAATTTAAGGGTGTTGAGAAATTAGTACGGTCTGACTCATCGTTTTGAATATGGACTACGTGCTTAAGGCCAGCGTTTGTAATTAGTTCCATACGTGTACACCAGGGTCACTGAGTGTGTTGAACCAGGGTCGGAGATGTACAGGGACTTTACAGGGGCATGACAATGTGGGTCACTCAAGCACAAAAGTTCAGAGACCTTGGTGTGGTGGGGGTGGAGGTGGAGTGGGGGGGGGGGTGTCAGTTAATAATCATCGTTGATACAAGAAAGAGAAATCACTTGAATTATTTTGTTGTAAAAAGAAATAAAACATAAAGAATATTCATTTTAAGATAATTGTCGAAGAAAGTATATATATATATATATATATATATATATATATATATATATATATATATATATATATATACATATATATATATATATATATATATATATATATATATATATATATATATATATATATATGCGTGTGTGTGTGTGTATGTGTCTTAAGCAAATATTTTTTATATCAACAACATTATAATAATGTTATAATATTTTAAAAAATGTTAGATACACTGAGGCCTGCGGTGGAATGTGTGACGTTGTGTCCGGTACTTGTATAATAACACACTTTGTTTTTTTTTACTATGCATTCACAAAGTATTTCAACCGTTATAACACACACACCCTTAATTCAACCGTTATAACACGTAATATAAAATACAAACTAAACACTTCTACACAGTAGCTGTAGAAACAAAAATTTATATCACACTAGTTATAACAAACAACTCTAAAAACGAAGAAATTATTGAATGTAAACATGCCTACCTCCTGTGTCGACGATTTTTGCCAGGATCCTTTTCCCCCCACGGGCCATGGCCAACTCAACATGGCCGTTGGGCCTGTAGTCGACACATCTGCATTCCTTCGACTCCTGTTGCTGTGCAAGCGAGTTCAGAAGCGAGCTCTTCCCAACGCTGGGATCCCCGAGTAAAATAATTTTAACAGTATAATCAAACCTGGTCGGTACGGCCATGCCAGCAGTTTAAAAAACGTGACTACTTGCAGTGTCGTTGATAAGAATTAGCTACACTTAAATTGTGACACAGTTGATGTATTGACATAGGAGAAAAAAAGGAATTTCTATTGTTTGCGTTGCGAAAGCTTAACCTGTAGTATTGGTTTTTTTATGTAAGCCAAATGAGAAATGATTATTTTTTTCTTCTTACTTTTCAATTTAGTAATTTTGAAAATAATTCAAATCAGATGAAAGAACACCTAAAAATTGTCTATGTGTATGTAATAAGTATACACTGCAAATCATGGTTGACAAATGTTGTTTTTTTTACTATTTAGTATGTCTTGGTACACAGGCAGATTTTTCTCTAGCGATGCCCGGACTGTTGAGATTATATTTGATTCGGAATCGGATAAAATCACTGCTCCTTTTTTTTTAAAATGATGACTTTATAATTCTCTTTTATCTTGTTTAATCGTAACATATAGATTCAAATAAACCAAAAACACTGTTGAAAACGTCATATAGAGTTTGCAACTTTCCTCGCTATGTGTTTGTGTGTGTGGTGGGGGGGGTGCGGAAATTTTGAACTGGTGTAAGTAACTCTGCGTAATAATCCTCACTGAGGACAGCAGCAGCGAATTCGGTAACCGGTTTTTGTAATAGTGTGTTGTCTTTAGAGGAAAACTTCCATTCCTGTTAATAGAAATAAAAAACCCAGATTAGCCTTTAAGGAGAAAAGGAAATATTGTCAGCTTCTCTTTCTTCTTCGTTCCTAATCGTAATTTTGGACGAAATTTGCTCTAATACAATTAAGAAACTACATGTTGAATATGTTAGGCGCCTAATAGGCCGTTGATTCCGATTTTTCAGCCTGCTTTTCTTTTTGGATGTTTAAATAAGCCATGTTTGATTGATACTAATAAGCTTTAAAATAACATGCACTTAAATAAAATACAATCTCAAGTGTTTTTTAGAACCTATTGGTAAAAAATCCTCATACATATATATATATATATATATATATATATATATATATATATATATATATATATATATATATATATATATATATATATATATATATATATATATATATATATATATATATATATATATACTAAATAGCAAAGCGGCAGAAATATATTTTAGACTTTGAAAATACAGTTTATTTCTGAAGAAAATCTACACTTTGTGTTACAATGATTGAGCTACAAAAAATGTCTTACTAAGCTATATACTTACACTAGACACAAAATGTTGTATTGTCGTAGAGAAAATGTACAAAGCAAGCCAGAATGTTGTACACCTGCCGTGATAGCTCCTTGCCGGCAGTTGCTAGTGTCACAGAGAATCTTCTCGCACTTTATCTGTCTAGGCGTTGCTAATTTGTTTTTGATTGTAAAAGCTAAATTAAGTGGAGCAGGTCGCAGCAAGCACTATGTGTTCGGTGGGCCAAGGACGAACTATCAGCTGTGTGTCTAGCAGAACAAGTAGTAGATGTACGTCAGTTGTATGTCAGTTGTATGTCAGCTGTATGTCAGTTGTATCTCAACTGTGTGTCTAGAAGAGCAAGGACAAGCTGCCTGTCAGCTGTGTGTCCAGTAGGTCAAGGTCAAGCTGTGTGTCAGCTGTGTGCTGGCGTAACTCAGTTAAGGTTTCATGGGCGCTGAGTCCACTCAGCTATATCGGGTACCTGATTAAGTGTGGGGATATTAAAGACGGCTGGCCTTACGCTGATCACATTATCCCTTCCTAAGCCCAGGTAAAATTAAATTGGATGAATTCTAATTCACATGTCTCATTCATATCTCTTAGACAGTCTGATCTGAAACGGATTTTTTTTACCCAGACAGTTCAATTATGCTAACCCGAAACCTGACTGGGTATTTTATTATTTTTTAAAGGTGATTATTGGCAGGGGCGTAGCGAGGGGGGGGGGGGCGGGGGTGCGGACCGCACCGGGTGACACCATTCAGGGGGGTGACACCAAGGCAAAAAATAGCAAAATATATAGAGAAAAACTTGAGAGGGGGAGGGTGCAAATCGAAAGTTTGATGGGGGGGGTGCAAGTCGAAAACTTGAAAGTTTGTCCCCGGGAAGGGTCGCTACGCCTCTGGGGGGTGACACCATTAAGTGCCGCACCGGGTGACATCCGACCTCGCTACTGATTATTGGTAATGTACTGCAACCAATCAATTGGTTGGTTTTTTTTTTACATTTTAGAATAAAAATAACTACATCTGATAAAAAAACGAAATGAAAAAAGTTTTTTTCAGATTTTTATTTAAACAATATTATTACACTTTCAAAATAAACGGTAAATTATTTTTTAAAAAAAAGACTTTTATTATTCCTCTGGCTTTTTATGTTTTTCGCCAACCTGTAAAATAAAATAAAATTCTAGTATCGATAAATTAAATTAGTCTCCCGAGCTGAAACAGAGGTAAAGACACAAATGATCGTACGTACATTAGATCAGTGTGGTGGCCAAAGCGAGAGGCAACAACAGCATCCAACCCGACACGAGTAAGCTTGACGCATCTGAAAGGTTTAATCAACTAGTAAAGATTGCCTGCATTTAATTCAGTCTTATCTTAGAAGAAAGAAATTTTGTATATGCCTATATAGTTAAATTTATAGTTATTAATGCAATCGACTGTAATGCAGTTTACATGTAGCATTGCTTCCTTAGCATTTAACCACTCAAGAACTATCTGCGAGGCAGTTGTTTGCTTGTGGAGTTGTCTCTCCTTGAAGAGTGGCTGTCCCCAACTATCGAGCCTATTCAGCCTGAAGGTTCGAACTCGGGAATTATCGGTTTAGTAACCATAAGCTTTCCGCCCCGGCCATTCGAAATTCATAACCAATTCTTAAGCAAGCGGAATAGATTATAAAATCGTATAGTAATAAATTTGTAGTTAATCTGATAAAAGAATAATTTTTCATTTATAACAATTATGCTCCCTTTTTGCTTGTCACTAGACAGGCAGGGTTGCTAGTCTAAGGTCACTATCACTATGTTTAATAAGAAAACAGAAAAAAAAGAATTATTCAAGAACTAATGCTTGGTATTAGCCGGGTTACACAAGAGAAACACGAATGATATTCTTTAATACGACGAGAAAACAGCAAAATAACGATACATATTAAAACTGATAATTATAACTAAAAATCATTAACATAAAAAAAATTAATTGACTATAAACTTTTCTGCCAACCCCCAAGACTCATGTACAGTGTTTCTTCCAGACTTTTTTCTCCGGGGGGGGGGGGGGGGGGGGGGGGGGGGGCACTTGAAATTTTCGGGGGGGGGGTAGACTTTCTTCGGGGGGGGGGGCGGACACTGCTAAAAGTATATATTTTCTATATAAATTTCATTTCGTTTGGAGGGGGGTTGTAGACTTTCTTCAGGGAAGGGGGGGGGGCTCCACCCCTCCCGAAGAGATGCCTGAAAGAAACTGCTCATGTAGATTAATAAAACACTAGTGAGATTAAAATCTACCTGCTGGAACAAGTGCCAGTTGTTCGATCAATGCAGTCTTGACCACATTTGGTCAGACAGGACTTGGAACAGTTGACGCCGTAGGTCATAATTGGACAGTCTATAGAGAGGTTTGATTTCTTATTGGACAGTCTATAGAGAGAGGTTTGATTTCTTATTGGACAGTCTATAGAGAGAGGTTTTATTTCTTATTAGTGCGATTTTTTTATATATTTTTTTTTTTGCTTTGGAACATTTTGGGCGGCTAGAACTAATACATATATATAATCTTTGAAGAGCAGATATTTTTAAACAAATCTAAAAATCATGTACCATAGAGTAGGCCTGACAAAAAACTTTAAGAAATATAAACTAAAATCATTAGTGTGAATTTTAAGACTTCATTAACTGGTTTTAATAATAATCGTTGATCTTTTATTCTGACAGCCGAAGAGGATCTACACAACACATACTTTGAGGCCGTCAATTTAACCAACGTGTGACCGACATTTGATATTTTGATTTTATAAATTAAGGTGAGACAGTGGCGTAGCCAGGAATTGGTCATGGGAGGGGTTTAAAAATGTTACCATGTGTTTACAATCCTATATATATATATATATATATATAATATATATATATATATATATATATATATATATATAGGGGTCCATGGGAGGGGTTATAACCCCCTCTAACCCCCCCCCCCTTGCTACGCCACTGAGGTGAGAATGTTAAACTTAAATGTAAGAATGTTATTAGTTATAAGGCCAGAATGTGAAACCTTGACTTTATATAAAGTTGATTATGTGATACTTAGACATTATATCAAGACAACAATGTGATACTATGACAGGGTCCCTGTTACCTTTGACACTTTGCCATTTTTTCGCACATTTACAATACATTTTCTATACGTTGTATACGAGAATGAAGCAAGAATCCTAATTTTATAACATGATAACGACAATGAAGAAAACTATAAACTAGCAAACTAAAATTTAAACCTCGAAAAGATTAGTTGACAACAGGATAGCTAATAAGTATAAATTACTAACAACGAATGTGCCAACACCAGGACACCTTTACTAAAAACGAATGTGCCAACACCCGGACACCTGTACTAAAAAACGAATGTGCCAACACCCGGACACCTGTACTAAAAACGAATGTGCCAACCCCAGGACACCTGTACTAAAAAACGAATGTGCCAACACCGGACACCTGTACTAACAACGAATGTGCCAACACCCGGACACCTGTACTAACAACGAATGTGCCAACACCCGGACACCTGTACTAACAACGAATGTGCCAACACCCGGACACCTGTACTAACAACGAATGTGCCAACACCAGGACACCTGTACTAAAAACGAATGTGCCAACACCAGGACACCTGTACTAAAAACGAATGTGCCAACACCATGAGGACACCTGTATATTAATAAAACACACAGGAGCTTAAAATCTACCTGCTGGACAAGTGCCAGTTGTTCGATCAATGCAGTCTTGACCACATTTGGTCAGACAGGACTTGGAACAGTTGACGCCGTAGGTCATAACTGGACAGTCTATAGAGAGGTTTGATTTCTTATTGGACAGTCTATAGAGAGGTTTGATTTCTTATGGACAGCCTATAGAGAGGTTTGATTTCTTATTAGCAGGATTTAAAAAAAAAATTGTATTGAAAACAATCAGAACTACAAAAACTAGTTAATAAATTTTAATACACTTATACTTTGAAAAGCGGGCATTTACAAAGAAATCTAAACATCGTGTTCTCTACATTAGACTGACAAAAGTTGTGTAAATCTTTATTGTTGAATATTTATGTTATCAACTCTACACAACAAATAAATTGAGGATTTTAATTTACTCGTGACCAACGTCATACAATGACTTAATAAATTTAGAACAGAATGTAATTTTAAACATTGTAAATATTGATATTTTTATTGAACAGAATGTAATTTTAAACATTGTAAGTATTGATATTTTAAATTTTTTAAGCGCTACGCAGTTTTACATTGACATGATATAAAGACAACAATGTGATACTTTGTCATTGTATAAAAACATAAATGAATTACTTTGTCATTATAATTTATATAAGCGCGACAATGTGATACTTTGACATTATATCAAGACAACAAAGCGATACTTTGACATTATATGAAGCTAACAATGTGATACTTTGACATTATATGAAACTAACAATGTGATACATTGACATGATAGCAAGATAATAATGTGATAGATTGACATGATATCAATAAAGTGATAGTATGACAGGGTTCCCGCTACCTGTGACACAAGCTTCAAGTGGTCCCATCCAGCCCACCTTACACGACGTGCACACACCAGAGGTTTTGTTACAGTCCTCTTCACAGTTCACACAACTGCCCGTACAGTTCAAGCCAAAAGTCCACATTGGGCAGTCTGTGGACAAAGTTTCCAGAATCCAACATCTCGCGGGAAAAGTGCTGTATGGTCTTAAACGTTGGGTACATTTTTTTAAAAGACGACTCACTTGGACTTTTTTTGTAACTCAAAAGCTCACCTTCAGGGCACTTGATGTGGGTGTGGCAAAATTCTTGTACAACTTCGATGTTATTTCCATCACAGTCGTCTTCCCAGATTTTCCTCTCGACAAACACTTTCTCCTGTATCGGTATAAAACGTGTAAAACAGATTTGCATGCGAAAAAAAAATAAAGTTTAAAATATAGATAAATGAATGGGAACGGTATATCTTCAGACAAGCTAGACCAGTGGACAGATAAATTAGAAGTAAACCTATTGTTGTTTTTTTCAATGTCCAACCGTCTTTACATCCCCAGACTAAGTTAGTCACCAGTGAGGGTACTGAGTTCACTCAGGTACGTTCCACAGAACATTCGAGACTTATTGCCATTTATTGAGATCATGGGTGGGGTTGAGGGACGGTGGGTAAAATAAACCGGGAGTGATCTCCCCTAAACTTTCTCGAATATTCTTATTTAAAATAACGGGATGGGAACGCGGGCTATAGACATGATTTTTAATCCGTTTTAAATACTAAAAGTTTTTTAAAATAGAATAAAATCTCGTAGACAAAAGAATTGCACACCAAGAGAACGCCAAATAAAAAGGTGCATACTAGTGCGCAATAGTATTAGTACTTTAAAAATTTACATTAGTTTTTTGAGAAATCGGAAGTAGCGTAAATTACTACTTCCGGTCAACGGAAATTACTCAAAATTTAACAGAAGGTAGAGAATTAGATCTTTTACTTACATGTGAAATTTCATTTATCTATCTGAAATAGTACTCAAGTTATAGGCTTTTGAAAAATTCAAAGTAGAAAAAGTACCACTTCCGGTTGTCGGAAATCGCTCAAAAGTTGATACGGATTTACGATTTTGATATAATACTTATATATGAAATTTCATCAACCTAGCTGTAACGGTACTCAAGTTATCGTGTTTATACACGGACAGACACACAGACACACACACAGACACACAGACACACACACACACAGACATACGGACAAGATTGCAAAATTATGTTTTTCCGTATCAGTGAGGTGTAAAACGTCGAGATTTGTAAAAATCTCGATTTTTTTTTTTGCACGATTACAATACTTTCTCTATACTACGTATATACGAGAAAGTAAAAAATATAAGTTCTTGTTTTCTAAATCAAGACCCATTAATAAGAATTTTTGTGAGTTTTTACTCAACATTTCTCTTTTATAACACCGTGCACGATTTTTTTTTAAATGCCCGGGACTAATAATGTTTAGTTTTCTGAATCCTTGAATTCAACCGGAATGGCCAGGGAAAGTAAAACAATAAATGTCAGAACAAAAAATATAGCATCCCTAAGCAGAACAACACCTTGAATCTACTAATCCAAATTAAAATTTAAAAAAAAAAGTTAGCTAAATTACTATTATACGAGCCGGCCCGCGGCATAACATACGCCGCTATTTAGTTGTTTCTAATTTTCAATAATTCATAATTTGTGAATTCGACAGTACCAACGCTGACACTGAAAATATTTCTTTAAAACATTATAAGTAGCTCGTTAAGGACCATAACCCCCCCCCTTCCTTCCCCCACCCCCCTTCCCCCCCCCCCCCCCCCCCTACATTTAAAATCGTTGGCTCTGCTTGTAAACATTTAGAGTGAACACAGCTCACTAAAACCATGTAGGGGTGGGGAGGTAGGGAGAGCGTTTGCAGCTTGTTTTCTAACGGCTCGAAGAGGAGAATTATATATATAGAAGATTACTAGTAATTATTTCTTTGACTATTTCTAGCCTTAATGAAACCGGAAGTAATTTTGTACTAATTACACAAATGTCATAGAATATTCAATTTTGGTTGTAAAATATGCTATCTGGCAAAAAAAATTGGAACCATTTGGAACCAGCTTTTCAAGTCTATTATAGAAAGTAGATCAAAATATTAATTTAAATTAAGTTAAATAGGTTTAACTGACATGACATGACATGACATGACATGACATGACATGACATGACATGACATGACATGACATGACATGACATGACATGACATGACATGACATGACATGACATGACATGACATGACATGACATGATATGACATGACATGACATGACATGACATGACATGACATGACATGACATGACATGACATGACATGACATGACATGACATGACATGACATGACATGACATGACATGACATGACATGACATGTACGGTACGGTACCGTTCTCTCTTTTTCTTTTTTTTCTCCCCATCTTTCAAAAATTTAAGTATTTTTACCATGTGATCTGTTCATCATATTCTGTTCAACAGTTTACTTACACTTTGTTTAAATACATCAATATTTTCGATTACTTTTTGATTGCATTAGGGATGCATCGTATATAAACAATCACACCGCTTTAAGCTACTTGGTTATAGGCAATGATAATATTTATAACAAGTAATTCGCTTTTATTTACTTTCTTTATATAGAGCAGTGGTTCTTAACCATGGTTCGAACGAACCCTATGGGTTAGATGAGTCATTCTCAGGGGTTCGGCGTAGGTCAAGACACACACCAAACTCAAATGATTCGCAATCAGATTTTGTTAGTGCGGACGATAAAAATTGTTAAGAGTTTGGTAAAAGCGCATATGAAAATAGTGGGGTTTGGTACCTCCAACAGGGTTTAGAACCATTAGTATAGGGTTGAGAGGAAGTATTGTAATCGTGCACAAAAATCAAATGAGATTTTGTCAGTTTGCCCCTTTTTACACCTATCCACTTTTACCTATACTTGTACAAATTTAGCCCGTGCGTCTGTCTGTGAACATGATCATTTGAGTACCTTTTCAGTAGGACGGACGGACGAACGAATGAACAGATGGATGGATTTTTTTACTGATGTTAGTGACCTATTTACAAGCACCCTTGCAAGAACTCCGTAGAGCTGCGTATGGCGGCCCGTACTCCCACAAGGCTTGGAACTCTGTACTGCTGTACCTGCAGAGTTTCTTCCAGGCATCTCTTCGGGGGGGGGGGAGGGTTTCGATTGATCACATCACAATTAGTAGAAACTGAAGAAGTCTCTGTGGTGTGTGGGTAAAACGAGGAGCAGACAAAGCTTCAGATCAGCAACTGCTAGTTGCAACATTTTCGCCCAAGCTGAAACCATTCAATGACGTAGCTGGCAGACCAAAGCACAAAATTTTATACTCAAAACGTGAAGAGCAAAGAGAAACAAGAATCCTTCATCTGTGAAATTAAGAACACACTCGAAACCATGTCAGTTTTGATAGAAGAAAGTGTAGAAAACCATTTGCTTGAGTTGCAACACATGTGGAAATCAGCATGTACCAAAGTCTTGGGAAAGAAAAAAAAAGGAACGCAAAGAGTTGATGATACCGGTTATATGGACTAAAATAGGATAAGATGTCGTCAGAACTTTATATTGGGAGGGAAATCGCAATGTAAAGAAGAGAGGAAGAGCTGACAAAGACGTTTCATTCATGCAGCGCGTAGCGATGGGGGGGGGGGGGGGGCAGGGGGGTACATATGTCACCGGGCGCCGACCTTAGGGGGCGTCCAAATGGGTTGTAAAAACAAATTAAAATGTCATTTTTGCTACATTTTTGCATTATAAATAGTTTGAGGGGGGGGGGGTGCTAATCGAAAGTTTGAGGGGGATGCAAATTGAAAATTTGCTCCAGAGGGGGGCGCCAAATTGAAAGTTTGTCCCCGGGCGCCGGGAAGGGTCGCTACGCCTCAGCATTCATGAAATTTATAGCAGAGGCCGAGGAAGCTGCAGGACAACTGAATTTTTTAGTTGTATGAAATTACAAGAACCTTGTCAGGCAAGAATGCGAATTCCTGTAGGGCAATAAAGGTCACAGTTTGGAAAACTATAACTAATGATACAGAAGAGAGTGACCGCTGGGTCCAGCATTTTGAGGAGATGTTAAACAGATCATCAACATTAACTGTTCCAGACATACTTCAAAACTGCTACAGGCAGCGAGGTCGGGTGTCACCCGGTGCGGCACTTCATGGTGTCACCCTTCCCCCCCCCCAGAGGCGTAGTGACCCTTCAATTTTCAATTTTCGATTTGCACCCCCCCCCCCCCTTGAAACTTTTGATTTGCACACACCCCCTCCCCCTCAAACTTTCGATTTGACCCCCCCCCCCCCCCTCAAATTTTTTTCTCTATATATTTTGCTATTTTTTGCCTTGGAGTCATCCCCCTAATGTGTGTCACCCGCCCCCCCCCCCCCTCGCTACGCCTCTGGCTACAGGTGAACACAGGCCCACCGACTAACGCCATCGAAAAGAATAGTAAGACAGTTGGACCAGATGGAATCCCACAAGAGGCATATATAACAGACCCATCTGCAACAGCAGAAATGTTGCAATCACTGTTGCTAAAGATCTAGGAATAAGTCCTTGTGAACTGGAAACTGGGATACATAGAGCAGCTACCATAGAAATTATACCTTTCTCAATGCAACAATCATGCTATTGGCTGTCCCTAGCAAGCTACTTTTATTCAACACTATTTTGATTCTGTGCTGTGATTTAAAATTAGCACTTGCCTTGAAGGAGAAGACGAATGTTACAAACGGATCATACACAACATTAGCGGTCATGACGTATGGATGGTTGCATCAGTCAGTGTAGATACTGAAGCTCACTCCACGTATGTTTCAAATGGCGATAAATGTTTATGATGCGGGGGGGGGGTATTGCTGCAGAGAATAAAGTAAGTCTGTTTAAATAATTGTTAACTCTATGAATGGTTGACCAACTGACCTCGGCATATAAAGGGATAGTGTGGTCAGTTCTATGCCCGGCCGCCTTTACTTTTCCTAACGTTGTCAGATCTAGGTGGACTTGGGGACGTCCTAGGGACTCTAACCCCAAACTGGAGATTTTCTGATTTAATTGATTTCTGAACCCATAACTGGAGACCGTCTGATTTAATTGATTTATGAACCTCTAACTGGAGACCTTGTGATTAAATTGATTTCTGAACCCCTAACTGGAGACCTTCTTCTTCTTCTTCGTTCTTAATTTTATTGTTGGAAGGGATCTCCTCCAACTCAAGTATACGTGTCAACTGGTTATGCGCCATAGAGGCCGTAGACTCCGTTTTCAGCCTGCTTTTCTTTTTTTATTTGCTTCCAAAGCCTACTGATTTAATTGATTTCGGTTATTTAGGTTTATGCTTACACTTAACCCGTGGGGAATATATTATTATGTTCTTGATCTCTGTCCATTAGCGTATGAAAAACATTTAATTCAGCTGATTTAATCACCAGAACTTTCAACGAATAGACTACTTGTTAACAATTTCTTTCAATTGTATAAGCCATGTAAGGACAGTGTAATGTCCATGACGCCAGAAGATTTCGTTGACAATGACTGTGACGGAGCGATTGATGAGGAAATACTCAACAATCATATCAAGGTTCAAACAATGTTGGATAACATTAGTGTAAAAGTTACAGACGGGTGTTTAGGGCACCAGATTTAATATAAATAATAAAGACTTTTATTAGCAATGGAGTCGGAAGAGTCTTGCTGGCGAGGGCATACCGGTGAATCGTGCAGTGGGTTACCCTTGGTTAGGGAGCTTAATCTAGTTATGGAGCCATTAAAAAAAAACACGTATTCATTGTCTATAGTCTACATGATATCTTCACAAAATAGCAACTCTTCTTTGCTATCATCTGAATGAATATATTTCACAAAGACAAGCAATTGCGAACACGAACTCACGTCTGTTGATTCATCAACTTGAAAAACAATGTTGAAAGCTTGATTTCATTCAAATTTGTTCTTTAACATCTACGGACATGTCTACTTTACGCCGCTGAATAGTATTATTAGACATAGATATTTGTTGTATCTTTACTGCACTGGAATCCAATCCCCAAGAATTAATTTCACAATCTTCAACATGCAGGGTTTGATGAGATTCTATCCTTCCAATTGTGTTGTTTTTGCTTGGGGGGTCATCCATAAATGACGTCACGCTTTTTTTAACTATTTTTACCTCCCCCCCCCCCCCCGTCACAAAAAGCCAGACCCTACCCCCTAAAATGACGTCACACCTCACCCGTCAAATCCCCCCCCCCCCTCAAAATTGCTGTTGAATTGTTTTTAAAACATCGATATTTTTCCAACATCTTGTCTGAACTGTCAACATAAAGTATTTCTGATCAATACTTATTACAGTTTATTTAAAGTTTTCTAAAACGCGAAATAACGGCTAAATTTGGTTTTCTAACATTGCTTTATTACAATGCAAAAATGTGACGTCGCATTATCTGAACCCCACCCCCCCCCCCCCCTCATCACTAAATGTCACAAAATTACGGACCCTCTTCCCCCCTACGAGTGTGACGTCATTTATGGACCCCTATTCTAAAATACTCTTAATATTGGAAGTTGTTTTTCTCATCTGGCAGTTTAAGATTTAAAATTTAAGATCTATCTTTCAAATTTAAACATCAGATCACATATTATTTTCAAATTGATACAAGCACAAAACCAGATGGTAATTATTTAACTTATAGTTTTTCCAAACTAGTTAGAGATTCTAACATATTAATTTAGTCTTTTAAACTATTTGTAGTAAATATGTTAATAACCATGAACGTGAAAATAGGCATATAAAACATTTACTTAGACTGAAAATACATGTAACAAATCTGCCAAAATACAAGTTTGTTTCAATGTTTGAAACTTATAGTAGATGCAGCAGGCATTCAGGTGTATAATTTGATGTTATTGACACTTCAACGTATACTGGTTATTCTGGCTGTCTAATGTATGTAAGATCATTATTGTCTATTTTATGTTTAACTTCAGCTCAAAATTAAATAAACCAGGAAGACTAACTGAGTTTATACTCGAGTTTTACACTATTATTTTACAGGTTTTGCAGAAAATCTTTTTTTAAAGAAAATAGAGCAAGTGCAAAAGCAATTTTCAATTTTCATTTTTTTTGTTGATTTAATTAAAATAAAAACTTAAAACAGCAGCACAAAGAGTGAGTGTATGTTAAACTGTTGCATAAACTTGCATTATTTTTTTTTAATCAAAATATTCAGTTTTCTGTTTTTAAAAACATTTATTACAATAAAAACTTAGAGAACTCACACTAAAAATAAATGCGGAGTAGATGCATTATTATATTTTATTTTGTTATTTATTATTAAGTCATAGACTACATCAGTCAACGGTTAGGCTAAAAAGAATTCTTTAACCAGTGGCTTTATTCTTTTAACATCTAGCAATAATTATATAATAAAAATATTTTAATAATAATAGGAGCAGCCAGGATTAATTACTTGATTAAATGGGCAGGGTGTTAGGATTATTTTAGGTTTAAGAGATTAAGTATCCCAGAGAACACGGTCTTGTGCTTGTGTGCTAAATGTACAATCCATTCTGCCATATCAAGGAAAATAAACAGCTATACGGAAATACTTATAGAAATAAAATGCACCTTTGGAGACACAGCAATTCCAGTGACAGATTTTTATTTTTGTTTCAACATTGTTTAATCATTGATGATTTTTTTCTTATGAGTGTAGAGTAATAAAGGTTAAGGTTATACTAATAACTATAAACATTTGAGTAATAAAATATATTTTTAATTGGAAGGCCACCTGAAGTTTTTCAAGGAAAAATTGGTATACCACTGATAAAAAGTTAATGATCTTCAACATGTTGCATTTTAATCAGTATTAGATTTTAGGACCTAGTCTTAAGGGAAAGAATTAATTCTATTATTTATAAAGATATTTTGGGACAATGCTAGGTTTAGAGAACTGTTTCACAAATTTTTTAATTAAAACCTTTTAGAATGACAATTTCAATCAAAAGAGCGGATCGAATGAATAAAAAATAAAAATAAAATTGCTATTTATTGACAATAAGGCATTAAAAATGAACATGTTTCTATTGTAATAACTAACACAATGGTTTACAAAATCTGTGACAAAATGAAAGTAAAGTTAAATAGTACAGACTATTAACACTTCATAGTGTTTAAAATTATAAAATCTGTAAACTCTTCTATTATATAAGTTAACTTTTAGAAATTGAAACTTGAAGACAACCATCATTCACAAAAAGATAAAACACACATCTACTGAATTCATAAAGCATTGTCACACAAAAAGCAATTATCAATTTCACAAATTTCACAGATGAAATTAGAAACGTTAACAGACAAAAATGAATGTTGAAAAAAAAGTAAAAATACAAAAAACAATGTCAATGTTCAGTTCACATACCAATAGATCTGTACACACTACAGCATTACATTCCAATTGATCTGTACACACTACAGCATAAAAAACAACGTATTTAAAATGATCTACATAAGTAGATAATGCTAAAGATTTCAGAATTTCATTTTTAACAGTCATGACTTGAGTCACATAAATATATTTAATCAAATAAAAGTCAAGTTACTAAACATAAAGTGACACTGTATATATTTGTGTAACCTTAGCATTATCCTGCAGTTCAGATTTTACTGTTAGATTTCAAACCACTGCCTCTATATATTAAATATACGTACAATTTTTTCTTTTTTTAAAACAAAACATTTTAATACTTAGCTACTCGCGCTAAACTTCTAAACTTTGCTAGAAAAGAAATGGATTGATGCTTAAATAGATGAACAAAAATTTACCTGGTGACCTTTGGTGTAGACATAACCCCAGCTGATGAACATGCTATGGTATTAACAAAATGTTTAGGTTGATATCAATGAAAATTAGAACTTGTAATAGGAATTAATACAACTTACATTGTTATAAAATGTTTAAGTTGATATCAATGAAAATTAGAACTTGTAATAGGAATTAATACAACTTATATTGTTATAAAATGTTTAAGTTGATATCAATGAAAATTAGAACTTGTAATAGGAATTAATACAACTTACATTGTTATAACCTGTAGTGTAGTGTGTTAGACACTTAATGCCTGAGAGCTCAGATTTTTTAAAAAGTTTTTAACAAAGACATTACTGATACAACATATAAGACATAGTTGCTAGCTGTTCCCCAGGCAATAACAATTTCATTTCAATTTTTTTTACAGATGTTCAAAATATTTTTAGTTTTTGTGTAGCAATCAAACAATACACTGGATTCTGGACATGGGTGTACGTGGGACAGGGCTGTATGTGGGACAGGGCTGTACGTGGAACATGGGTGTATGTGGGACAGGGCTGTATGTGGAACATGGGTGTACGTGGGACAGGGCTGTACGTGGAACATGGGTGTACGTGGGACAGGGCTGTATGTGGGACAGGGCTGTACGTGGAACATGGGTGTACGTGGGACAGGGCTGTATGTGGGACAGGGCTGTATGTGGGACAGGGCTGTACGTGGAACATGGGTGTACGTGGGACAGGGCTGTATGTGGGACAGGGCTGTACGTGGAACATGGGTGTACGTGGGACATGGGTGTATGTGGGACAGGGCTGTATGTGGGACAGGGCTGTATGTGGGACAGGGGTGTATGTGGGACAGGGCTGTATGTGGGACAGGGCTGTATGTGGGACAGGGGTGTATGTGGGACAGGGCTGTATGTGGGACAGGGCTGTATGTGGGACAGGGCTGTATGTGGGACAGGGCTGTATGTGGGACAGGGCTGTATGTGGGACAGGGGTGTATGTGGGACAGGGCTGTATGTGGGACAGGGCTGTATGTGGGACAGGGCTGTATGTGGGACAGGGCTGTATGTGGGACAGGGCTGTATGTGGGACAGGGCTGTATGTGGGACAGGGCTGTATGTGGGACAGGGCTGTATGTGGGACAGGGCTGTATGTGGGACAGGGCTGTATGTGGGACAGGGCTGTATGTGGGACAGGGCTGTATGTGGGACAGGGCTGTATGTGGGACAGGGCTGTATGTGGGACAGTGGTGTACATGGGACAGGGCTGTATGTGGGACAGGGCTGTATGTGGGACAGGGCTGTATGTGGGACAGGGCTGTATGTGGAACATGGGTGTATGTGGGACAGGGCTGTATGTGGGACAGGGCTGTATGTGGGACAGGGCTGTATGTGGGACAGGGCTGTACGTGGAACATGGGTGTATGTGGGACAGGGCTGTATGTGGGACAGGGCTGTATGTGGGACAGGGCTGTACGTGGAACATGGGTGTATGTGGGACAGGGCTGTATGTGGGACAGGGCTGTATGTGGGACAGGGCTGTATGTGGGACAGGGCTGTACGTGGAACATGGGTGTACGTGGGACAGGGCTGTATGTGGGACAGGGCTGTACGTGGAACATGGGTGTACGTGGAACATGGGTGTATGTGGGACAGGGCTGTATGTGGGACAGGGCTGTATGTGGGACAGGGCTGTATGTGGGACAGGGGTGTACGTGGGACAGGGCTGTACATGGGACAGGGCTGTATGTGGGACAGGGCTGTATGTGGGACAGGGCTGTATGTGGGACAGGGCTGTATGTGGGACAGGGGTGTACGTGGGACATGGGTGTATGTGGGACAGGGCTGTATGTGGGACAGGGCTGTATGTGGGACAGGGCTGTATGTGGGACAGGGCTGTACGTGGAACATGGGTGTATGTGGGACAGGGCTGTATGTGGGACAGGGCTGTATGTGGGACAGGGGTGTACGTGGGACAGGGCTGTATGTGGGACAGGGCTGTACATGGAACATGGGTGTATGTGGGACAGGGCTGTATGTGGGACAGGGGTGTACTTGGGACAGGGCTGTATGTGGGACAGGGCTGTATGTGGGACAGGGCTGTATGTGGAACAAAATACACTGTGATAAGCATACATCCATACAACACTAATATAGTTTTCAACTATTCAAAGTCTGAATAGTTTAAGTCATAAATAGTGTTTTCATGTTAGCATAAGTGCTGCCATTTTGTTTAGGTAAATAAGATTTTTTAAAGATAAGTTCATAGTTCATATATTTACAGATGTACAGCAGATCAATGCTTATAATTTAAAGTGATAGTTTTAACTCTTTAAAAAATGAAACAGTTTAAAGCCAAAAAAACTAATGAACTCCTACTGGCACTAACTACTCACTTTTTATTTACAAATTCTTAAGGATAAAAGTTAAATACACATTAAACTGTAAACATAGGGGGGTCACCCATAAACGATGTCAGGAAAATGGGTGGGGGGGGGGGGGGGGGAATGGGGTTTAGCGGTATTTTTTTAAATGATGGGTTGTAAGGAGGTTTTGAAAAATGTGAACTTACAAATGATGCGATTCATAATCATATTGATTAGGTTAATTAGAAAGATAATTATTAAGGTGGGAGGGAGGAGAATTTTTACGTGAATGGGGGTGGGAGTAAAAAATACAGGTGTCCTGATTCTTTACAGAAATAGATGTAAGGGATAAAAATCAACTTAAAATATATTGCGTCATTTATGGAAGAAATCAGATATGATAAAGGGTGGATTGCACATCTCCAGTATGTTACAAGTGTTATACAACCAATTATGTCTTTAGCCACGGGTGCTCCTGTATAACCTCCTTCCTACGGTCGCCATAATCATAGCACAGTTCTTCATCAGGTTTGATATCTCTACTGGCAACCAGGATAAGGTGAGGCTTTTGATCCACTACTACAGCTCTGGTGCAGCAGTTTCCTTCACGACTGTGGTTGACTAGACGGCCAAATAATCCAGACTCATCGGTGGCATCAATGCTGGGAAAGATATAAAAAAAATTGCAATTCTAGTATGGCTCTACTTTCATATGCTAATTTAGTAGAATTAGAAGAGGTCAAAGTTTGTAAGTAACTTGGCAGCAACAAGAAAGAAATTGTCACCAGAGTAGTAATGGCAACACAGGCCTTTAACAGACTAGAAAAAAATCATCTTCACCACAGATGAGATCCAAGAGAAAGAGAAATAAATCAAATATCCATTCAGTTCTCCACTATGCTTAAGAAATATGAAAACTGAATTTAAAAATTGTAAGCTGCTTCAGTAGTTATGAGAGTAGTTTCTTCAACATACTCAGTTGAAGAACGACAGAATAAAGAAATTAGGCCTAAATGATTATGTGTATGAATAAAATGGAAGTCATCTCCCCTAAACTTTCTCAAATATACTTATATAACACTAAGGGGGATGGCAAATCAGGAATTGGACATGATTTTTAAACAGTTTTTAAATACTTAATTTTTTTAAATAGAATAGAAGCTCATAAAAAAAGAATTGTGCACAGTGAACAGCAAACAATGTGTGTGTATAATATAAGTGTGCGGCAAATTAGTACTTTTTAAGTTGATAAGCGTTTTTTGAGAAATCTGATAAAGTACTACTTCAGGTAAACAAAATTAACTCAAAATTTTAAAGAATGCAGTGAAATAGATCTTTTACTTATAAAAAAATATATGTGAAATTTCGTCTATCTGAAACAGTACTCAAGTTATAGGCTAGTAGAATAAGTTCCAGTTATGGGTTACCGGAAATCAGTGAAAAGTTGATACAGAACTACAACTTTGATATAATACTTGTATATGAAATTTCATCAACCTAACTGTAATGGTACTCACGTTATCATGTTCATAGACACATCCACACAGACAAAACACAGACATACGGACAAACTTGCAAAACTATGTTTTTCCTACACAGGGAGGTGTAAAACCTCGAGATTTGTGAAAATATAAATTTCTATTTTTTTACACAATTACAATACTTCCTCTATACTTCATATTTGAGAGAGTAAAAAGGTACAAGAAAGTGACAGTGGCAAGGTCCAAAAATGGTTCCCTAAAAAGGCACTAAGATGGAAAGTGAAAGACAGGAAGGCCATTGGGAACATGGAGGAGAGAGATGGAAGAGGAGGTGCTGGTCACAGGCATGAAGTAAGGTGTCTCACTCAGGACAGAGAGGCATGGGTTTTGTTGCTGCCTTATGCATCTCCACAGTAAGTAAAGGGGGTAATTTTATCATGTTAATAATGCTGCCTTATGCTGCTCCACAGTAAGCTATGAGGATTAAGTAAGTAAAGTAGGTAATTTTATCATGTTAATAATGGTGCCTTATGCTGCTCTACAGTAAGCTATGAGGATTAAGTAAGTAAAGTAGGTAATTTTATCATGTTAGTAATGCTGCCTTAAAATGATGACTTATTCAAAACATCATTTGTTGTTTCTTGGGTTGTTAAGTTTTTAGTTTTAAAAAATTTTTTGATAAAAAAAAATAATAATAGTAAATGTTAAACAAACATTGTGCCGCACTTACCAGTGTTGCTTCCCATCACAAATAAAATAATACATGTAGCATCCAACTTCTGGTGTTTTAGAATACTTTTCCTCCCTTGCTTTTGCTTCTACACAATCTATCAACTCCCCAGCATACTCAACCACAAAGTCACCTTTACTGAAAGCTTTGGTGGCTACAATACCTCTGCCTTTGCTTTCAAACTCCTTAATCTGAAAAACGAACACAATCTAAAGCACTTATAAAGTTAGCCAACTTGAAATAAAGACCAAAATTTTTTATTTTGCTAAAAGTTATACTGTTTTATTCACTGAAAAATATAAATTTAATAAATGTTTTTATGCTTGAATTACTTACAAATAGTAATTTAGAAAAACATGGAGTTTTGTTGCACATTTCTCAATTTATTAGATAACTTACTGTAGAAACAGAAAACTAATTAAGACAACTAGGGATACTTTGTATTGTGATCAGTAGTTTAGTGGGAATGTATCATAGATAAGAATAGTACATTACTTTAAAATTATGGAGATAAAAGTAATAATTTTTGTGCTATACACAACATATTAGACACTAGATCTAAATCATTGGTTGTTTTTTTTTGTATCTTACGGTGTTAAAATAGAAAGTGATGTTTTTTCTCAACAGCTAAATACTAAACCTGCAATCCATCTGTACAACCCTGTTTTATTTGTTGTTCCAGTTGGTGACGCTTCTCTTTCTGCAATAAGAAAATAACTTCAAAAACTAATTTTGTGGTACACAAAGAAGAATTAAAAGGTTTTTATAATGTTTCCAAAATATTATTGACTGTAAATCTAGTCTAACATCTCAATCAATTTCACAAAAAACATTAGAACTAGTGTGAACAAAGGACAACCTATAACTCAAGCATAGGATATGAACTCAACTTTCAGGTTAGCAACCTTGTGCTATGCCATCCAACCATGTTGTCCCATATTATGTGGGGAAGGGAGAGAAAACTTGCTTAAAAACCTCAAGGTCATTAAATGGTATTAATCTTAAATTAATTTCTGAATAACATCCTTTCAGCTAAATGCCTCTGAACCTGTCAACCATAGTATCATTTATTTTTTTTACTCTGAAACAATCCACTCAAAACAACTAATAAAATTGTTAATGGCAAATTGTACAATGACTAGCATTATCCAGTTAAGTACAAAATAAATGTACATAATTTGCCTAGTTGTTCTACAGAATGACAAGCACTGTTTTAGTTCTAGGTTAAGTATGAAAAATGTTTTACAAATGCATAAAAACTTCAATATTCATCTCTTGGTTAAAACAAAAAATGCAGGAAAAAAAGGTTTCCGGAAAAAGTAATCCACTAGATAGTTGTAAAATTCTTAAAATATAGTTTGAAAACAATTTTTTTTTTTAAATAGAAGTTAACTTAAGCTTAAACCCTTAATTTTAAGAACTGCACTTAGAATATTTGATACCTACTCACCTCTATTTCTGATTTGGTTTGTCTGCTACTTCGACGAACAGGAAAATAATCTGTTATAGTATTGCTCTGGATAGTGGGTGGTTCTTTCTTCCTGTAAATACAAATATATTTCCTTAACTTTTAGGTGCTCTATTTTAAGGCATAGTCCAGTGGCATCAAATTCAAAACTGACTCTAAAAAAATCGTACAAACATAAATTCAAAGTACTTTACCTAAAAATGTAATTGCAGTATATATTTATGGCATAATATAACAGACTTACTTTCGTCTTACTGACTTTGCAGCTGTAGTTTCTGTTTTTATTTGTGTTTTTCCCCTCCTCATTTTTGTTTTAGGAGGGACAGAAGGAGACTCAATCTGCTCTTCTTGTGGTGGATTTGCACTTTCTGCTCTGTCTTTTTTTTTACTTTTGTCTGGGGTTCTATTTACTAATACATTTTCTCTATTTGTGTTCTCTTTGTCCACAGATTCTGCAGTACAATCAACTTTATCAGCATCACTAGTGATTTCATCAAGGAAATTTTGTTTTTCATTACTAACACCAGGTGGAGTAGGTAAAGTTTGACAACTTTCGCTACCCGCTGAGTCTTCATTATGTACACTCATATTTAACTCTTCCTTAACATTATTTCTTATGTCAGTCTCAGATTCAACAACACTGCAGGGGGAAGAGTCAGGAGTAGGAGGAGAAATAATTTTAATCTTTTGTTTACGCTGTGATTTACTGCCTGAAAGAAACAAAATTGACCAAAAGCTGTAATAGAGTTGAATGTATCTCCATCTCATATATTATAAAATATTTTATAACAATATTAGAACATAGTTTGATCATTAAGTATCATTTTGGGTCATAAGGCAGGAAGGAAATTTCTAAACTTCAACTGTAAATTTCAATGTTGCAGCTCAAAAAGAGCTAGCCAATTTGGTTGGCACACCTCTTGTCACTTTTACTTGTATTTTAGGACTTAAATATAAAATTAAAAACTACTTACCTGCTTTGGGGTTCTTAGTGGGTGTTGTAACTCTTGCAGTGCTTTTCTTCATTTTAGTAAGTAAAAATCTGTTTCGATGATTAAAATTTCTATTAAAAACCTTCAACATAACAGAATTTGCTTTTTAAATAATAGTAAACATCCATTAAAATACCTTATATAAAATTAACAAAACAATTTTAAATAGGCCTTGATTTTATCTATTTGTCATTTGATTTCGTTGCGTGGCGTAGTTGAACACTGACCCCAGAAATTGGCTAGGGGTCAATGTACAGTTTTGGTAGTAAAAGGAGGAATCCTCCACTACAACTGAAAAAAACTTAACTAGTCTCGACCAAAGCTCAGTATTATTTAAAGGGAGATGAAAAATTAATTGGCCCTGATCTGTCTTGTGCCCAAAAAAAAAGAGATTTTATGTGTTTTAAATTTTTAAAAAGAGGTTTTGGGTGAAAATGTTCCTCATCAACAGTAAAAAAAAAAAGCCAGTTTTCAAGACAGAAGTTTTAGTTACAAAGTGCCATAGAAGAATATATAATTGAAAAGTATATGAGTAGTTATGAATATATCACTCCCTAATAGTAAAAAAAAATCCTTTAAAATTAGGCCAAATGAATAAATTCCATTTTGACTTGAAGACATTTATCATCAATGATCTTTTGTCTTTATTAGCCTAATATGTTTTTTTACTGAATAAAATATTTGTATTTACAATAGAGTTACATGACTAAAAACTATTGACGCCAAATGAACATGATAATGCGCATATAATAGTGCAGAAAGTGTAGTACAAGACTGCCTGCTAATTTCAGAAAATTGTAATTGATTCATAAAAAATTAATTAGTCATCCTTCTTTCTTCTTCATTCTTAATTTTAGTGTTGGAAGGGATCCCCCTCCAACACAATTAAAGATACGTGTCAACTGATTATGCACCATTGAGGCCATTAACTCTGATTTCAGCCTGCTTTCTTTTTGGATTTGCTTCCATAGCCTTTGTCCAACCAAGAACAAACTACAAGGCAGCAGTTGTTTGATTTTGGAGTTGATTTAGCTTTATTATTCATTATCTATAATATTTGACACACATATATCACAATATACTTCTATTAAATCAACTATACTGAGGTAACTTTTTCGTACATTACTAGTCGCAGGCGATTTTACGTACCAAAAACGATAGATTACCAAAATTATTTATAAGGCCCCTTAGCCCTTATAAATCTAGATCTAGTCTTGAATATACATCTTGGCTGTTTAAAAAATAAATAAGAGGCCTAATAATTATTAGTAATTATTAATTAAATAAATAGTAATACTGTAATACAGTCAAATCAAGCCTAGATATTAGATTCTAGCAAGATCTAGATCAGGGGTCTCCAAACTACGGCCCGCGATGTCCTCTCATCTGGCCCGCTGTGATCTTTTTATCCACCCAAAAAACGTTTGTTGGTGATGGCTGAGGAACTTTGCCCAGAAAAATCAAAGACATGCCTGGAAGAAACTGGCCACCGAACTGAGATTTGATGGTTGATGCCGCCCTCGGAATGAAAAGTTTGGAGACCCCTGATCTAGATCTATAATCTAAATCTAGCGCTAGCCTGACTAGGCCAGGTTCGGTAATCTATCGTTTTGGGTACGTAAAATCGCCCGCGATTTGTAATGTGAAAAACAGGTGACTCCTTAAGTTTTAATAATTATTTCACATTTTGAGGAGGATTTATGTTTTAAAAAATTCAAAAATGTTTCCTTGATTCATTTATGTACCTGTTTTTAAACAATTGAATTAAAACTATTCCGTAATAAATGAAGACTAGCGATGTTTCCAACAGATGCAACCATGCTCATCTACTATAGCAGCCATCTTGTCTAAGTTTTATTTTTATAAGCTTTTAGCGCCAGATTCAGGGGGAAGCCACTCTATTTTACAAATGGCTGCTGTTTATATAGCAAATCTTGCTCTCAGACACTGCTGTTTAAAGTTAATTTCTGGCCTATATCGATATATTTAGCCATTGATTTAGGTTTATTATTCATTTATCTATAATATTTGACACAAAAGTATGACAATATACTTCTATTAAAGCCTTGACAATGAGGTAACGTTTTCGTACATAAATAGCCGCGGGCGATTTTACGTACCCAAAACGATAGATTACCGCCAGGTTCTTACCACTAGTGACCATAGTAATACTCAGTGTAGTATTTAAGTATTTTAAGTATAGAATCTAGATTGATATAGAATAGTACTTAGATCTAGATCTAGTACAGTACAGTTACTACAGTAAAGTCACACAAAGTGACAGTGAGTAACTTACACCGTCGTAACAGTTCAGTCAGTACACTCAAGTACACCGAGTACACAGTCACACAGGTGACAGTACACAGGCCTAAACTCAGACTAAGAGCTCAACTCGGTAAACTGCTTACACTCTAAACTAGTATAGATCTAGTTAAATATAGTTAAATATAGAGTCTAGTATTACAATCAGTACGTTTAATTTAAGTGTGAAGATCTTAGTATTGATATTGAAAGAAGTAGAAGTTAGGTTTCATTTCCGAATTTCGGCTTTGTAAATAAAACCAATGCTATTTTTTACTTTTATCAGGACAGGAAATTTCAAATTTAGATGGGCTGATTTTGACGATTTTTTTGCCAAATAGGCACTAACTCAAATAACATTATAGGGATATGAATTGAAATGTGTAACACACTAAAAGGAACCCCCCCTCGCTACGCCCCTGATATATATATATATATATATATATATATATATATATATATATATATATATATATATATATATATATATATATATATATATATATATATATATATATATATATATATATATATATATATATATACTGATTCAACTGTGAAATCGCACCAGGCGTAACCGCAGTCGGGTGACCCAATGCCCGATGGGCTACGCCGTGAACATTATGGCACCTATATTCGTTTTAAAGAGCACCTTATACTAAAACATGGTGTGCCACTGCATTCAATGACTAAATTGAACCAGGGGTCGCACATGGCGCCCCTACGGAATTGTAACCCTAGAGTGTTATGCGACGCCAGAGTTTCTTCCAGGCTCTAGAGCCCCCCCCCCCCCGATGAAAGTCTACCACCCCCCCCCCCCCGAACGAAATGGAATTTACATAGAAAATATAAACTTTAAACAGTGTACGACCCCCACCCCCCGAAAATTTTAAGCCCCCCCCCCCCCCCCGAGAACAAAGTCTGGAAGAAACACTGTGCGACGCCATTGACACCCGGGCGGTCGCCGATGGCTATCTAACTCTCTTTTCAGAGGATGACTATTGTACACTCAATGCTTTCATTCAGCACGCACTGGTGCGTCTTGGAGATAGTGTGGACTAATAATATATGATAGGTAAGGCATTAATTTCAATTGATGAAATCCTCTTAAAATATTGCGTCAGCCTTTCTTTTGAGATCGCAGCAACCTGCCAAATTTGATATTAATTATAATCATAAATAAACCGGGAGTGATCTCCCCTAAACTTTCTCGGATATTCTTATATAAAATAACAGGGGATGGGAACTCGGGCTACAGACATGATTTTTAATCCATTTTAAATACTTAAAGTTTTAAAAATATAATAAAATCTCGTAGACAAATTAATTGCACACCAAGTGAACGCCAAATAAAAAAGCGCATAATAGTGCGCAATATTATTAGTACTTTTAAAATTTACATTAGTTTTTTGAGAAATCGGAAGTAGCGTAAATTACTACTTCCAGTCAACGGAAATTACTCAAAATTTAACAGAAGGTAGAGAATTAGATCTTTTACTTACATGTGAAATTTCATTTATCTATCTGAAATAGTACTCAAGTTATAGGCTTTTGAAAAATTTCAAAGTAGGAAAAGTACCACTTCCGGTTATCGGAAATCGCTCAAAAGTTGATACGGATCTACGATTTTGATAAAATACTTATATATGAAATTTCATCAACCTAGCTGTAACGGTACTCAAGTTATCGTGTTTACACACACACAGACACACAGACACACAGACAGACACACAGACATACGGACAAGATTGCAAAATTATGTTTTTCCGTATCCGTTAGATGTAAAACGTCGAGATTTGTAAAAATCTCGATTTTTTTTTTTTTTTGCACGATTACAATACTTTCTCTATACTTCGTATATACGAGAAAGTAAAAAGGAACACATTTACATTAGGCATAAAGTACGTTTACAAGTGAAGGCTGTAGCTTAGGACTGGTAAAAATTACATAGCGCAAATCAAAATCTCCCGCAAATGTTTGTTAAAATAATAGCATTGTGGCTAACTAAATTACAGATTTGAAACAGCACGTACATAATTATGTCACTGCACCTGTTGGGGGTTAGCTCCTTAACACTTTGCAGCAAAGTTGCCTTCTGCCTTGAGCAGTCCATATTATGCAGACTGTCAAGTAAACAGTCGTAAAAAGTAAACACAACATTGCTGAATTACCACATTGTAGGAGAAAATGTAGACTTTGATACAATCTTTTTGCAAATGCTCGTTCGTGCTACACTATCCCCAAATCGTCTGCAGGAATAAGGCAGGTTTGTAATGCATGTTTTGATAACGAAAAGTAATACCTAAACTAGTTTCATATCACATTTTCAGTCCAACCTCGTGTATTTTACTTTTCTCAATGGGCAATATGGTAGTAGCAAGATGCAAATATAAGCATCCGGAAATCAGTCACTTTGATTTCAACAGCTGTGAGAATAATTCTATCGACAAAGCACCTGTGATCAAACCCTCGCTGCTGACATACCATCTGTGGTGAATCCCCCGCGACGAGCAAAACACCTAATCAAAGTCCCTTTGTGAACAAAGCACCGGTGGACAAAACATCTGTGGTATTAGCTTCGGCGTGGTCTCACTACCTATGTTCGAACCACCTGCGTGTGTACGTGCGTGTGTGCGCGCCACTGCCAAGCTTTTTTTAAACATATTATGTTGTTTTGAAAATTGCCACTATTTTCATTTTTTAGTTTTTGGGGTTATCCATAAATGACTTCACGCTTTTTTGACGATTTTTACATACCCCCCACCCCTCCGTCACACATCGTCACAAAAAAGCAGACCCCCAACCAGTGGCGGAACTAGAAAAAAAAGGCTCCCCCGCAAAAAAAATTTTTGGCCCCCCATATATATATATATATATATATATATATATATATATATATATATATATATATATATATATATATATATATATATATATATATATATATATATATATATATATATATATATA
This sequence comes from Physella acuta, assembly GCF_028476545.2. Taxonomy (NCBI): domain Eukaryota; kingdom Metazoa; phylum Mollusca; class Gastropoda; family Physidae; genus Physella; species Physella acuta. The sequence continues at coordinate 448,938 of NW_026731532.1, read as the reverse complement.
TATATATATATATATATATATGTGTGTGTGTGTGTGTGTGTGTATATATATATATATATATATATATATACGTATATATAAGTAGTCCGCTTCTCTAAATTTTAAATGGTCTATTACCTGAGTATTTTAATCTACTTTATTGCAATGTATATAACCACTCTGAGATGATAACCAAACAACAATAAGTCCGAACTCATTTCGGGCCCGCAATAATCGTGTTATACCAGGGGTCGGCAACCTGCGGCTCGCGAGCCGCATGCGGCTCTTTTGATATCAAGATGCGGCTCTCCAGCTCCTTGAACAATTACTAATAATCTTAATAAAAAAATAAAATATTTGAAATAAAAAAAATGTTAGTGGCTCTTTAAAACCAGGGAAATTTTGAAAATTGTAACTTTTGGCTCTTCCGCCTCAAAAGGTTGCCGACCCCTGTGTTATACAGATGTTTTTTGTTTTTTGTTGTGTTTTAAAAATGTTTGTATTACGTCTTTATGTTTACCGAACACTCAAAAAAGTGCTGGCTGGTCAAAATTATATAAACACGTAAGCTTGATTTTGCAATGGTTTTTCGCGTTATGTTTATATTTATGATTTTTTGTATTTATATTATTAGTTGTGAATACATTCATTTGTATAGCTATAGGATTCTTAAGTATGCCTTATTTAAATAATAATTAAGAGAAAAATAGCTCTTTGATTTACATAGTACAAAACTATTTAAATGAGCTTATGGGCACCCGTGATTTAATAGAGGGCAGTAAGTCATGGAAGTAGTGTGAACGTTTGCCTATCTTTCAAAGTAGAGCTCTTGTAGATTTTATATTTTTCTACAGTGTGTGTTAGTTACTGTAGAACAATCATTGCTATAGTAGACCTGTTTGTTTTTTTACAAAACAACTATCAAGGTGCACGAAAAAAAATATTTATGAAAAGAAAATTCATTGATTTTTTTGGTCGGAACTGGGCCCCTAAACGTCGTGGGCCCCCCCGCATTGCGGGGTCTGGCGGCACTGTAGTTCCGCCCCTGCCCCCAACCCCCCTAAAATGATGTTACACCTCAGCCTACAACCACCCTCAAAATTGCGGTTGACTTTTTCTTAAATACTATATTTTTTTCCAAAATCTTGTTTGAACTCTGTCAACTTAGAGTATTTTAATCAATTCCTATTACAATTTATTAAAACAGTTTTCTAAAACGCGAAAAAAAGGCTAAAATTTGTTTTCTAACATTGCTTTTTTATAATGCAAAAGTGTGACGTCGCACAATCTGACCCCCCCCCCCCTCATCACACACCGTCACAAATTTACGGACCACCCCTCCCCCCTACAAGTGTGACGTCATTTATGGACGACCCCTTTTTACATTACATGTCATTATATTTTACAAACACTGTCATAATTTATTCTAGATTATGCAATCTCTGTGCTGAACAATATAGCGAAATCAATCGTACAAGAGTACAACGGTAATTACGTTTTTGTGTTTTGTCAATTTTCGATGTAATGTCTAGACCGTCTTTATAGCTGTGTCATGCAACAGAGTATACGTGTAACAAGTTATTTTTTCTAGGGTGCCAACTAATCCATTATGCTTCATTATCAAAGTATTTTGTTTTGATTTTCTTTGCCGGTTAAAACACGGAAGCAAAAATGTATGAGTAGTCTATGCAGGCTGAATCGTACCATCCTCAGAGTTTCTTCCAGGCATCTCTTCGGGGGGGGGGGGGGGGGGGGGCAAAGCCCCCCCCCCCCCGAACGATATGAAATTTATATAATTTATATAGAAAATATATACTTTTAACAGTGTCCGCCCCCCCCCCTTGAAGATTTCAAGTGCCCCCCCCCCCGGAGAAAAAAGTCTGGAAGAAACACTGACCATCCTAACAACGCGTTTACACTTGCGATATATATGCTATACATTTCCGAACAATATGGAATTTATATAGTATACATATACTTTTACAAGTGTCCGCCCCCCCCCCGGAAAATGTTGACCGCCCCCCCCCCCCCGACCCCCCCCCCCCCCCCGAGAAAAAGTCTGGAAGAAACACTGAGGGGGGGGGGAGCGTCGCAATAAGTAAGTATACATGATCCGAAAAAAGTAACTTAAGTTTTTTTCTTCTCTAGATACGTATAGTATAGATGTAGCAAGTGTGGCGGTATAAGGCATGTCTAAGGTATTGGTAATACTATTTACACAACCTGTTTACATTTTATTTAGACGCAGTTAACTTTTATACTTAGTCAGTGGGTTAAACTTTTGATTCACGAATCTGATTCACTAAAATATTTAACTATGCTCTTTCCATTTCTTCTGTTTATCTGCAACATTACCTGACCGCAGACAATAATTTCTGATCAAGCATACAATAATATTTCAGTGAAACAAATATCACCCGTGTCAAAATAGAAGAAAATATAGAAGAAAAGAAAGCCCTGAGATGTTATTAACATCAAGCACTTACAAACGTCATCAGTGTTTTTTTCAGGCATTTCTCCCGAAGCACGTCTACCTATTCCCAACGCCACCTCCCCCCCCCCCCCCCCAATCCCTACCCGAACGAAATATAATTTAGGCCTATATAGGAAATATGTACATTTACCAGTATCCTCTCTTCGGAAAATTTATTCCGCCACCCAAAACATTTTCGTGCCCCCCCCCCCCCCGAGAAAAAAGTCTGAAAGAAAAACTTGACTCAGTTTTTTACTTAACTTACCAATACCCTAGGAAGCAAAAGAACAATTATTAGATATATCACTAGCGAAATGAAAATGTCAAGCATACCCAAAAATCAAACGATAAAGATTAAGATTTAGTACCAATGGCGTGAAGTTAATTAGTACAATTTTGCTAATTTTTTGTCTTACTTACTGTTCATTCCCTATCAATATTTACACCTTGAAATTATGATTTGTGTGTGTTGTTGCTTGGTTTTCAATAAAGTTTGCTGTACAGTTAAAATACACTGCTTCTGTCCTTGAAGTTATTTTTAAATTATTATTTTTTTCTTCGAGGGTACACATTGTTAATAATGTTATTATCCACTTTCCCGCCTACCTGACTAGTGTTGGGTAATTTTCAATGAAAACAAAAGCAAAAAAAGAAGTAGATCTAGACTTTTTTTTTTGGAGCCTATATCAATTATCTCTACTAGGAAACTTATAATCTACCATCCCTAACTTTATGGATATCACTTTCAGGACACACACACACAAAAACAACAATGCTAACTAATCTAGTGTTCAGAGCGTAAAAATATATGTGAAAAACACTGAAAACAGTCTTCTTCCTAACTACCGTACCTCTACTGTCTCATCTACCCATTCAAGTTCAACATAAATGTGCGCTTATTTTCTCACGTTTAAAATTTCTGGGTTGGGAATTATTGGTATTTGATTAACATGTAAAGATGTGGGATTTCAATCTTCTGCGAACGAACTTTATTCTGAAAGAACCCAATTTTGAATTTGGGGTACCGATAAAGATAGTCTCACAATATATATATATATATATATATATATATATATATATATATATATATATATATATATATATATATATATATATATATATATATATATATATATATATATATATATATATATATATATATATATATATATATATATATATATATATATATATATATATATATATATATATATATATATATATATGTTACGGTCAAAGCCCGAAGTCGGCCAATGCGCGGATTGGCCGGCCAATCCGCGCATTGGCCTATATTGTCTCCCATTGGTCGGCCAAAGTCCGAAGCTTTGCTTGATTTCGGCCTTTGGTCGGCCAATCCGCGGACTGGCCATGGTGGACCGGCCAAAGTCTTAATTAGAAGATCGTGGGCAGATTTTGGCTTTTTTTTATGCCGTAAGGATCATGAAATTAAGTCTTTATTGATTATTAATTAAAGTAAATGACAGAAACATTCAAATTTTTTATTTAATAATAGTCTCAATCAATCAATATTATCATTTGTTACAATAATTTGAACTTTTATGGCATTTAGAATTACATAGTAGCTTGTTACTTTTACACTTGCAGCGATTTGTTGTGCACTTGGTTGTGCAATTGCAGCGAGTGTAACCTTGGCCCCCAGTCAATGATTGTGAAGATGCGATGGTTCGTAGTGATTTTTCCTCAGTGCCAACTGAGCAGTTTTTCGTGAAGAATTGAAAACTCACTTCTACCAAATAGTTGTTTTAGAACACCATGTTCCGTTCCTAATTTGTAGAAGCCGCCCTCGACGCTCATGACAACTGCAATCACGCTTCGGGGATCACCGCGACCTCTGTCAACATCTGGGACACGGATGCGTACATTGTCACCCACTTCACCATCTTTAAATTTTGTATTTGATGTTTTAAGCATCTCAGCACCTTGATTTTGCAAGCCAGCATGAGCTGCTGACCTGTGTTCCATGATGTCTTGTTTGTTGTGACACAATCTGCAGGTAATGTTCCCTCCGTACCCTTCGTCTGCTTCATTGGGTACTCCACAAATAGCATGGACATCTTTGCCACAGGATCCACAAGAATGAGCTGTACAAACAAGAGCTAAACAATACGTTACTCACAATGAAACCGCAACCAAAATAATGAAAACGCGATCACAACTTAGTCTAGATAGAACTTTGGCCAGGACATCCCGGCCAATGCGCGCATTGGCCGGCCAATGTACAAAATACGCTGTCAAGTTTAAGCACTTCGGACTTTGGCCTGTACGTCCCGGCCAGTGCGCGCATTGGAAGGCCAATGTACGAAATACGATCTTAGTTTTAAGTTCTTCGGGCTTTGGCCAAGAGAGCCGGCTAATCCGCGCATTGGCCGGCCAATCCGGGGTTTGGCCGCACTTCGGGCTTTGACCGTAACATATATATATATATATATAATTACTCTACTTCCTCCCCCCCTTTTTTTTGTTTGTTTGCCCCAGACATTTACAGCGTTAGTTTGCATTGCCATGTTCGCTTTAGTATTCAAGTTTTCACCATCGGCTAGTTAAGACTTATACATATTTACAATAGTAATGCTTATTTCTAACACGTACTTTCATTCATTGAAGATGGTTTACTAGTTTAGTATAGGCTACATAACACAGGCTTTCCAACCATGGAATGCCGTCCCTAGTGAAAGGGATGCCAGATAGTAATGACATGTGCTTTTGAAATATACGATCATTTAAATAATAATTTGATATAAAAAACTCTCTCTAAAATTATTTTAAAAATATCATACATTTATTGTTTAAATTATCGTTACATTTATTTAAACTACACATTATAATAATGATACAACGATAAGTAGATATTAGGCAAACCAAACGGAGATGTTTAATTGGACCTGGCACAAAGACCCCGTTGACTCATGGGTAAAAATAGGCAATGGCCGACAAACATCGAGAAGGTTGTGTGCTCTAAAGCAGTCCAACAAAAATGAATACAGAATCACCGGTATGAATAGTATCCACTTGATTTATGGATCTTAAGTTAAATAAACTCTCAAGGAATCATTTCTAATGGATTTATGAAAGCGTTTTGCACATAATTTGTGCAATCAAAATAACCAACGTGGTCTTTTTTTGGTAATCTATCGTTTTAGGTACGTAAAATCGCCCGCGACTAGTAATGTGAAAAACAGGTGACTCCTTACATTTTAATAATTATTTCACATTTTGAGGAGGATTTATGTTTTGAAAAATACAAAAATGTTTCCTTGTTTCATTTATGTACCTGTTTCTAAACAATTGAATTAAAACTTTTCAGTAATAAATGAATACCAGCGATGTTTCCAACAGATGCAACCATGCTCATTTACTATAGCAGCCATCTTGTTAAAGTTTTATTTTTATAGACTTATAGCGCAAGATTCAGGCGGAAGTCAATCTATTTTACAAATGGCTGCTGTTTATATAGCAAATCTTGCTTGCAGACACTGCTGTTTAAAGTTAATTTCGGGCCTATATTGATATATTTAGCCATTGATTTAGGTTTATTATTCATTTATCTATAATATTTGACACAAACATATCACAATATACTTCTATTACAGCTTTGACAATGAGGTAACGTTTTCGTACATTAATAGCCGCGGGCGATTTTACGTACCCAAAACGATAGATTACCCTTTTTTTTCCTCTTCATTTTTAATCTGGTTTTTTACTAAGAAAAAGAAGGAAAATCCGTGTTGTTTATCTACCTTGATATGTGACATTATGTGTTGTTCAATAATGTAAAAATATTTGTTTAATTTTTTTCTGTGTACGCTACTAAGTACATAGCCTGTACGATTCAGGCTAATGATCAAATTATTTTAAAATTATGAACTAATCTTACTGAAGGCCCAAAATTCTAAATTTTACTGCTAGATCTAGAGTAAAGTTCCACGTGCGGTTAAAACACCGGTGCGGTCATCGCCTGTTTATCGCTTCGTACAATATTTGTTTTGATGTTTTATACGAAACTACCGATATCTGCTGTAAACCTGTCCATTTCTAAATATATCCAGGTCAAATTATTTTGTTTTTCTCCTTCTGGAAGTCGAGTTTTTAAATTTTAAAGTTTCGAGGTATGACGTCGAAGGCGATTCTAGTTCCCCGTATGAAAAACACTAGGTCCCGGATGAGATGAATAAACCAACCAATCAAAGCTTTTTATAACTAGGTTAACTATAAATAGCTTCTACAATATGTGCGGGACACTGTACATACGATAGATTAGGCTAATAAAGCAACCTGATGGGTGAATAGGGGTGGCCGCAGCTTGGGTGTCGATTTGGGTGGTTTCACCGCGCTGCGTAACCAACGACTTGAGCTAGACTAGCCTAGTTCTAGATGCTCTACATTTCAAGCTAAGCCTAGAATCTGTATAATTTCTATTTTTTTCTGCTGTTTTAAATTATTTCGATCATCTACTTCTTCTAAATCTAGTTTGTGTCTCTACATACAAGCATATCTAAGCAAATGTTACGTTATGTCTTGTCAGTGGTTGTTACGTCCCTTTGTTATGATTATTATAGTTGCGTCCCTTGAGTCATCACTGGGTCAACTTTTAATGTCGTTAATTAATTTAATTAACATGTTTTTAATTTGGTTTTGAAATCTATTAATTAATAATACAATCAACAACACGTTTAAAATTGTAAAATATTTATTTTATTTATTAAACTAGGATTAAAACGTATAAAACACGATCGTTACGCAAGCCGGTTCAGATGGCCGCAGGGAAAAAAAGAGAGGGGAAAAAAATATCGCAAGTAGCACGTCACTAAAACATGAATATCTCAAATTCAATGCGTAGGAATATAAAATGATTGATACATATTAAGAGTAGAAAGGCAGAGGAATAATATAGTACTTTGGGTTTGTTTCTGTGTTAAACGGTTACAAAATAGCGCCCGATGAAAGTCGGGAGTTCGCTATGTGTGACCGCGCGTGGAACTTTACTCTAGGCCTAAATTTCAGGCAATCATGCATTTTGATGTAAAAAATCTAAGGCCTGTTTTTTAAATTTTGGGATTATAAAAGTAGATTCTATACAAAGTCGGTACCTGTACGTAAGGCATAAGCCTAATGACCTAAAGTTAATTTAGCATATAGAAATCTAGATCTATTGACTTTCTCTCCAGAAGAATTTTAGCAGGAAGAAGATGCTTATGAATTAAATATGAATGTTTATAAAACAGCGCTACAGTGACCTAGTTATTCTTGTCATCTATATACTACTAAAAGTCAAGTTTGTTTACATGTTTGAATATTTATTTTTTTGTTTGTTTTTTTGTTTGTTTGTTTGTTTGCCTGATCGACTATTGTGATATGTTCGACTCAATCTGGATAGCTGTAAAATAGTATGTAGGTAGAGAATAATTTTTTAATGCAGACAGACTGTTAATCACACATTTATTTAAAGACGTTAATTAATTTATTGATTTATTCATAGTTAAATTAACCGTATTTTTTAAAAAATGTTAATACTTTGAATAAACTTTGTGGGGATAGTGACGTCCCTTGATATGTTAACTTTTTGGTACGATAAAAATGGCGGACTCCATCATAGACTTTGTGGCCCATTCAAAAGTTTAACGCGTTACAAAGCTAATTTTCTGCCGGCTATAACTTAAACAATACGTCCGTTTGCTGTATTTATTACTTTCCAACACTTATATCAATTTTCAACTGTCTTTTTCATTTAGTTTTACGATAAATTTCTCTAGATCTAAAGATCAGCTATCGAAGGAAATTTATGAATCTAGCCTAGATCTAGATCTAGCCTAGATGTAGGTCACTAGGTTTCTATGTAAATTCTAGATCTAGACTTAATGTAAATTCTACATCTAGAATCTATTTCAGGCCTTAATTATTTATATAAATCTTTGTTTGGCTTATTTAAGATAAAATTTAATTTGAAAGTTAGTACTACTAGACTTATTTTTAGATCTAGATCTAGAATCTATACGCCGTAAATCAAGTTGCATAAGGAGACACATAGTATAGTATAAAAATTCACTTGTGACGTCACGAGTAAATAGCTAAAATGGTAGCGTAGTCAGCTCTCATGCAGGAGGCACGGGTTCTAGACCAATATGTCAATGAAATTTTTTTTTTCAATTTTTTTTTTTTTTAGATGTGAATGATAACGTTGCCTATCTGAACTTGGCAAGATACAGGGCAGGTGAAGTAGAGTTCATCTGTTTCTTTGTCCTAAGCATATGAAAGGATAGTGTGGTCAGATACATGCTCGGCTGGAATTGTTTTTTAAACGATAAAAACATGTTGTCTGAGACTTGGCAGGACACTGGGCAGGTGAAGTAGAGTTGAGTAGGTCACCTGTGACGTCAGTTTATGAAGGGATAGTCCGAAATCGGTGTTTTTAAAAGATAAAAAACATATATTTGAATGTGGGGTCTGTTTTTTGTGACGATAAGTGACACTGCAGTAGCGTACCGAGGAGGGGGGGGACGGTAGGGGAGGGGAGGCGGGGGGAAGGGGGGGGGGGCATCTGTTGGGGCGCCAAAATGGTTTGGAAAAATAAATTGATAGGTTGAGGGGGGTTCAAATCGAAAGTTTGAGTGGGGGGGGGGGGTGCACATCAAAAGTTTGAGGGGGGGGGGGTTCAAATCGAAAACTTTGTCCCCGGGCGCCGGGAAGGGTCGCTATGCCTCTGAGTGACAGACGTGATGTTTTTTGATGGATGACCCCCGAAACCCACAGTTATCCAACGGATGACGGGTATTCTAGTCTAAATTCTAAATGTTCACTGTTCAAGCTTCTGTGCTGTCTTGATGGGACAGGCATTAACACGATAAAAACTTAAACAGGCTATTACAATTTTTTTGTAACATGATTTTAGGCATACAGACTAGATCTCTTTACTATAGATAGGCCTATTAGTAGGCCTATATATAACAATACTCTATAACTTTGTGTATTGAACCCTCAACCCCTAACAATTCACCCGAAGTGCCACTGCTCTACCACATGGTACAGTTTTATCTGAAAAATGGATGTAATATAAGTCCATTGTGCAGCTATTAAGGGTTGAGCTTATTGCAAAACTATTAGCAGGGTTCCCACGGCCTCCTGAAATTTCAGGATGTCCTGGAATTCTCCTTGTATTTTAAAAATCCAGAAAACTCCTGAAATTTTGTAAAATGTCCTGAAATTTTACTCGCTTGGATAATTTTAGCGTATATTTTTTTCGTGCGTTAGATCTCTAGGTAATCAGATCTGACCGTTCCCAGTAAAAAGTTCTGCTTTGTCGATTCTGCGCATACAAGGCATAATTTTTAAATTATAGACCTATAGATTTAGCTGTCTTTAACCTGTAGGCTTGGTTTAATTTTTTTCTAACTTCTATGAGTGCGGCTCAGTTTGATAGGCATGAAGTTCTTTTTTTTTTAAGTTAAAAATATCAAGTAAGCCCTAATCTAATTTTTGCCCAGCTAATTTGAAAGTATTTAAACATAGTCCGATAGACCCTATATCTACTTTCTATTTACATGCGTGTTGTAATACTACCACCCTCGCATCCCGCATCTCAGTTTCTTTCCCAAGGCGGGGTGGGGGAAAGCACTGGTTGGGTATATGAAGTGAACTCTGTGTGACCCGCTAGTGATGTCATCAGCAGTATACTACAGGTCAACTGTAAGCTTAGACGAACTCAAACTGACCCTGCGCTACCATGTCTAGCTTGGGGGGGGGGGGGGGGGGAATACACTACTGGCAATTTAAAAAAAATCTGAGGTTACTTATCAGAAAACTTTATTTAACTATGTTATATTTTTGGCTGAAATTTTTTATATTTTCATGTTTTATTTTCAAAGTACAGTTTATTTCTAGTAGGCTATATCTAAGCTACTCAGGTTGATCTACTTGTTCATCAAATGGTAAAAAGCTAAAATTACAGTTAGGCTCTTTTGAAGACTTCCATTTAAATCATGATACCATGTCCATTTTAAAAGAAAAATCATGGTTTCAGCTGTTCTGTTTTTTTTATTATTATTAACATTTTTAGTACTGAGGCTGAAATTAGTGAGGTGGAGAGGGGCTAAGTCACTTGACACTGGGGTATTGCTATGATTGCTAGGCTTAATATGTTTCTTAGTAACAAAGAGGGGGGGGTGTTGAGTCATTAAAACATTAAATTATGTCCTGAAATTTTGGTTTTTTCTCCTGGAATTCTCCTGGAATTTTAAGTTCACTTTGGTGTAGGAACCCTGTATTAGGGGTAATTTGATCCCAATTTGCAACTATTAAGGTCATTGCATTTTGCATCATCTGCCAGTCAGCTTAGAGGGCAGAAGCATCTTCTAAGTAAATTCAAAGATTTTCTCCACTGTCCGACTGAAGAGAGATATTTTTATCACCATTGTAAAAAAAATCTAATCTAGATCTGGAGTAGGCCTATATAGAGGAATTAAGTCCGAACATCCCCTCCCCCACTTGGGACGTGATGTCATTTATGAATGACCCCTAATAAAATAATAGGCCTAATTATTATTAAGCCTCATAATTCTTTGATAAGCCAATGATAAACAGAATTAGAGTTAATGAACAGTAGGCCTACGTTTTATTATTAATGTTATAATTATAATAGGCTTACATCCTTCAAGTACCGATAATACTTTTAATGTTTTTCAACCAAAAAAAAAATTAAGGATTTAATGAGTTTTAGTTGGTATGGGGAAAAGGAATAAAACAAAAGATATATGTAGGCCGATACTTAAGGGTTAAAACACAATTATTTCCTCAACACATTCTAGGTTGAACTTTTGATATTAAGATCTAATAATACCTACAGAAAATTCAAAATCTTTGTTGACGCTATAAATGGATGCCATCTGATGTTGCAATAATGGAGTTTTTTTAAAAAGGGGATACTGGTAGTAATCTAAATACTCATAACCACTGTCAACACTAACACAAACCCTAACTATACTGACTATTACAATACTACCAACAACCCATAGCATATTTGGATGACTATTGTTGGACTAAGGTTACATCAATACTCCTAACGAGCCGGCCCGCGGCATAACATACGCCGCTATTTAGTTGTTTCTAATTTTCAATTATTCATAATTTGTGAATTCGACAGTACCAACGCTGACACTGAAAATATTTCTTTAAAACACTATAAGTAGCTCGTTAAGGACCATAACCCCCCCCTTCCTTCCCTCCCCCCCTCCTCCCCCCCCCCCTACGTTTAAAATCGTTGGCTCTGCTTGTAAACATTTAGAGTGAACACAGCTCACTAAAACCATGTAGGGGTGGGGAGGTAGGGAGAGCGTTTGCAGCTTGTTTTCTAACGGCTCGAAGAAGAGAATTATATATATAGATAGCCTAATTTTTTTTTTGTAATTTGATTTTAAAAAGTCCTTTAGTTGGCTTGGACTGCAATTGCTTAAATGGGTTTTTTTTATTGAACAATACAAGTTTAATAACTAGGCCTATAGGAAATAACATCTTAAATATAATCTTATAAACTCTCTGGTACAAACTAACTTCTAAGTTAATGTACATGTTCTAAATATTTACTGTAAAACGACAAATACCATTTTTTTTTGGTAAATTGTCGGTCATGAAGTAACAAATTGTAGTAGTTATAATCGGTTTGTGCAATTTTTTATAGTTATTCTTTAAATTACATGTTATAGTCATAGATTATGAAAGGCATGAAATTTTAAGTAGTTGCAAATGAATTTTATAGATTGTAATGTTTAAATATAATTTTTTTCTTCAGTCAGGTGAGGCTTTCCCTGATCTGATATCTGCTGCCTTGCGTGGCGCAGGGATATCAGGAGATGATTTGGCTTTTGATTTTAGTGATTTTGATGATGGAACTCAAGATGAATCATATGGTCTGGAGGTAAAGTTTCTACATATTAAATTTTTTATAAAATAAAATTAAGAGCATTATGCACACAATTTGTCTGAGTTTACTGTGCAGAGGTAAAATGGCGTAATAAAATTAAAGTTCCCCTTCCTAACCTGACGGTTTGAAATGAAGTAGAGTTCACCTGTTTCTGTGACCTCAGCATATAAAGGGATAGTGTAGTCACTAGGTACCCATCAGAGCTAGGTGGACTCGAGGACTTTCTACTGACTTAAACCAGTATTCAAACTAGATACTTTAGGTTAGAAGTCTTGCGCTTTACCACTAGGCCAGGCCCTCCCTAATCAATAGTTATACTATATAGTAATAAAAAAGCCATAGTAATTCCTTTACACAGTTGAAACTGTGGGTAGCTGTCACAGGCTTTTTGTGTGACTGGGTTCACGATATAAACTTGTCACAGGCCTTTCTCCTACCTTTTATATTACACATACAAAATCAAAAGACAAGCCTTCATCTTGCAAGTTTTCATATTTATTTTGTTTAACACAGGCATCGTGTCCACACCGACATAGCCATTTTCTCGCCTCTCCTCCCTTGTTCCTTTTGCGCACAGCCAGTCTCCCTGATGCAATACACACACACTCCCAAGATACAATCTACCAACATTTCACTGTTATAGTAGCCATCTACACTGGCAAGAATTTAATTGAAACATCATTAAAATTATCTTTTAGATGAGATTTAAAATATATTTCAGGCTCAATCTCAGGAAGTGGGTCAAGCCCTTTCTCAAAACATTCAGATATCTTCTGGTCATCAATTGGGGATTCATAATGCCAATTCAACAAATGTCATGCGACAAGTTGTTGGTCATAATCAGCAGAATCTACAGCAGTCTGCCATTCAGGCTAGCCAGCCAATGACAGTTGTAAACCCTCCACATATCAGACCGCAACAAACTATTTTGTCAGCTCAAATGATTCGATCTCAGAACCAGCAGGGCGCCCCACAGGGCATGCAATCATTCAGAATTATAAGAACTCCAACTAGTGTTATTCGTACACAAACAGTCCAGCCAACTCTTCAGCAACAGAAAATCCGTTGTCAACCAGTACCAAGGCATTTATTACCTCCAACTGTTGTACATCAAGTGTCAAGCCCTCAGGTATGGGTGAATTTGTATTTAGCTTTTCAATCATCTTTATTGTTTTTTGTTAAATTGTCAGTTTGAAGCTTATTAATTGCCACTGCTGCTTTAAATTTGATTTTTATTTCTGTTCTCTTACCTGTTGCGTTTTTCTTAGTCTGTAATTTTCAGATCCATCTTGAAAACTCATGCAAAAAAGGTGAAATTTCCATTGTCTTCTTGTTTCTTGTTATTACTAACATTGTCATAACCTGACTACTCCGTTAAACAAGTTTGTTAAAAAAATTTAAGTTGTCACATAAGGAGAGCTGTGCTCAACTACTTTGATTATAAACTATAAATGTTTAATTATTTTTTTTTAAAGTGAGTTTTGGATACGTTATTGATTTCTCAGTTTGTTAACATCTGTTTTTATTCATTAAATCTAATAGGCTATAAAAGTAATAATACATGGTTAAGATCTGCTCATATTTATGAATATTACTTACAGTTGTGATAAAGCTAGTTTCTCTAATACAAAAAACAGAAACAATTTTTGTCCAAATAGTATTTACTATTTATTTTAAATGAGCTATTAATCTAAATTAATACTAGGTAAAAATAGATGTTCTCTTTGAAATGCAGCTATAACTATGTAAATATTAACCCAATTATATGATTTTTTAATGAACCCATTATTTGAAATGCTCCTGTTATAGTAAAATTAAAACTATACTCCAGGAAGTATTACTTGTTTGAACAATCTTAACTTCCTAATAATAAGTACTACAACTTTTAATAATTGTTTATTTTTTGTTTCACATGATTGTCAACCAAATTTTATAATTATTTTACTACATTATATAATTAGTTGGCTCTAACATTTTCAGAATTGTTAGATTTATATTTTCAATTATTGTCAATGTGTAGGATAAGAAACTATGATGCTCATCTAACTAATGTTTGCTCAGATATTATTAAAGCCCAACTAATGGTGTACTTGTTTTTTCAGGTTTTTTTTACTATGGATTCTTAAATGAATAGGCCTGAGGTTTAAAGATCTTCTATTAATTATTTTCTATAGGTTATTGGTACATCCATCCTCTCCAATAATTCTGCTACTTTTGATGCAAGTACAAATAGAAATATAATTCGCATTCCTGCCTCATCAATGGCCAATGGCATGCCACAAGGACAGGTAAAATGATTGATCTCTTTCAAATGACCTGATTTAAATGCTGTAACTATAACTGTTCTAAAAACTAATTATGTTTGTGAAATTATTGCATAAGCTATTTAATTGTTAAAAGCAATGTAGTTGAAACAGTTTTGGGAAAATTTAAAACTTAGACCATAATTTTATACATAAAAATGTGTATTACTTTGAATTATAAGCTGCATTAAATGTACCAAATATATGTATTCTTTAAAATAAACTGCTTTTTAATACTTAGCTATTGGGCAGAAAGGAATAAAGATCATTACAATTGCAGTGTGTCATGAAACATCTCTAACTTGAAATTGTATCTTCTCTCGTTTCAGCAATTAGTTATTCAGTCACAGAATGGTCCATCACAAGTGTTGAAGGTTACTACTCGTGGTGGTAAAGCTGTCAGCACTGAAGATATTACTAAAATTGTTAGTTCATTACCAAATTTAAAAAATGGCTCCAGAATAATTGTGAATACCACCCCTGGTGCTCTTGGTGAATCTAAGGTAAAATAAAGACATATTATCATTGGATTTTTAAATGCCCTAATTTAATTCTTAGTGCTAAGATTGTTTTTTAAGTATCACCATTAAACTTGTATATGGGAGATTATGTATTATTGTAGCCCAATTAGAGATTTTTTTGCTGATCTATTTTTAACTTAGATTTATTTTCTTCTAAAATAAAAAATAAAATAATTCAAGGCATGAATGGGGAAATGGCGATACATGCAGTCACCCTCTTTGTTGAAATATTCTTTAAATTCCTCAGAAATTGAATTATCCCATTTGAATGTCCAATTTTTTGTTAATAAAGTAGAAAGGTGTTTTTTCTTTATTAATGGAAATCCAATTACTCATTTAGAAAAGAATTGCCGACCAACTCATGAAAAAAAATCTGTTGATTTTGACCTACGTCTACATTGTGATAAAATCTAACCTCTTAATCTTTTAATGTTTTAATTTTATGGAAGTAAGTAAATAATGTTTGTGTGATCATTTTCAATTATTTTCTACACAGGCAACAATTCATGTTGTGTCAAAGCCTCCAACACCTCCCACCACTCAACAGCTTCAGCCTATTGTTTTCTCAGCCCAGAGCCTACAGAAGAACCCAAATTCACTAATTATGCCTAATCCTATAATTAGCACTTTGAAAACTGCTCAAGGCATTCAGTCCTCAGCTCAGTCTCTAACAAACACCAAAATATCCAAATTACCATTTACACCAACTCAAAAAAACCCTGTCAACGTAAAGCTGGGCCAAATGGGCACTCTTTCCAGCATGCAGGCTCCTCTGAGTAACATTCCAACTGTTACAGATATGGTATGTTTTCTTACAATACATTTTATTGCTAAATGGTTTTTTTTTTAGTTTCTTTTTTGGTTTGTTTACTGTCAGTTGTATAAGTTTGATACTCACTATTTTACAGACTAATGTTGCTGGTCCTCATTTAAGAATGTCTATGTCTAGCAAAGATCTTTCTAAAACATGGAGTGATCATCAGGCAATAAGAAGGGTTCACAGTGCACAGGTAATTTTCCCCCCAAAAGGTTTTGATTTTTTGTTCAAGATTTTTTTCCAGATTATTTTCTTTATACACTCATTTATTCATTTCTTTTTTTAATTCTCTTTGCATATTCCAAACTCATTTATTCATTTCTGTTTTTTTTTTTCTTTTCTCAAATGTTGGGCAGCGCCTCTCAACTGCTATTTTTCAGAATTTGCAGCGTGGACTCTCTCAGGTACCTCAAGACGAAGAAGAGATAGAAGAAGAGGTGGAGGAACTTGGTCATGCCGAAACCTATGCAGAGTATAAGCCTAGTAAATGTAAGTAGTTTAGAATTGACATTGTGGTTATTAAGACTTTAGTGAAAATTTTGAACTAAGTTTAATGTTGAGTTTCATTTATGCAAGAAAATTAACTTAATTTTATGGTAAGAATATGGTTATTATGATAAAAATAAAAAGTATTGCTTGTTCTGTTTACAGTAAATTTTGGCAAGAAGCACCCAGATCCTGTGGTTGAGACCAGTTCTTTGTCCAGTGTGGAACCACCAGATGTAAAGTATCAGTTACGCATTTTAGATGAGGGTGTAGATGAGGATGGAAAGTTGTCCGCTCTTCAGTTGGAAGCCATTACATATGCTTGTCAGAAGCATGAGATGATTTTGCCTGGAGGTCAAAGGGCTGGATATCTTATAGGTAACATGCCTGACATTTTAAATGTGTAGTTGGATATCTTATCTGTTGAATAATTTCTATTTTAAAATTCCTGCTTTGAACCATAAGTTTTTAATATTGTAAACATAAATACATTTTGATATAAATTAGGTGATGGTGCTGGTGTAGGAAAGGGTAGAACCATAGCTGGTATAATTTTTGAGAATTATCTAAAGCGACGGAAAAGAGCTCTATGGTAAGTAACATTTTGATTGTTTATTAGTCACGATCTATTTTTAAAAAGTATCATTTATAGCATTAGTCTACATGACAACTTGTAACTACAGGTTGAGTGTGTCGAATGATTTAAAAGTTGATGCTGAAAGGGACCTACGAGATATTGGTGCTAATCACATTGAGGTTTACCCTCTAAATAAAGTAAGTTTATTTCGAAAAATTTAGGTACATTGTACTTTTAAACCTTCATCACTTTTGTACAAATAAAGTTTGTATTGAATTATTCAGTTTCATTGTATTTTTTAACCTTTATCACTTACTTTGAACATTTTTTCCAGTTCAAATATTATGCCAAACTATCAAGCAAGGAAAACGGTAGTTGTAAAAAAGGTGTGGTATTTGCTACCTATTCTTCTCTAATTGGTGAAAGTCAAGCAGAAGGAAAGTACAACACTCGAATGAAGCAGTTGCTAAAATGGTTTGGCAGCAACTTTGATGGTGTGGTATCCTTTGGTTAAAATAAAATAAAGCTACTTAAATATGTAGACCAAAAGTTCTAATTGGTTATATCTAACACAGGGTTCGTGCGGCCTCCTAAAATTCCAGGAGGTCCTGGAAAACTCCTGGAATCTTAAAAACGTAAAAATCTCCTGGAATTTGAAAAAATATAAAAACCTCCTGGAATTCTCCTGAAATTAAAAAAATTCTCCTGAAATCTCGTGAAATTTTATTAACCCGCGGCGCAAAACCCGACCGAAATTATTTGATTTTGTTCCGCCAATAATTGAATAGTAGTTTTTAAATGGGACGAAAATAAACGCATCGGCCGTCGTCCGACTGAATTGCACTGCCGTGATCTACACATCCTGTGGCACAGCCGAGTGTGTGGTCACGTGATGCTAGGCGATTAATCCGAATGGATGATACTATAAACAATTTCTAAAGATAGACAGGCCTACATGTGTTCCCGTGTTTGACTTGTCGGCTTTTGGATTTTTAAAGTAGACAGGCATGTTTCATAACTTTGTCTTAAACTATTGAAACAGCAAAAACAAGTTGTAGTAGTATTTACGGCTCAGGACTAATCGTCAAAATTAATCTTCTTTAGAAAACCCGGAAAGCTGCAATCCAATCAAACAATGCTGGTTTGCGTAACGTTTCATTATTTTATTTTATACATTAATTTTTCGTAAAAATGGCTATAGAAAATAAATTAAATTTTTCCAGTGGCTCTTTTTTTCGGTTGACTAAAAATTGTTAATACGCTTAATACTAGCTTGCCAAATCAACCAAAATGGGCTGGGGTGGGTGGGGGAAGACACTGACCATCCTACACGGTATGTAACACCCAACGTAACATCTATAGTCTATAGCCTCAACCCGCCCCCACTACGCCGTGCCGTGACGCGACAAGCTGACGATCGTCGCCTTTGATGTTGTGTAACACTCGTACTGTGGTTTCATACCCCACCACCCTTCCCCCTTCACTTTGTGGAGTTGATGTTACTAACCCTTGGGCATAGATCAAGAAATCTTGCCAGACTTTTGTCTCTGAAATTATATAATATTCATCTGACACGTTCATCGGGTTGGCCGACTAGCCTAGCATCATTGGATTTGGCATCCAAAAATCAATAAAATATCACGAAATGATATTAATTGGTGAAGTCTGCTTGCATTTATACCTCTTTTATAGTGAAAAACTCTTTAAAATTTGGTCCATACCCTCCCAGTATTTTTCCTCTTTCAGGGTCTATCCGGGTTGTCTGAAAAATCTGCTATTTTTTTTAATGACAAAAAAAAAATCATAAATTTTTTGTTTATGGTCAGATTTTGAAAATTCTAACTGGTCTGTAGTCAGATTGATAGCCTCTATCCTAATATGTAACTTTTACTGAAATTAAATTTTTGTATTGGCTTAGCTAATTAAATGTATTATTAAGTACGCTTTTTTAAAAAAAAATTACAAATTGGGTTTCTTTTTTGTTTTTAAAATCTCCTTGAATTTTTTTTTTAAACTCCTGGAAAAGTCCTGGAAAACTCCTGGAATTTTATTTGAACTTTTGAGCATGAACCCTGCTAACAGTAGCTTTAAAAAAAATGTGCTGTCTGATGCTTTATCAATGATGAAAATTTGAGCAATTATTGATTTAAGATGATCAGCAAATGATAGGGCTGAGATAAAGCATTGTAGCAATTACTTTACATCCATACTTCTGATTATTATATGTGAAAAATGTTAGTGTTCTCTGAACCATTACAAAATCATGGAGATTCTTTCTTGCTAGCTATAACTGATACATCTGCATTTGGGAGGGTTATAATTCTCTTACTGCTTAACAGCTTTTTCTCTAATATATAAAATTAGATTGTAGTGCGTTTATAAATTGCTGTCTTTAGTTTAATAAATATTGCTGCATTCCAAGTATGTGGTTAGTATTATTTTGTAATCAAATGTGTAAATGAACCATAGATAACCCCACTATATATAACTTTTATTTTAATGCATTTTTGATGCCTTATCTGTGATGAAAATTTGAGCATATATTGATTTTTGATGATCAGCAAATGATAGGGCTGAGATAATGCATCATAGCAATATCTAATTAATACATGTGAAAAATGTGTTTTAATGTGTTAAAGTTTGGTACAATTTTAATTCCCTTATTGCTAAACTGCTTGCTTTTCTTGTATAGAAACTAGACTATATTAATTTTATAAATTGATGTCTTTAATTAAATAAATTTCTGCATTAAAGTATGTACAGTTAGTATTATTTTGTCATGAAAAGTTATGATAACCCAATTTAAATATAACATTTGTATTGGGGCTTTTTTTAATGCCATATCTTTGATGAAAATTTGAGCATATATTGATTTTAGATGATCAGCAAATGATAGGGCTGAGGTATGGCATCTAAAAACATAATTGTATCTAAAACAATATGGAATGGGTTTTATAATTTCTTACTTCCTCGTATAACGGAAGTATTGTAATTGTGCAAATTTTTTAATAAGCACTGATTTTCTGCTTTATTATAAACACAATGTTCACAATGTTTTCAACATATTAGAAAGTTCAGAGGAGATCACTCCCGGTATATTATTTTAAATATTTATGCATATTAAGTTGTAAGCATTCTGCACCCCAATATCATTTATATACAAAGATCAACCATTGCCTATTTCAGCACACATGTGTGGTAGTTTGCTAATATTTCTTCCCTTTATGCCTTCATCAGTGATGAAAATGTGAGCAAATATTGATTTTAGATGATCAGCAAATGATAGGACTGAGATGAGGCATTATTAATAAAGTAATGTGATCTATAAAATAGTTGCAAGCTAAAGAAACAATAGAGTAAAGTGTTAGCCTTTTGAAGCTGTGGTCTGTGGGTAGATGAAGTGACCTCCACATATGAAGAGATAGTGTGGTCAGCATTATAACCAACTGCCTTTTGTGAGTGAGGTTTCCATCAGGGCTGGACATACTTCTGGCCATCCTATAGACTCAAGCCCAGATCTGAACTTGTGTGCTCTACCCATCTGACCATGCCATCCCATAAAGAAGCATCATAATGCCAAAATAATTTTACATCTCTTACCAAAATTAACGTTGCATTATTTTTTGCAAGAATAGTTTAGTGATATTTATTGGTTGTATACTTTATTTAGCTCCCGTTCTTTAATGCTTTATCCATGATGAAATTCTGAGCAAATATTGATGATACATGATCAGCAAATGATAGGGCTGAGATAAAGCATCTTCTAAAAATTGAATTGGTTTTGTTATTAAATATTGTCTTTAGAAATTTTTATTGTGTAAAATGATGCTGAAATTATTTTACACCTATAGTAGTATCAATGTTGGCTTCTTCTAACACAAAAATAGCTTAGTGCTTTATATTTGTTGTTTTGCTCTCTCCAAGGCCTTATCAGTGATGAAAACTATGAGCTAATATTGATTTTTGATGATCAGCAAATGATAGGGCTGAGATAAGGCTTTATTTTAGAGCTTTGAAAACTTTTTACGTTATTTTTTGCCTAACTGCATGTTGGATAATTGTGCATTACTTAAATACTAATGTTTTTAATGTTCATACACTTGCAAGGTTTTTTTTTAAAAACTCTTTGAAAATATAATCCTTAACTTGTCGTATATTATTTTTGATGAGTGCCACAAAGCAAAGAATCTTTGTCCAACTGGCTCAAGCAAACCTACTAAAACAGGTCAAACAGTATTAGAGCTACAGAATCGCTTGCCCTTGGCTAGGGTTGTGTATGCTTCAGCTACAGGAGCTACTGAGCCCAGAAACATGGCCTATATGACTCGGCTAGGTCTCTGGGGAAAAGGGACACCATTCAATGAGTTTAATGATTTCATTCAAGCTGTTGAGCGAAGGTATGTTAACCTATTTTAAATTATTACATGTGATTTCTTAGTTTTCTAATATTTGGTGTTAAACGTTATTCAAAAGCTTTATCAAATTAATTAAAATTTCAGAGGTGTTGGTGCTATGGAGCTGGTTGCCATGGATGCAAAATTGAGAGGAATGTACATAGCCAGACAACTCAGCTTTCATGGAGTGACATTTAGAATTGATGAAATCCCTTTGGAAAAAGATTTTGTGAAAGTTTATAACCTTGCAGTTGAAATGGTAATTTTTAAAAAAATATTTGCAAAAATAGTTATTACAAAACCATAGTTTATTTTTTTAAAGGAAAATTTTTTTTTATCACAGTGGGTAGAAGCAAGAGAGATGTTTCAAAAGGCAGCAGAACTAATTGAGGCTGAGCACAGAATGAAAAAAAGCATGTGGGGTCAGTTTTGGTCAGCTCACCAGAGGTTTTTCAAATATTTGTGTATATCATCAAAAGTGAATCATTGTGTAGATCTTGCAAGAGATGCAGTCAAGTGTGGAAAGGTATGAATTTCCTATCAACACTATTATACTTTGATTAATAAAAAAACTTATTCTTTATTTTAATATCATTTTATTACTGTAATTACAGCTGTGTTCATTTTTCTATTAAATTTTTATTTTTCCCTGCTATTTATATAAATTAATTTTTTTGTTACAGTGTGTTGTGATAGGTTTACAATCTACTGGTGAAGCTAGAACTTTGGAGCAAGTAGAGGAGGCAGGTGGTGACCTGACTGACTTTGTATCCACTGCCAAGTATGTCTTTAGTGAACCTAGAATTTTATATGAATATATAATAAATTATAGGTATTTATTATAGCCGCTTTGAATTCTTTTTCAAAAAAAATTTCAATTATCCCTTTATAACTTGTACTGTATAAGTCACAATACCATTTTG
Organism: Physella acuta; assembly: GCF_028476545.2. Taxonomy (NCBI): domain Eukaryota; kingdom Metazoa; phylum Mollusca; class Gastropoda; family Physidae; genus Physella; species Physella acuta. Next base: position 426,534 of record NW_026731532.1, on the reverse strand, counting down.
CAAACATCTAATAAATAATAATTGACAATACTCCCTTGGGCCTTTATTGATAGTAATTTATTTATGGCAGCTGTTTCTTTTGTGACTAAAGCTATTAAAATTATTGGGTAGTAATGAAATTAGTTATTGTCACACACATCTCTTGTGTCTTTAGGGGTGTGTTCCAATCTTTGGTTGAGCGTCATTTTCCTGCATCAACTCGTGGTAGAGCTATGGACATTATCAAGCAAGTCAGCAATAGCCATAAACAAAAACAAAAAGATTCTCCTAACTCGTGGAAAAAAAGTAAAAGTTTTAGAAGTTCATAATAGTTTTTTAAATGTTTGTTTTATCTTTAAATATTTATTTTAAAAAGTAAGCTTAGTTTTAAATTTTTCTGTCCTTCATCAAAAACTTGTTTGAATTTTTCAGATTCAGATGAGCCTCCAAATAAACGTCAAAAAAGAAATAATGACGATAGCAGTGACCCAGAGAGTAATGATTCCTCACCAGATATAAGTGACATAGATTACATGTCCTCTTCTGAAAGTGAATCTGATAGTGATGATGAAGAACGCAACCCTTTTGCAAATGGTTGGGACAGTGATGATGGTAAATAGTTTTTTGTCATTTAAATTAAATCAGGGTTCCCGCTGCCTCCTGAAATTTCAGGATGTCCAGGAATCAGGGCTGCCTACTTGTACGGTTTTGCCCGTAACTTTACGATTTTGACACCCAGGTTACGGAATTACGATTATGCTGCAAAATTACGGTTTTGATTTCAGTAAAGATCAAAATCGACTTAAGTGTAAAAAAAAAAAAATTTCTGGTGGTAACTTAACTTTATGTTCCTGGTCTGAGTTTTATATTTTAATTAAGCTAGTTATATTTCAGTGTGTTATCCGGTTCTAAGGTTCTCAGCCTCTTCCGTAACAATCCCCCTTCCCTTCCCGCTCATGTCATGGCTGGCGGCAGTCGTGTTTATATTGTGAACTATTGACCCCGCAAGTGGTCTGTGTTACCTCATGAGCCGGTGTTGTCCGGAGAGAAAAAAAGGGTGTGGCCTAAATCATTGAAAGTCTGGTCGCGCAGTCTGGCTAGACATTTGCTGAGGCGGTATTACGGCTAAATGCCTAAATAGCGAGATATCGAGGCATTTTGTTTGAGATGTGCGAGAAGACAAGATTTTACTAAACAACGAGATCTAGGCTCACCTAGATCAATTACGGATCATATTTTTAAAATTGTTCTTTTCTTCTAGATATTACATTGATAAAATGTAGATTTAAAAAAAAAATATTCAAGAAATATGCTAATTCTAAACATCGTCACCCGTCGGCCACTTACGTTTTCTTGTTCGCGGGAGAAAAAATCCTGACATACACACAGTCGAGGGGTCACTGAGTTCACATTGGTTTAGATATCCGTAGTGTTGGCCTATTCATACGTCATACTACTCATTGCAAGAACAATTCCTATTTGAAATTTTCCATTGTCGCCTTACATTCTGAATTTAACGGCGTTTTTTTTTAAAACTAATTATTAGTCCATAAAATAAAAAGTAGCACGAGTCGCAGACTGTCATCATTACGCTGATGAGCTTTACGATCATATAATATGGGTCTTATTTACATTGTATTTAAAAAATTTGTAAAAATACTGAAATTTACGGAAAACCTATGCTCTTGTTACGGGGAAAATTTTTTTGGGGTAGGCAGCCCTGAGGAATTCTCCTTGAATTTTAAAAATCCAGAAAACACCTGAAATTCTCCTGGAATGTTAACATTTCTCCAGAAATTTTGTAAAAAGTCCTGAAATTTTACTAACTTGGATAATTTTAGCGTATATTTTTTTTCATGCGTTTGATCTCTAGGTAATCTGATCTGACCGCCCCCAGTAAAATGTTCTTCTTTGTCGATTCTGCACATACATGGCATAATTTTCAAATTATAGACCTGTCTTTAACCTGTAGGCTTGGTTTAATTTTTTCTCACTTCTATGAGCGCGGCTCAGTTTGATAGGCCTGAAGTTCTTTTTTTTTTTAATTAAAAATTTTAAGTAGGCCCAAATCTAGTTTTGTGCCCAGCTAATTTGTAACATAGTCCGATAGGCCCTATATCTACTTTCTATTGACATGGATGTTGTAATACTACCACCCTCCCATCCCGCATCACAATCTCTTTCCCAAGGCGGGGTGGGGTAGTGCTGGTTGGGTGTATGAAATTAACTCTGTGTGACCCGCTAGTGATGTCATCAGCAGTATACTACAGGCCAACCATAAGCTTAGATGAACTCAAACTGACCCTGCGCTACCGTGTCTAGCTGAGGGGGAGGGGGTGAATACGCTACTGGCAATTTTAAAAGAATACTTAGAAGTTACTTATCAGAAAACTATATTCTATTTTTGGCTGAAATGTTTTATTTCCAAAGTACAGTTTATTTCTAGTAGCTATATCTAAGCTACTCGTGTTGATCTACTTGTTCATCAAATGGTAAAAAGCTAAAATTAGTTAGGCTATTTACTTTTGAAGACTTCCATTTAAATCATGATACCATGTCCATTTTGAAAAGATAAATCATGGTTTCAGCAGTTCTGTTTTTTTATTATTATTGACATTGTTAGTATGGAGGCTGACATTAGTGAGGTGGAGAGGGGTTAAGACACTTGACACTGGGATATGGCTATGATTGCTAGGCTTAATATGTTTCTCAGTAGAAAATTGGGGGGAGGTGTTGAGCCGTTTAAATGTTAAATTATGTCTCGAAATTTTGGTTTTTCTCCTGAAAAACACCTGGCATTCTCCTGAAATTTTAAGTTCACTTTGGTGTAGGAACCCTGTAAATAAAACAACATGCTCTCTGTTATATTAATGTTTTGTATGTTTTACTTAAAAATGATAGATGATCCTTGGTGCCAGAAGAAGAGAAAGAAAAAAGAAAGCCCTAAGAAAAAGAAAAGGGAGAAAAAGAAAAAGAAAGATAAGGATTCCAAGAAGAATGCCAGTGATGATGAAGATGCAGTGTTTGATAAAGCTCTGGCTAAAGCTGGCCTGTTAAATAAAACCTCAACTAATGGATTTGATGGCCGTAAGAATTTCTTTTTAAGGTTGTCATGTATTAATATGCTTTATAAACATGTATCATTTTTTATTTGAAGGCTAGTCATGTATGTTCTACGTCAGATATTGATTTTAAACTCTTTCAGATTCTGGAAACTGGGAAAAGGCGAGTGCAATGAAATCTGAACTTTTGGCAAGAATAGAATACTTGGGTGAGAAGCTCCCACCAAATACACTGGATCAACTGATAGATGACCTTGGAGGCCCAGAGAGTGTAGCTGAGGTGAGCTGACATAATATTTTTACTTCACCATTAAAATTTTGCAAGTAATTGATTTGAACCATATCAATGACGATTCATTAGAGCCTTTTTTTTAACATGATTTTTTTTCTTTGATTATGAATGATAGGACTGAGATATGGATATCTATCTAAATCATTTTAAATAAAATGTCTGACAAAAAACACTAAAGTACTATCTTTATTAACTAGTTGCTTATATGTTTTTAACTTTTTTATTTACTAATATTAAATTATTGATTATCCCACTAGATGACTGGTCGCAAATCACGTGTTGTTTCTACAACTGATGGAGTACAGTTTGAATCTAGATCTGAGGCTGACGTTTCTCTTGAAATTCTGAACTTGACCGAAAAACAGAGGTTCATGGATGGTGAAAAGGTGAAAACAATTTATATTGTACAATTTATACAATTTCAGTTAATAGCTGAACTTATAGTTATGGAATTATATTATGCAAGGAAAAAAATTCTTGGTATTATGTTTCAGCCATATCAGTGATGACATTTTTAAGAGCATTTACAATGAATATATTTTAATATTTATTGATTTCTTTTACAATGATAGGACTGAGATATGGTTATCTATCAAATTTTGAGTCAAGTCTGGTAGAAATAAAACCTGAGACGATGTTAAAAATTTTAATTTATTTTCTTTTAATTTGACAGTTTATAGCCATTATCTCAGAGGCAGCCAGCTCTGGTATATCTCTCCAGGCAGACAGAAGAGCTATAAATCAGAGAAGAAGAGTTCACATTACATTAGAATTACCCTGGAGTGCTGATAGGGCTATACAGCAGTTTGGTATGGCATTCATTTCATTTTTTAAATATCTCAAACTTAGACTAAGAAAGTAAAGAAAATAAAGAAAATAAAAATTTAATGACTTCTGAGACTAACTGGCTATTGGGACTCATTTCAGGTCGTTCACACAGATCTAACCAAGTTAGTGCCCCAGAATATGTCTTTCTAATATCTGAGTTGGCAGGAGAGAGAAGATTTGCATCTACTGTAGCGAAACGTCTGGAGAGTTTGGTAGGACTCATCACTTAAATATTGAGTTAAATTTCTTTGCTAGAAGTGCTATTTAAAGTGTATGATGCATACAAAAAGTTTGTATACATTATCCAATAAATATATTTAAATTTTTATGTATGAAAATGCCAATAGAAAAATATTCCATTATTTCAAGAAGAAAGCATTATTCTTAGCTTGTTTGTTTTTTTTTTTTTGAAATTTTAGGGTGCTTTAACGCATGGTGATCGCAGAGCTACAGAAACTAGAGATCTTAGCAGATTTAACATTGATAACAAGGTAGATTATCAACAACAGTAAATGTTTTTAAGGACTATTATATAACTCAAATAAATTGTAGTGACATTCTCATATCTACATCTTATTTTTTTTTTTTTAAATTTAAATTGAACAGCATAGATCAACCTTTTGAAGCTAAAATGTAATATGTATTTGAAACATTCTTTTATAGCATGAATTCTAATAAAGAAATATGGTACATAGTTTCCCTTTTGATGAGTATTTTAAAATGTATTAACAGTATGGCAGAATGGCTCTGGAAACTGTGATGAAGTCTGTGTTAGATATCCCTTGTGACATTCAAGCTGTATCACCACCCAAGAATTATCAAGGAGATTTTTTTAAAGGTAACTTACCATCTATTAGAGTATGGTTATTTAATTATTTTTTATAAGAATAAATAAAATAAAATTGATCATAAATAACGCTGTGTTGTTTGTTTTTACAGATGTTAAAGAGGCTTTAATTGGTGTTGGTATGATTTCTGTTGATGAAAAGACCGGTGCAGCTGTCTTAGAAAAAGGTGAATAAATGTACCTGTAGTGTGTTTAAGACTGGGATCTTTTTACATATTCAGAAACTAACCTTTTAAAACTGGCAGCTTTTTAATATTGTAGTCTCAAGATCTTATGATTTTAACATTAACCTTGTGAAATATATCCCTAGATTTCAACAATATATCAAAATTCTTGAATCGCATACTTGGGATGAAAGTTGCAGTGCAGAATGCTTTGTTTAAATACTTCACTGAGAATTTGACCTCCATTATCTTAGAAGCTAAACGTAATGGCAGATGGGATATGGGCATTATGGGTAAGTGCTTAGTTAGATTATGTTAAATCATTTTTTATCATAATGTTAAATTGGTTTCAAAGTTTATCTCGGTTATTTTTGTTTTTAAATTTGTTTCAATAATTGCTGGAATTTTTAGCCTCTCTGTTCCAATCTGTTTAAAATCTTTCTTTTTTTTTAGTTTTCCTTTGGGAGAGTTATAATGTGCCTATAGCTGTCTATTGTTTTGTAATGTGCTGTTTTCAAAGCATGTCTTTTTCTCTTTATTTTAGATCTTGGCTCTGGCCAGGAAAAGGTTAGAAAAATAGAGACAAAAGTATTTGTTGGGAATACATTGACAAATACAGCAAAGACTGAGTTGACCAAGTTTGCTGTAGAGAGGGGAATGCACTGGCAGCAAGCTATAGAGCTATGGAGAAGATGTGGATCAATGGATGAAGGCTTCTACTGCTCTCTTCAGGTCAGTATATACATATTCACTTAATTGTAATTCAAATATTCACAAAATTACCTAAATAATTGTACATAAGTATGATGCTGGATAAATACATGATAAGTCATAAATTAGTTACATGTTGACATAGTTTAAAAAGCAATCCTACATTCAAAGTTTGTTTCCTTAAATATTTGTATTTTGTTTTAACTGAGATATGAATTTGATTTCAGGATCGCATGTGCAAGAAAACTGTTGTGCTGGTTGTCATCCATGGTAAAAATAAGAAAAAAGAGCTGATGTATAATGTCTACAGACCAAACACTGGTCTACAAAGTCGGCCTGAGACTTTAGAAGAAATCAAGAAAAAATTTAAGAAATGTCTGCCTGATGTTGCAGAACCTCTATGGGAAGACCAGTACGCCTTCTCTGAAACACAGTGCAGTCACAAATATTTGTAAGTAAAAAGCTACATCACTAACATTTTTTCCTACAGTTGGGTTAATTGTGATAATGTTAAAGGTATTATAACAACTCCACTTTTCCCCAGGCGAGGCAGTTGCAGGAAAGCAGCCACAGGACAGCAGTGTGACTTTGGTTTACGTACCAGGTTTTATCATGTGCTGAGTGGGTCTGTGTTAAGTGTCTGGAGTAAGGTTGAAAGTGTTCTTGTGGGTTTGAGTGCCACTTCTAGAATGCAGATTATTCGTCTCCGCACAGAAGATAATCAAAGAATTGTTGGTGAGTAGTAAGAAAATATTTTTGTTTGGTTTCACTGTGTAATTAAACAAATGGCTAATGGTTTGTGGGACGGAGTGGTCTAGCGGTAGAGAGCTGGACTGCTAACCCGTAAGCCTCGAGTTCGAATCCGGGTTCAAGTCATTAAACCGTCCCTGAGTCCACCCAACTCTGATGGGTACCTAACTCACGTTAGGGAAAGTAAAGGCGGCTGGGCATAGTGCTGACCACACTATCTCTTCATATGCCGAGGTCACAGAAACAAGTGAACTCTACTTCACTTGCCCCACACTTGCCCCATAGACCGCCAGGTTTGAAAGGGAAACTTTACTTTTTACTTTACTAATGGTTTGTGCAAACCATTTCAGGGAGCCTGATCCCACCCAATGCTGTGACAGCTCTAGAGAGGACCCTAAGCCAAGACTCCGGCAAGACCTACACAGAAAAACATGACAACCCTTTCAACTACCAGCCATACATTCCTGGCAGCAACAGCAGCCACTACAATCTTACTAACAATCAAAGTTTCAACGTCAGTACCACTGCAAGCACCAGCAACAACTTCAGCTCAGAGGTCAATGACAACAACAACAGCAGCAATGAGAGGGCTGAGGAGAATGAGCCCCCTGAATTGCTCAGTATGCCAACGTTGGTTTGGTAGCATTTGATTACAACAGGGGAAATTTATTTATATTTAAAAGGATAAATTTCATTTGGACAAGAAGTAAAGTTTCTTGGAATTCTTTCTTAATAAAGTCTTTCAGTTTTATAGTAAGACTCACACAATAAGTGAGTGGAGACTCAACACAGCATTTGAGGAAGTTTTAAATGTATTGAGAGCACTATTTGTATTTATTAATTGTGAAAAAGGATTTGTTCCAGTGATTTGCTTTTTTAAAGTTTTTTAAGACATAAACTTAGAGTTGTATAATTATGTTTTATAATTATTGAAATGTTTATTTATTAAGTAATAATGCTTTTTGATACATTTCCATTGCCATTTTTTTTCCTTCACTTAATGGGATCAAACCTTTCTTGTGCCTTAAATACCGGTCTGGTTAATAATTTTTTTAGTCTGGATGGTGTCATGACTGACACTTGAATGTATGCCATATGTTGTTGGGCTGGTAACTACCAGTAGCAATGACTCAAAACTTGCAGCAAACATTTAATCACAGAATTGGGGGGAAAACAAGTACTTTGTTCTCTTTTCTTTAAAGAAATCCAGTTAATTTTAAGCAAAATGTTCATTGTTGTCAAGATTATTGAAAGTTAATACTGACAACATTTGAACCTTAATATTGACAACAGCATATAAAAGGTTGGTATTTGATATATAGGTTTTTATCGAATAGGTTGATGTCATTCAATGTGGATACAAAAACTATTGAACTACTGTCAATATGCATTTGCATAATACTGAAATTCTGCATTACTACTCTAAGAATTAAGAGTATCGTACCTAAATCCATAGCTGAAGAAAATCCTGAAGATCACATCTAAAACCTGTAGGAGGGTTGTTGTATAGTTTACTGTTAGAGATAGATGGTCACAATGACACGTGTGTAAATAATTGAAGTGCAATGTGTAAAGTTGACAGCACCATTCATTCCTTGATATATTGTTGTACAGACAGAGTCTTTCAAATCATCTGTGAATATCTTGTGTAGATCTGAGTGTACTAAGTGGCAAAACCACATTTTAGAGATGTGTATGAATCAGTTAATTCCTTACATTCTTGTACATATCTTTTCATGTCATTTGTTTTCAACCAGTTGTATGGAAATATTGATTCAACCTATTATTTAGTTGTAATAGTGGGGAGACAGGAAGTATTACCTTTTTTCAATACGTTTTAGAGACCAATTTCTAATAAGTGTCCTAATTGTAAGCGTTTCTGCTTTGATGATGATTAAAAAATTTCATGGCTAAATGTAACTTGTATCGGTCAAATAAAGTTTGCATAATAAAACAAAATGCTACAGTAGCTGTTCATCAGCTTGGTGCTAATACTGTAACTTCTCACTCTTCACCCTTATAAATAAACCATCTTTTTTTTGTATAAATAAAGTTAACTATTTAATTCATTTCTTGAAAGCATGATAGAAAGTATGTTCACCCACTTGGACCAGGGATTCTGACTGGGTCATTTTTCATAGTCAAATGTGCCAAAAACAATGCCATATTAATGTCACTTGCAAAGCTTTATACAATCTTTTTGAGATACTTAATTTTTTTGTTTGTGTTGCAAGTATATTCTAAAACACCAAAAAAAAAAATTTTCATTTGATTTTGAGAAATTAAATCCTTTCACCAGGACACTGTTTTTAAATGTTTTGTCAGTTATAGTGCGGAAGTTTCCCCCCTAACATTGCTTTGTTTTATTTTTCATATTTGGATGAGCCATCTGTATATATAAAGCATCCTTGATGAAGTAAGGACCTTTAATGTTTGAAATTAATTAATGTGTATCTCTTTAAAGTGCATTGTGTTTCCCTGCTGTTAAGATTGTATCCATGGTAGGCATATACTTGCCCAATATGCCTAGCTTGCATGGTAGTTATGTATGAACTGTTAATATTAGAGTTGATTCAAATGTATTTTATTTTAATTTGTTCCTTGTGAACTTGAAAAAACTTACATGGATATGATGTAATTAAAAAAAAATTTGAAGAATTTATTACATTGTTTGTGATGCAGTTTTCTGTTTATAAAATAACAAACGCAATTGTGGGTAAACAAAAATGCTATATTCAAACAAGAACATTTCACCAATACAAAAACTAACACTTCATGTAATATACATCTTACACAAAACTGCTCAAAATTAAGGTGAAAAGCCATGGCCACAAAGCAATTTATTTTACATGTTTGTAATTGTGTTGTTAGACCTAATTCTTAAGTTCAATGACTTTTTACTGATGAACAGCTTAGTGTCTTTAGTGGAAAATTTTAATTAATTAAAAATCTGGTCACAAATTTCTTTAAAAATTACCTTTGCCCATGAGTAAATCATTTAGTTATTTTAAATACAGTTCACTCCTAGATTTGTCATCCACATACAGAAAGTTGCATGCTTTGGTCAGCCCAGTACAGTGGGTAACAACAAGCTTTCATCATCTACATACAGCAGTAACTAAACACTAGTAATCATTCACAATTTTTACAAAATAGTTTATTTTTAGCACTTTGTCCACTTGAAAATGGCACAAAACTGTATAATATGGCTATATTTTTATCACCACTATTATGAAATGTCTATGTATATTAAAAAATACAACGTATAAAATAATAGATATTACCAAGTGTCAAATTGCTACAAGTAGCTTATGTTTTAAGGATTGACAAAAATTTTGAAACCCAAAGAAAGAGTACATTATTTTTTCAGAAATATAAAAACCACATTATGGCATTATGGGAAGAGAAAAACCTGCTATTAATATAGTTATGTGCTTAATTACACCAGCACACTTGAATAAAATTTATTACAAACAAACCTCATAAGTAAAAATGTTCACAACTTTCCAAAAACTCCACACTCTTGCCCAAAGCCACAGAGGATTTGTATTAAAATATTTTATATTTTTAGGGATGGCTTTCAAAGTAAAAACTAAACCCCTCACATTATGAGGTAAAAGTGTATCCACATTTTTTATACTTATCGCAAGGAATAGAACATGATTGCTAAAATAAATAAAATGATAGCTAAAATTAAATAGAACCATAGCAAATATATTTTCCCAAAACAAATTTTTATATTAAGCCACTGTATGTTTTTCCTATCCATTGACTGTTTTTTTATGTGTTATAAAAAAAAAACTTTTTGAGCAACCAGATAAAATTTACATGTCTACATAAGTTTTAACTGGCATATGGCAATGGTGAGAAAGAGGGGACAAAAACAAGTGTGAGAAACAAATTATGGCTTTAAAAAAATGTACATAAAACAATCAAATGCTGTTTTAAACAATAAGATCAACCTGACCAGCAGTTGCCAGTTCACAGCCACGATTTTTATTTCACATGAAACAAACATTACATCAACACAAGCATGTTCATTTTCAAGCAAAAAAAAGCTAATTTTAACGTGAATTTGATAACAGAAAAGCCAACAATAAAGGATTTTTAATAGCTATAATACTATAATTTTTTTGGTGATGAGATTTCTGAAATTAAATAGGAAATAACAGTCTTAGTTGAGGGTTATGAGTTGACTGGTGGGACTGAGGCATTAGAGAATCTGAACTAGTATTGGTGGATCAATTTTATCAAGAAAAATTGAATTTTTATCAGTATTATTTTTAGCAGTCGGAAAATGAAAAAAATTTTTTTGAAACATTAATCATGCTATGTAGTAGAAAATAGGAGTAAAATGTTTGCTAAGTTATTTTACTAAATTTTAAAAACAATTTATAAGATAACTGTGTTAACAAAGGACAATTAAAACCAAATATTTAAAATATTACAATATAAAAAAAAATTAAAATCATGTATTTAAAAACATTTTTTACAATTTGGCCTTTATTGCAAAAAAAAAAAAAAATACAAATGAGTGTATTGTTCCTATTGAAGCTCATTAATGGGCTGTATATTATGACACTTTAGGATAAGCATTATGCAAATTAAAGGTTTGTAGATGAAAATAGTTCTATAACAGTATTAAAAATAAAAAAAATGCAAAAATCTGGCCAGATAAAGATAAAAAACTAAATTCACATTAAATGCTTCTCTGATCAACTACATTAAAAAACAAAAATACTTTCAAAACATTAAAACTGCTTTTAGCTTTGATAAACATACATTTTTACTTACATTTTTTTTAAATATACAGAAAAAAAAATGTTTTTGGGAAAAAAATTTTTTGTTGAAAATTTGATGACACTTAGTGATCAAAGAAAAGAATCTAGACAGCATCAGCTAAACACAGAAAACATCACTTTTAAAAACAGTTTTTACATTCCTTATAGAATGCTCACATTTGTTCACACAATTTGCCGTACAAAATAAGTTATCAAACTCAAGTTAAAAAAACATCTTCAAAATAGTCAATACATATTTTGAAAGAAAAAAAAACAACTGCATATGCATAATAAATATTAAAAGCAATAACTGCTGAGACTGGACCATCACAACATTAGATACAGAGCTGAAACAATTGTCCATGATTCCCAAACTGTTGTTTACAGTTTCAACAAATCTGCAAACAAATTTGCTAACTTCTCAATACAGCTCTTTATCCATACTTTCATTACTGTATTTTCCGGCTGTTTCAAAAAGTTTGGGAAGCAGTGATGTGTAAATTTCATCTTTTTAAAAAATAATTTAACATACATAACAGGGTATTCTTTAAGCGGAGGAAAAAAACATTCATGTTTCCCTTTCTTAACATCCATTGTTCGATTTTAAAAATTATGTACAATTGATACTGAATCACTTGTTAAAAAACCCATACCAGGACTTATTTTAAAATAATTTTTATAAGCAATAGCTTTGATTTGACAAATCTGTATAGTAAATTTTGATTAGTCTATTTTAATCTTCAGAATGACAGATTCCTGTAAATTCAAACACTATCAAGCACAGTTTAATTAAGTAAACAATGCATTGTGATTTAATTATTAACCAAAATTATGTTTATTTCTTTCAGATTTATTTTTAAAAAAAAGAATCTCCATAACGCAAATTTTAATAGAGATACAATTTCTAATTAATTAATTAATGAGCGGAGAGAATTTGTAAGAAAATTATGTAAATTATTAAATCATTTCAAAATCGTGATTTGCTGTAGAACATTTCTATTTGTTAAAAATTGACTAGAGAATTATAGACGGAACTTTTTAAGTACTAGTAATTATGTATGTTCAACCCAATTTAAGCCCAAAATATATACCTAAACAGCTTATGTTGTGTGAATTGTGACTACCTTCATAACCGTTGCTTTAATTTAAAATTAAGAACATCATTTTTTTAATTTCTTATTTTCATGATTCTTAATTTTAAACAAATGTTCAAGTTATTAAAATTATTTAGTATACAGTGTTTGCTTTGTGATTGATTCATTTGAACAGATAGTGATCATTATCTTCAATTCTTGAAATAAAATGTTAAGTTAAACACTCAACAATATTTACAATAGTTGTGTGATTAACAATTTTTTTATGAATAAGATTTTAAAATAATTCTTTAAAAAAAATTTAAATTCATATGCCCTCAAACAAATGTTATGATTATGTTTTTGTTAGGAATGATTTGAGCAGACTATTTAACTAAAGACCGAGAGGAAAGTTTTGGCAACTGGCACAGGATATCAGGAACCAAGTTCAGCTTGAAGTAGCATTTACATCATGCACATCTACCCCTCTATCCATCCCATGATTTCAGATGATGCCAGACGGCTACCTCTCCACTCTACAGAATCAATTAAAGGTCTGGAGCTTCCCACATAGCAACAGGAAAACTTAACTCTAACAAGTGAGCTGATGAGCTGCTATCACTATCGCTGTTTTGATCCAAATGCGAATCTGTACCGTGATGTGTGTGATTGGTTAAAAATGATCTCTCTGTCAGGTGACCCGTATTGAACTCTCTGGAAGAAAATAACTGGGAATGTCTGGATGCTGCTTGGCAGACACAAGGGTTTATGGTCTGAATGTATTCTTCCTCCGCTGCGCACTCTTCTCCGGGTTCGAACCATCCGAAAACAAAAAACCAAAACTGAAAATAAAGAAGCCCAAAAAAATGTATTAACCTTTTCAAAAGATTATACTGATAGTAAAAAGTAAAAGGGAAAATGTTTTTTTTTTTTAATTTAGTACCAAGTACCTCTGTGGTGTATATTTAAAATACAAGAAAAAAACCTTCCTGAAATGCTGGTTGTTGATAAAAATAAGGTACAACATGCTCTTCTAAGAAGAACATTATAGTTAGATCTTCAATTTTTATAAAAAATGTCTGAACATTTAAAACATAATCATGAATCAATCCAAACTTATCTTTGCATTTTGATTTTGTAGAGAATTATTAAATGAAACTATATTTTTGATATACTAATTTCTTAAAAAAGCAGGTGAAAGCTAGCAATAAAATGATAAGCATAATACAGTCCTTGAAGCTTCAAAATACAGTGTAAAAAATTTGAATTAGTAGCCTAAAGGAATATGTGCAATAAAGACCGTATGAAGCTAGAACAATACTGATGCATAAAAAAACTCAAGACATTAAGCATCAAAATGGAAAGAATACCTGGCAAAGTACAAGAAAAAAAACTCTAGAATGCCATTTAGCACTATTTAGACAAATGAATAGACACTGTTCTGTTAATACAAGGGGGAAAAGTTATTACTACACATACAATATATGACATTAGCTACTTTCATTATGAATGACATTCATGCATACTGTTGTCTTTAGAACATTTACTTGTTAGTCAAAACACAAAAGTCCTCTCAATAAATGTTATGCTGTACAAGAAGGCGTGAAAGAAACGCTACTCATAATTTGAATAATATGGTTTTGTGTACTTTTATATAGAACTTGGTATAGGTTTTACAGCAATTATTATCTAGTACTTCATTGGACTGATTTTTCTCTTTACTGGTTGTGTCCCTTGTAAGGGTACAAGACCTCCACCATAAATTTACATGTAAATTTCACCATAAATTTGTAGGTGCAAAATGAAGATGCTTAAGCAAAAAGATAGTTAAAAACAGAATGTAATCATAGTGCAGATCCTGCGGTTTTAAGGCAAATGTATAAACAAGATTTAGAGGTATATAACTGAGTAACTCTGTATATTTGTATGAAAATGAGACAGGTAAAGGGTTCACTATTGGTCAACAAAAACACTAAATACAAGTATAGGTAAAACTTTGCAATGTGCTGAATAGTTTTCCAAATATTTTTTGAAGATTATAAATGCAGATACAAAAAAAAACCTATCTATATATACTGTATATGACAGAGTAAGAACTAACAAAAAACTTCATGCTGAGTTGAAACAAAAGGAAAAAAAAAGTTGGTTGAAAACAAAGGGCAAACTAAAAATAAATTGAAGGTAGAGGAATGCAAACAGGCACGAGAGCGTACCTCCCCAGATCAAAACTAAAACTTAGTTTCCTTCATGCCATATGGCAAAGGTTTGGCACAGCGGTTTATGCTGTACATTGGAAGCTCAGAATTTTCTTCTTCTTCCTCTTCATCTACATCGGAACCCAAAAGTGTGTCTAAGCCCGCCTCTAAGAAACGCAGAAATCTGCGAACGACACACAAAAAGCAAGAAATAATAAAGGAAGATGGCACAGCACAGTAAACAAACACAAGAGCAGTGGCAGCGTGTTTTCTAGGCAGCGAAACGACAAACAAACAGCCAGTTGTTCTCAGCTGAGTCCGGATGGCAGGAGATCATGCTAAAAATATCTTAAAGCAGCACACTGGGCCCATGGTCCAACCAAAACATGAGCACAGAACAAAACCAACCAAATAAAAACTAGAGCATGCCAATAAGCTAGAAATATGCACATTAGAATAAAAACTCAGTAATTAGAACACTATCATTTTAGCAATGAGAAATCGAATTGGAGACTTAACACAGGATGCAAATAACAAATCAATGTTTAAAGAAATTCAGATCAAGTTTGAATTTGTTGGAAAGAACTTTGGAAAGCTGGTATTTTGTAAGAACATTTCAAACATCATAACAGGAATGAGAAATCAAGAACAAAGTCAGCACATCACAACTTCTGAGAAATTATAGCAGTTGAACAATTTTTTTACAAATAGCAACCCAAACTGGTCTAAATATATTAAAAGACAATTGTGAAATGATAAACAAACTATTGTGGAAAATGATCCAAAGCATTGTTAAAAACTAGCTAAAAATAAAACTATCATTATGGAAAAGGATTTTTAAAAAAAAAACCAATTGCAACAGGCAACTGCAACACTGACATCAGCTAAACTATAACCATGACTGGGAAAAGATATGGAAATGATGGTACATGCACATCAACAATTAGGATACAAAAGAGATTTTACATTATCAATGAAATTTGAACATTTTCTATCATTTTCCAATACAAAATTTTTAAAAAGAGTACCAAATTTTTAAAAATACAGTTTGATTTGTAAGAAAACATTAGAAAATTTAGAATTTTAGAAACTTGCTGCCTACTTAGAAAAGTTAATTACTATATTCACTTTTTCTTGAATTTAAAAATAAATAAATAAAAATGTAGGTCCACGTACTGTTTGGAAATTAATTACATTATGGTAAATGGAATTTTAAAAGTTTTATAGTAAAAACATTAACCATGCGTTTACAAAACAAAAAGCAAGAAAACAAAATTTCATTGAAATGTCAAGACCTAAGTAAAAATAAAGGCAACAGACTAGACAAAGACACAGAATGACGTGAATGTCCATACGTCTAGGCTCATTTCAGTCATATATCCAGCTGGATAGGCAGATTGTCAAGAAGTTGCTGAAAGCTAAAGATGGTGGTGGGGTAAGGAGAGTCAAGTAGAAAAGTTATGATGGTTCAATATAATTTGCCATGAGAATAAACATTAAATTACTTTAAACACAGACAGGCACAGCAGTTTTGTAATAACCCTGACCAAGGATACAACTGGTTAGTATACATTAACAGAAGGTTTCATTATCCCTGACCTATTTTTAAAAAAAAACAGCACCAAAGGATTTCTACTTCTACGATTTCAGCCCCAAGATAGCTGTTGATAACTTCTAAACTAAAGAGGTATGAAAATAAACAGGAAGTTAAGACTTATCACTCTGGTAGCTACAACTTGGTAGAGCAAAAAGCAAATAAAAACCTGCTAAAACGTAGCTCTGATAAAAGCATGCAGAAATGCAATTAGAAAAATAAAATAAAAACTGATCTCATATAAAAACAGTGAAGCTGAACTGAAGCGAGCACTAAACTTCGCTCTTTCTTAATGAAAAATGTTACCGTTGAAATATTTCTGTAATCCCAATGAATATTTGCTGTTTCTTCTCATAAGAGCTACATTTTGTTTAGACAAAGTTAGTTGATTATTTTTGTCATGCATCAAATTTCTCTAGAGGAAGCCATTTTATAAAGCTGCACTTCCAAAAGAATAAGCAAAAGAAGCTAACAGGTCTTAAAAGGTCAGAGGACACCCACTTTGGTGAGTTTCTGGACAATCCTACCCAAAGGAAATAAAGCTCAGCTACAAACAAATCAATTAAAAAATTCTGCTCTGAAATTTATTCAAAGAATCAAATAATTCCAAGGGTTAACAAAGCTCTAACTTAACAAAGTAGCTGAAATCATTCCCTTTTATTAAATAAAGTGGACTTTACAATAGACAAATACGTGTACAAAGTTGAACAAGTTTACATTATACAGTATATATGTCAATTTCTAGATATAAAGAAATAATATTTTCTACAAAAATATCTTTTAAGAAAAACAACAAAAAAGTTTATGTTATTTCTAGAACACAATATTTAGTTCTTGGAATAGCAAAATTAAAAATCTAAAAATATTTTTAGTGATAAAGAAATAATTTTACTTGTAACAAATGATTCAGCTAGAGTGCAATCAAATTGGTATTTTTATTTCAAGTCTTGCTAAAACTGGATGCACTTAATTATGTGTGTGTTAATCCTTGTTAAATTTGATGCAGTTAGTTGCATTACTGCTTTCTAAAACATAATGCACTTATCTGTGTTACCGCTTGCTCAAACTGGATGCACTTAATTATGTGTGTTAATCCTTTCTAAATTTAATACAATTAGTTTCATTACTGCTTTCTAAAACATAATGCACTTGTTTGTGTTACCGTTTGCTAAAACTGGATGCACTAAGAACAGAACAACAAATAACAAATAAGATAACCTTTTAGGCTGAAAAAGTGCTACTATAAAAAATTTTATCTTTATTCCCCTTGTAAACTCAAAACAAAAGCAAAACAAAGTACTTACAATTTTCTTATTCCAGATTCTCGCTTAACTCCAGTTTTTTCATCAGGCTCTTTATTGATTGGCCCATAGACCAAAACTTCCTCACCGGTGTAGGAAGATCTTCTGTAAACACAACAAAAGACAATTTTATACAGAATTGTTATGATACTCTTAGCTACTCCAAGTATATATACAATATATCTACTCATGTTCTCAATAATTATACATAAAATTTGTCATGACAAATTTTTAAAAAAGTAAAATAAGAAAGTTAAGGAAAATAAAAGATGTAGTAGCAACCTTTTCACAGAAAATAAATACCAATTTTAAAAAAATAATAACTGTGCAAAATTTTGATCAAGAGACAAAAAAGATAGATATGAGGAAAAAATAATACAAGTGTTTGTGGTCATGTACGGCAATGATACCAAAAAGTTGAAGAGAGAATGTAATGGATCTATCCACTCTCCAGACATGGATATAAATAGACATCAGCTACCAGAACATGAAGCTCTTGAAAACTTGAAGAATACGCTTGAAAAATTTCATTTACTGTCCTGACAACTAGACGAGCACAAGATCAGATGGAACAACCACACAGGACCAGAATTTTCCAGTCAGCTGTGTGGTGAATCTTGTAGATCAGGGGTCTCCAAACTACGGCACGTGGGCCGGATGCGGCCCGCGATGTACTCTCATCCGGCCCGCGGAGATCTTTTTGTCCACGGAAAAAACGTTTGTTGGTGATGGCCGAGGAACTTTGCCCAGAAAAATTAAAGACATTCCTGGAAGAAACTGGCCCCCGAACTGAAATTTGATAGTTAATGCGGCCCTCAGACTGAAAAGTTTGGAGACCCCTGTTGTAGATAAATAGAGACCCTACATCACCCACCCACCAAACTGACTCTCCCCATCTCCTCATATGTGCTTAAAAATGGTGAGTATTTGGATAGCTTACTTGAAGTGCCCTTAGAAGAAAGGGCGAGTAACTCATACTGAAGAAATTAAAAGAAATTGAAAACTATCAACAAGCAATGTGCTCCCAAAAATAAAAATGACCTTGATAATAGACAAAGCCTGGTTTAGTATATTATATGACTAAACTGGCTTAACACTAACAATAGTTCGATGTTATTTTAATTTACTAAACAATATGTTGATGTTCAATATTATAAATATATATATATATTGTTAGTTTATAAAAGAAAATAAGCATAAGATCATTTTTAACCAATCAGCTTCAAGTCAACAAACCTACTCCAGATAAGAGCATTTCATATTTCTATTGATCTTCAGCTTTTTCTGAACATCAAATAGAACATATGGGAAAGCAAAAAAATCTATTTATTCTAAAACAAAGCTAAAAGTTTTTTAAAATTTTAAAAGCTAATAATGTTCATAACCAAACCAGTTATGATTAAAGGGTTATTTGAGATTAATTTAAAAAAAAAATTAATAGCATGTTACAAAAAAAAAGAGGTATATTTTTAAAATGCACAAGTAACCCCAAAAAGCAAAATATCACCAATAATGACTTCAATAGCAAACACCACAAACAAAATAACCACTTCAAGTTCCACAAGAAGGGAGATAAGTGTGAAAAAATAAATGTATATGGAAAATCCTTTGTACCTAAAACTCACTGAAAATGGGTTTAGTTTTTTAGAGCGTTTTTTCTTTGATCTGTTCGAATATAAGTTACAGAATAGTTAAGCTACTTTCATTTTTGTTTTAAATAGAAATAAAGACAATTTATAATTGATGTTATTTGTATGCTCAATTTGGAGTGTATTAAAATTAATCAGACAATGAAAAAAAAAATTTCAGTATTGCTGAATTCAATTCAGGGTACTCATCCTCTTAACACTGAACCACTCTTTGTAGTCAGGAGATCACACTTTTTAGTTTATTAAAAACAAAACACTTACTCATCTTCATCTTTTCCATCAGGTTGGGCATTAGGGTCCTCTCTGATATTCAGTACATGATGGGGTAGAAGTGAACCAGAGAAAATTGAAGAAAAAGAAAAAAAAAACACAAATGGTTTTAGACAAAATACATACATGCTGAGGAGACAAGCACAGAAGATTATATGTTGGCAACACATAAAACATAAAAGCTGAAACAACTAATTTCAATAAGCTTTGTTCTGTAAAAATGTAAAAACCTAACACAGGATTTTCAAAATAAAATGTGGACGGACATGTCTTAAGACATCTGAAATGTAATATCACATCTTCCAAACATAAAAAAATATAACGTACAACTCTCTGGTTAAAAATATTAAAAAATCAAGTTTTTTTAATGAACTATTGTCATTTAATGTAATTTCCATTCCAAAATAGGACCCACTTGTAATCAATATAGGAAACAGTTTACTGTTCCAAATAAAGGATATCTACCTGTCAAAATTTTAAAAAAAAAAACAGGAGTGTTCTAATAGAAAAAAAATTATTTTAAAATTATGTGGTTCATATAACAAGAAAACCCAACAACAACAGGTTATAGAGTGTAGCAGTTAATAGCAAAAATACTTTCATGAGCCAAACAAGACAATGCAGCAAAGATTAGCATGATCTAGAAAAAATTATTCTAGCTGAACTACTATTTATGGTTATATAAGATTAGTATAAAAAAAATCAATAAAAATTTTAAAAAATTAATAATCTAAAACCGAAAAGAATTTAAACATGTTTGTTATTTACAATTGTAGAGCTGTTCAGTGCCACGAATAAGCATCTAAGACTTTAAATTACACATTTTAATCCACAGTACATTAGATTTATTCTTATAAAAAAATTCTTTTTTAAATCAAGCAATGTTTTGATGTTTTCATTCACTTAGAATACAATAGAGACCAAATATTTATTGTGGCAGAAGGGACAAAATTGAGAGAGTAACACTGAAATATAATCAGCTTCGCAATCAAATAAAACAACATAGTATTTACAACACTGGTATAGTTTACCTGGGCTTGTAATGCGCCAGTTCATCCTCCACTTCTATAAGTCTTGTCTTCAGTTCATTTCTCTCCATTAAAACCTGACCAGTCAAAAACAATCTTACCATTTTTTTAAAATAGCTTAGATGCTCAATACAGAACATTATTTTAAAAAACCCAAATCAGATATGTTTAAACCTCAATAGGTTTAATGTGTACTCAATGTATTTTCTAATGTGTGATAGCGCTAAACATTTTCAATAAAAGAAAAAATGAAAAAGGTTTAAGTGCAGACAAACCTGTCTCAATTCTTGTAAGGTAAACCTGGGCCTGTTAGGATCTTTAAGATCTATGACCAGTTTACCTTCAAGGTCAAACCCTGAGGTTGGACTACCTGGACTTAACACATGGGAGACATCTGTTTCTGTTGAGGAGGTGACGGTTGTGGCTTTGACAATCTGTTGTTGAATCGGTTCACCGTCAGCGGCTTCACGTTGCTTCAAAGATTTAAATTTTTTTTAATGAAATCCATGATTAAATTTACCAATGCTAAAACTTTGTAATTTACTTGGGCTGTTACAGATTTCTTCAACATGAATTAATAAACACCTGGTGAGAAGTCTTGATTATAATACAGTTGATCAATTTAAATAAATAGCTGACTCAGATGATGACACTAACCTCCTCTTCTTCCTCAATACTTTTACTGGCCTCCACCACGGCTTTAACAGCCGCTCGCTGCTCATCATACTTCTCCTGCTCCACCATGAGTTTCTTTATGTGCTCCACCTCTGCGTCTTTAGTGTGCAGCTGTGACTCCAGATCCACTTTCTCCTCCAACAAAACCCTGGCTTGTTTCTTGTGGCTTGTGTTCTTGCGCCTCAAGTCTGCATTGACTTTAGCAATTCGTTCAAGCTGAGCTTGGAGCTACGAATGTTTTTTTTTACATGAAATTATGGAATACTTAATTGCCTTCTATCAATAATACAACCTGTGCTATTTTAACTGTACTTATATTCTATTTATATGCCACATAAAAATAATGATCAAAGATTTTTAATAATGATATATTACATTTATATTTGTAATATAATAAATAAACTAAACACATTTTTCTTACAGCATCACAATCAACTCCTTTTTGACTTAGTTCTCTTTTCATTGTTCTGATTTCCTCCCTTTGTTTGTCTACTGTTTCTTTCAATTTTGTCAAGACTTTGATCTCCTCTTCTTCAGTTTCTATACATGTAAAAAAAATTTTATGATCAAATACCTGATTATATTTAACTAGCTGCATCCCGTGCTCCGCCACGGTAAATCTTTTTAAAATGTACCAACTTGGGAACAGAACAAAACTAAACACAACACAAACGAACGCAAAAAAAAAAAAAAAAAAAAAAAAAAAACGAACAAACAAACACAACACTCATAACATAGTCACAATTTAAATGCAATCATACAGGCATATTGCTCACAGTCTAGCCCGTAGCGCCAAATCGCGCCCTTTCCGGTGATTTGCACCCCCCTCAAACTTTCGATTTGCACCCCTTCCCCCCCCCCCTCCCTAAATCTTTCGATTTCCACCCCCCCCCCCTCGCACATTTTTTCCAACCCACTTTGGCGCCCCCTAAGGTCGGCACCCGGGGACATATGCCCTCCCCTCGCTACGCCTCTCCTATAAAACCCCTAGCTTGTCCTCAAACCGAAAGATAGAATAATAATTAGTAAACAGTATAAATAATAGGCAGTATTTAAAATATCCGTGTTTTACCTACCATATATCACTTTACCAATTCACGCATTTTTTCCCCAGTACTTTAAATTTTAAAAATTTACAATAGTTTCATAACTAAAACAATTGCGCACCATCCACCCAATGAACGTGATGACGCGCCTATAATATTGCAGAATAGTTATTTAAAAATTATATGTAGTTAACAGTAAATTCAGTGAATGAAATAAATAAAAGATTGCCTTTTATCAATCCATGCTAATTATAATTTTCTAACAATCCGCATCCGCACAATTTGCATTCACATTTTGCTAATTATATTATTGCAACACTAATTCCTTCTAAAAGGTCCGTAGATTTGCATTCACATTTTTTTTTTATTAGCGTGAGTTTAATTTATTTTTAAATTACCTCCCTTGTCTTAAAAAGAGTTAAATTTATTTGATTTTTCTAGCCTACTGTTATAAGGTTATTAAAATGCTTCCACTTTTTCAAGGCATAAAAAAGAAAATAATATTTGACATTGATCCTTTTAATACCTTTTAGCAGTGTGCGTGTATTTAATATTCTCTTTACGTTATGCAAAATTGTACAAACAGTGGAAATTATAAAATAGCTCTATGCCGCTATATAAACAAACCCTACTCTAATACTTATAATAAGACACTGCGGTGCACTGAAAAGCACAGCATGGTGCGTAGCTTACTTTTATAGTCCCAAAATCTATAGCGATGACGGATAATTATATTATAGATTTCATTTGAGAGGATAATGGGTGTATTTTAGCAAACAAATAAAGAGAAAAAACAATAATGAACTGAATTTCAGACACCTGGTATCATTAAAAATAACAGAGCTTGTAAACTACGATACTATTCCAAATGAAATATATTTGTATATTTAATCAGACACAAAAGTGATCAGAATAGGTGGGAGAGAAATGGGAAAAACAGCAAAGGACATAAAAGCATGGAAGGGTTTAGCGAATGGTCTATTAATGGGACTTGAAAAAGGTGAAGAATAAGAATAGAATAATCAACAGAATAGAATAATCAAAAGTGTCAAAACCACAACCTTGTCGTTTGGCTGTAAACTCAGCAACAACCGCATGCTTCTCTGTTCGAGCATTTTCCTTCAACCGTTTGTTTTCTTCCTGTAGCCTGCTAACAACACCAAGAAGTTCTTTCACTTCTGACTGCCAATTTTCTTCTATGGCTTCCAAATCCTAAGAAATGTGATTGCAATTTTTTAAAATCCTTTATAACAGAAAGTTTATTTGTAGAAAAAAATATTTTTGTGTAATACCCACTTTTGTCATTCAATCACAAAAGAGCTTAAAATATGTCTGTGGACAGGCATCAATACCAATCAATTATTAAATACTAATATCAGGGTTCTTTATGAAAAAAATAGGTAAAGTACATAACAATGTTAGGAGTTTTAATACTGTTGCAATTAAAAATTCCATACAATGATATTTGTTTTAGTTAAACAGCTTGATCTATTGTGGACCAGCAGAGACAAAAAATATCCATCAAGTAGTATTCATAAGTACCCTAAAGAAGAAACGTAACTGGTTTATTAACTGAAGAGACTGACTTGTTAATAAGACAGTAAAAAAATGAACAATTACCCTTAGAAGAGTAACTGTACAGGCTTGAATTTTTTAGTCACAGGAGTGATAATCAAATTTAAATTTTTTTTTTAATTAATGGGTATAAAAGCAAACAATGTCTTAATAAAGGGAACAAACAACATGGGTAGCCAGATGTCAACTAATTATAGCCAAGTAGGCATTAAGTGGAGAAATACATAAGCTTAGATAACCTAATGCTGAATCATTTGTCATGTTTTTTATCAGAAGCACTTGAGTGTGTGATAAATTGATATGTGATTAAGATAATGGTGTAGTAGGCTAATCACGTCATATTTTATTCTAAAACACATTTAAGTTGAGAAGATATTTTTTATTGTGACCAATTCAAATATGATTTATAACTAAATTTATAACTAAAACTAATATGGTGAAAATTGAAAATTGGAATTGTTTCATTGACAACTAAAATAAAGATGCAAAATGGCTTTGGTTTTAGTTTAGAATCTGCTAGAATGGTCCAGACTAAGACTCCTATGTGCCACATGCAAATACTTGATTGACAGATTTGGGCCACATATTACATACAGTACAGTGGTGGATTTAAGTTTCCTACTGCATCCATAATTTACATTATTATTTACTTTATAAGATATAGATAGGCTGAATACTTTCAAAAACATGAAACTGAATTCATAATAGAATCATTTTCACTATGAGGCAATGAGTGTGGTAGTGTGCAGGGAGAAACTAGAGCTTATTGTTTAAAGTAATGATTAGCAAGCTGAAGAAGACTGAAGCTATTTATAGTTTATTATTTTGAGGACAATATTTCAAGCCTGCCTTAAGCCTTAATCACGAGCTATTTTTAGAATTTACTTCCCTAGCATGATTTTCCCCAAATTTCAAGTTTTAAGTTCTTGAATATGTTATCAAAAGAGATTTCTTATCCACTATTACTTCAGTGTTGATAGATTGTAACAATCATATCAGGGTTTTTAGTAATATTGATTTGCCTAACCTGCATAAATCTTTGGTAGGCCTAGTCTAATTTTAAATTTAAAAGACCTCTGATATTATTCTTGGCCTAGTTCAGTAGTTGAATGGTACTTATTATAAATAGTAAATAGACTAAATAGGGCCTATACTACTAAAAATACTCCTAGCATACTATTTTAAATTTTAGGAACTCATTGGCTTGCTAATTTACAGGAATATTAACAACAAAATGCTGATCATAGTCACAAGACACTTTATTATATTGAAAAATAAGGTAGGCCTAAAGAATTAAGTTCAATAAAGAAAGATTGAATCACCTGATCAAATTTGGCTCGTTCTTGAGCTTTCTCTGTTTTTTCTGCCTCAAGTTTTTCAACTTTATATCGCAGCTGATTTATTTCCTCGAGGTCTCTCTCATACCGGGATGCTAAAGTTTCCAGTTGTTCAAGTGATCGAATTACTCTGGGCATCAGCTCAGTCACAGAATCATTTCCATAATTTTGAATAAGTTTATCGAATTCGTGAGCGATACCTGCCGCTTGATCATAAACATCTGTGACAGAAATCGCTTGAATTTCTTCACTAGCCATTATTCTAGCACTGAACAGGCATCGTCTGGCATCCATTGAAAATGGTGGAAGTGAATTCCATGTCAGATGGGGTAAATATATGCGTAACGTCAACCAGATTCATGAATCCATCGATCGCCACAGCCTTTCCTGGTTCGCTAATACTTTTTATCAGTCTCGTGATGTCAGAGTTGTTGCTCTTGGAACAGCCAATATCTTGGTATTATAATATTATTCCTGGGGAAAACCACACCGCAACAGCTTTTTAAAAGGTAGAACGATCATCGCAAATAATAATAGAATCACTTGGTATTTATCCTTAAAATGAATCAATGAAACATAAAGTACTATTGACCTAGTAAGTAAATTAAACTTGATGAGAAATGAGAGCTAAATAAAAATAATTAGAAGATAGACACCGCCCCATTACAATAAAAACAACTCGTTCAAAAAATTAGGATAACGTTTAACGAAACAAATAGTCTATAAAAAATATACTGGCGATAAAATGTAATGAGTTAAAGTTTTAGGTCAGCTCAATAAATTATATTCCATCAAAACGAGAAATGCGTTATTTAGTATTTGTGGCATTTTTGAGACAAAGTAAAAATATATCGATCAATCATTTTATTACACACTTCGCATAAGCTATGTCAAGCACTCTCACAGTGTGTGATGTTTAACAACAAAATGTTTTTTTTTAAAAGGAAAAAAAGCAAAAAATAAAATTATTGTCATGTTTGAAATGTTTCAAATTTAAAAAAAAAAGTCTAAATGGGAGAGAACCCCCCCCCCCCACCGAAGAAAGTCTACCGCCCCCCCCCCCCCGAACGAAATGGAATTTATATAGAAAATATATACTTTTGACAGTGTCCCCCCCCCCCCCCCGAAAATTGTTGTCCGCCTCATCCCCAACCCCCGAAAAAAGTCTGGAAGAAACACTGAAACTAAGTCGGGGTAGGTTATACTACACTTTGCCGGCTACCGTGTTTGGTATTGTATAAAATGCCTAGACACAGTAGACAAAGAAATACTATTAAAGTTTTACTTTGTTGTCAATATTGGTCGTTCTAGAGAGTATACAAATTAATATATAACGCTCGTAGTCAACCACAGGCCCGTATAGGCACTGTCTTCGTAAGTACTGGAGAAAGTTGACTTTTTTTTTGGTAGAACTATCATAGGTTGTTTCACAATCAGGCACCTATCATCGTTTTGTACAATTAAATTTTACAATGCTGCGTAGTCAGCACGTTTTGTGTTTCGTGTTGGATGGGGTGGCGAGTTTTTGAAGTTATGGAGCGGGGTGCTGGGGATTTGTTGTACCCCGTGTGTGTTGTGGGGATGTGGGGTGTATGTATAGTGTGTATGGTGTGGGAAGTCATTGTGTGTGGGATGCCGTGTTGCTTGCGGATTTGGTGTGGAATAGTATAGTTAGGAGTATGGGTGTAATAGATTGAGATAATTGTGAGGTCAAGGGAACTCACTCTTCTGTATTAGTATTATATTTATATTGTTATCTTGAGTGATGTCCCTTACATATCTATAATAATAGTTTCGCTGTCTGTCTATCTATCTATCTATCTATCTATCTATCTATCTATCTATCTATCTATCTATCTATCTATCTATCTATCTATCTATCTATCTATCTATCTATCTATCTATCTATCTATCTATCTATCTATCTATCTATCTATCTATCTATCTATCTATCTATCTATCTATCTATCTATCTATCTATCTATCTATCTATCTATCTATCTATCTATCTATCTATCTATCTATCTATCTATCTATCTATCTATCTATCTATCTATCTATCTATCTATCTATCTATCTATCTAGCTATCTATCTATCTATCTATCTATCTATCTATCTATCTATCTATCTATCTATCTATCTATCTATCTATCTATCTATCTATCTATCTATCTATCTATCTATCTATCTATCTATCTATCTATCTATCTATCTATCTATCTATCTATCTATCTATCTATCTATCTATCTATCTATCTATCTATCTATCTATCTATCTATCTATCTATCTATCTATCTATCTATCTATCTATCTATCTATCTATCTATCTATCTATCTATCTATCTATCTATCTATCTATCTATCTATCTATCTATCTATCTATCTATCTATCTATCTATCTATCTATCTATCTATCTATCTATCTATCTATCTATCTATCTATCTATCTATCTATCTATCTATCTATCTATCTATCTATCTATCTATCTATCTATCTATCTATCTATCTATCTATCTATCTATCTATCTATCTATCTATCTATCTATCTATCTATCTATCTATCTATCTATCTATCTATCTATCTATCTATCTGTCTGACAAGAACGCTCTAGAGAAAAGAAAAGCAATTTAAAAACATGCATAGTAATTCGAAAAACGAAGTATGACGTCGACACATTTAGCATAGAGTTGAAAATAATCTCACAGTAATATAATGACGTCATTGATTCTGGCGTAAACATTGAATAAAGAGGAAATGTTGTCTAATCTAAGTGGTTTGCGTGAAGAGTTTCTTGCATACAATTCTTCGGGTAGGGGCGAAGCCCCACCCCCCGCGTAAGAACGTCTGAGCCCCTCCCCCTCCCCAACTCAAAAGAAATTTCTTCATCGATACTCTATAATAAAATTACCGCCTAATTAATGTGTCTAATCTCAAAAGTGGTTTTCTTGCAATTTCTTTAATGCAATTCTTCGGGTAGTGGCTAAGCGCGACACCAGTGTTTCTTTCAGACTTTTTCCTCCCCGGAAAGGGGTGGGGGTAATTGAAATTTTCGGGGGCGGGGGTAGAATTTTCGGGGAGGGGGGCGGACACTGGAAAAAGTATATAATTATATTTCGTTGAATGGGACGGTAGACATGTTTTTTTTGGGAGTGGGGGGTGGGTGGGGTGGGGGGGGGGGTGGGGTGGGGTGGTTTCCTCATCGATACTCTATAATAAAATTACCGCCTAATTAATGTGTCTAATCTAAAAAGTGGTTTTCTCGCAATTTCTTTAATGCAATTCTTCGCGTAGTGGCTAAGCGCGACACCAGTGTTTCTTTCAGACTTTTTCCTCCCCGGAGAGGGGTGGGGGTACTTGAAATTTTCGGGGGCGGGGGTAGAATTTTCGGGGAGGGGGCGGACACTGGAAAAAGTATATAATTATATTTCGCTGAATGGGACGGTAGACATGTTTTTTTGGGGGGTGGGGGTGGGGGTGGGTGGGGGGGGGGGGGGGGTGGGGGGGGTGGGTGGGGGGGGTGGGGGTGGTGTGTGGGGGGGGGGTGGGTTGGTTTTAGTTTAGAGAAAAGAGACAGCACTATCAACCTAGCGCCCGGTGTATCCTTCCTCAACGGGCCATTTTTCTCGTATATAAATAGTTGTCTCTCGCCACTTCCTTCCTCATGCTGGTACCATCATGTAGTTAGACCCAATAAACGTTTTATATACAACCACATGCTTCTATCGTCAATCCATTATATCTGGCGACGAGGATAAAAATCTACTAGAAAGAGCACCTACTTACGCAAAAAAGAGGTTTGCTAGAGCTTAGTAGCTAAGTATTTCTAGAATAATGGCGCTATATGGCCAAATAAAAGAATTTGATTCGAATGATGAAATCATTCAAGATTACCTAGATAGGCTAAGCTTTTACCTTGAAGCAAACAACGTGACGATAGAAGCCAAAAAGAGAGCTGTTTTGTTAACAGTCATAGGGCCTCAACAATTTAGGCTACTAAAGGACTTATGCGCACCAGCTAGTCTAACTACCAAGAGCTTTAACGAGCTGAGCAAATTGCTAACAGACCACCATGCGCCTACCCCATCAAAGTTTCTATGTCGAGCTAGATTTGACAGTAGGACTCGTCAACCAAACGAGTCAATATCAGAATATGTTGCTGCTTTACGTCATCTAAGTAGATTCTGTGAATTTGGAGAAACGCTGTCTGACAGACTATGTGAAAAGTTTGTGACAGGTGTAAACAGCCCTGATATTCAAAGAAAGTTGCTGCTCGAGTCAGATCTCACATTAGAAAAAGCAATACAACTCGCAACTTCAATCCAGCAGTCATCAGATGCGGCGAAATCTCTTACGCCTTCAGGGATCCATGCAGTAAACAGCAGGTTAGTCAATAAACATCAACCCCATCAGAGCATTCCAACTTATGCTAAACAGCCTGCTCGTTCAAATCCTAGATCTAAATCTAGTAATAATTATCAAAAATGTCATCGATGCAAAGGTCCCCATGCATCTCATCGGTGCAAGTTCAAGTCTGCAACTTGTTATAAGTGCAGTGAGCAAGGTCACATTGCCAAGGCCTGCTTTGCAAAGTCTTCGTCTGTTGCTAAATCTAGCCAGTCAAGACAGTACCGCAACCAAAGGCAGCACTATGTTAACTCTCACCAAGACTACCTAACCCAACCAATGAACCACTCTACCTGTGAAAATGCTCAAACTGATTCGCAGCCGGATTTCAACCTGTTCTCTGTGAAATCAATAAGTCATGCTCCCATCAATGTACCAGTTTATATCAACGGTAAGAGCATCAGCTTCCAACTTGACACTGGAGCATCTCTAACAGTCATAACAAAGAAAGATTTTGACGCTGTCACAGGAGGATCAGTGCCTCTACAGCCATGTCACAAGTGTCTAACAACATACACAGGTGACAATGTTCCGGTAATAGGAGAGTGTATGGTTCATGTAAATTATAATGGTCAAAGTGTTAAACTTCCTCTTCTTGTGGTTGAAGGAAATGGACCACCATTACTAGGTAGGAACTGGTTAAGTAATCTTAAGTTAAATTGGGAGAGTATTTGTTCATTGAACAATGGAAAAGAATCTAGTCTTACTTCACTAGATAAAGTAATATCTGAAAATAAAAGTGTTTTTGGCAATTCAGGTTTACTAAATGATAGAACAGTGAAGATAAGCATTAAAGACACAAATCCAAGATACTGCAAAGCTAGAGTTCCACCTTATGCAATGAGGAACAAAATTGAAAATGAGCTAAGTAGATTGGAATCTAATGGCATCATAAAGAAGGTAGACTATTCCGATTGGGCAACGCCCATTGTGCCAGTGTTAAAGAAGGATGGTTCTATAAGAATTTGTGGAGATTATAAAACTACACTGAATAAGCAAATAGAGCTAAATAGGTACCCTATTCCTAACATTGAGGAAATTTCTTTGAATTTGGCAGGAGACAAATTCACTGAATTAGACTTTAGTCATGCTTACACTCAACTAGAACTGCATCCAGATTCAAAAGTCTATACGACAATAAACACACATAAAGGACTCTACCAATATGAAAGACTATGTTTTGGCATATCATCTAGCCCTGGAATTTTCCAAGCTGTCATGGACAGTATTTTTAAGGACATTCCAAATGTTTGTGTGTACTTTGACAATGTGTACATAACTGGTAAGAATGACACTGAACATCTTAAAACACTTGATAAAGTATTGAAAATTGTTGGTGAAAAAGGTTTAAAGATAAACAAAGATAAATGTCAATTCATGTTGACAGAAATTAGTTTTCTTGGTTATATATTAAGCAAGCAAGGTATCAGACCTCAACCTGAGAAAACAAAAGCCATTAAAGAAGCACCCAAACCTGAAAATACCCAACAACTAAGAGCTTTTTTGGGCTTGATAAATTACTATGCAAAGTTCATAGGGAATCTGTCTGGTAAACTATCACCACTGTACAAGCTGCTACAGAAAAATGCAACTTGGCACTGGGGTAAACAACAAGATACTGCTTTTAATACAGCAAAAGAGGCTTTGTCTTCTGACACCTTACTAACTCACTATGACCCAGGGAAAAGACTTATATTAACATGTGATGCTTCACCAGATGGTGTAGGAGCAGTCTTGTCCCACATGGATGAGAAGGGTGACAGACCCATCGCTTTTGCCAGTAGATCTTTGAACCAGGCTGAGAAAAATTATTCTCAGTTAGATAGGGAAGGCTTAGGCATCATTTTTGGTGTTAAGAAATTTCATAAGTTTCTGTTTGGTAGGAAGTTCACCATCTTTACAGATCATAAACCATTGCTAGGTTTATTTGGAGAAAACAAAACCCTACCTGAGCATGCCTCACCAAGAATTCAAAGATGGGCTATCACACTAGCCGCATACAATTATGAATTGAAATACAAACCTGGATCTGAGAATAGTGCAGATAGTCTGAGTAGATTACCTTTAAAAAACCAAAGCCTGAGCTATGTACCAGAAGATGTATTTGTTCTCTTCACTATCATGGATAACTCCAATATAAATGTGAATGATATTAAAAGAGAAACACAAAAAGATGAGTGCTTAATAAAAGTATATGAGTACTGTAAAAATGGTTGGCCTGAAGAGTCAGTGAATGAGGACTTAAAGCCATATAAAATAAGAAAAACAGAGTTAAGTCTAGAAGATGGATGTATACTATGGGGGTCAAGAGTAATTATCCCCAAAATGTTACAAAAAGAAGTTTTAAGAACTTTACATGATACTCATCTTGGTTCTTCCAAAATGAAGAGTCTAGCAAGATCATGGTTCTGGTGGCCACATATGGATGCTGATATTGAAAAATATGTAAAACTTTGTTCAAGCTGTGCACAACATTCAAATCAACCAGCTACAGCACCTTTGCAAAACTGGGACTGGCCAATCGAACCATGGAAACGTATACATATAGATTTCGCAGGACCTTTTATGAACAAAATGTTCTTAATTATTATTGATTCACATTCTAAATGGTTAGAAGTTAAAATCATGAACACAATCACTGCAAATGATACCATTATAGAACTGAAGGAAATATTTTCAACTCATGGATTACCAGATCAAATTGTTTCAGATAATGGGCCTAGTTTCACAGCTCATGAGTTTAAACTGTTTTGTGTGGCAAATGGTATTGAGCATATAACCACATCCCCCTATCATCCTGCTGGGAATGGTTTGGCTGAAAGAGCGGTAGGCATATTCAAAACCGCTATGGTAAAAATGAATACCGGTAACAAGTTTTCTCTTAGAGAAAGAGTAAACAGGTTCTTAACCAAATACCGCACAACTCCTCATATAACAACAGGTGTTGCACCATGTGAATTGTTATGTGGTAGGAAAATTAAAACTCATCTTGACCTACTACATCCAACTGTTCAAAGGTCTGTTTCCCAACATCAACATACACAAAAAGTAAATCATGACAAATCATCCATTGAAAGAGAATTTGCAGTTAATGATAATGTGTATCTAAGAAATTATGGGAGAAAGGAAAAATGGATACCAGGTCAAATTGTTCAATGTACAGGACCTGTGTCTTATAAAGTAAAAACAAATGATGGACTTATTGTCCGTAGACATGCAGACCAGTTAAAAATAACTTGTGCAGATAATAAGTGTGAATCTGTCAATCCCACCAAATCTGAACAGTTCACACCAACTCAGTTTGTTCCACAACCAAGTTCTGTTGATATGAGTGAACCAAGTTGTCTAGAGTCAGAAAATGTAAATTCTGGAGTTAATGATTTAGATCCTAGACCAGATGGTCAGAATCTTGAGTCACCAAATCAAAAGCCACTGAGAAGGTCAAGCAGGACAATCAAGGTCCCAAATAAGTTAGACCTATGATTTTAAAGGTCAAAAGGACTTTGACATCATTGTTTTGTATCTTGATTATGTTGTGGCATATTGTGCATTGTTTGTAAGGATGTAATCTACCATAGTGTTCATGTTACAATATAATTGGTGATTTTAGGATACTATCAATTGTTCTATTGAGAGATGTGTTACTGTGTTCTAAGGGTAAAGGGATGTAATAGATTGAGATAATTGTGAGGTCAAGGGAACTCACTCTTCTGTATTAGTATTATATTTATATTGTTATCTTGAGTGATGTCCCTTACATATATATAAATAGTTGTCTCTCGCCACTTCCTTCCTCTTGCTGGTACCATCATGTAGTTAGACCCAATAAACGTTTTATATACAACCACATGCTTCTATCGTCAATCTATTATAATGGGGATGTTGGTGGATTGGTTTGGGGTGTGGAACAAGGTGGTGTTGGGCTTTGTTCGGAATGTGGTTCATGTGCCGTGCCGGGTGGGTTTTTAGTGAATTAATTTGGGTTGTGGTATGGCATTTGGTCTATTCCGTTTTGTGTTGTGTATGTGTGTAGTGGTGTAGCGGGAGGTGTACGGGGAGTGGTGTGTCTGATGTGGGTTTAGTGGTTGTAAGTTGATTTTACGATTAGTGTTGTGATGTGTGGGTGGGTATGTGGGTTGTGGAGTGTGGGTTTAATGTATTTTTTTATGTCGCTGGTTGTAGTGTTGTTTGCAATTATGAATTTGTGTTGCTGAAATTCAGGTTGTTAAATATTGTTAGGGGCGTGTGTGGTTTGGGTCATGGTGCCGTGTGGGGTAAGGTGGTGTGCTTTAGGGTGTGGAGAGGGATGGTGTGCGGTTTGGTCTACTCCATTTACTGTATGTGGGGAGTCGTGTGTATGTTGTGGGATGAGTAATTGGTGTGGATCATGGAGTTAGTGGAGTGACGTTTGCTTTTTGCTATGTGGTGTTGTGGGTGTGTAGTGTTAGTGGGGGATGGATTGGGGTATGGGACAAGGGGTTGGGTTTAGGTTGTGGTTCATGCTGTCATTGGAGTTGAGGCGAATTGCATTACTCCCACTCCAATTACGAACAAATAATATATATTTCATAAGAATCACACACAAAATTTGTTTTATGGTTTTTACCTTTCTTTTCTGTCCTATAAAAAGTATATTGCTGAGTTTCACGCAGTAGCGATCTAATAATAGATCCGTTTTTAATGTGGACTTCAATGAATATTCGGGTACATTAAAATGTTATATAATTTAGTAAATTATTCAAATATAAGTATATATTTAATTAGTCTGTTTTTGTAAAAGTAGAAAAAGTGTGCAAAGTAACTTTACACTAAGTTACATCTTTATCATTATTTCTAGCAGATTTTAGTCCCGAGTAACAGCGTAACAAATAGCAACACAATGACGGACCCTGGCGACTGTGATACTTCAAACCCAGGATTTTTTATGAAATCTACAATCCAGTCTCTTCAAATGAAATTTCCATCAGTTAAAAATATTTCAACAGCAATATTAGCTAAATGGTTAAAGACACCTAATGAAAGAACAGTTGTGATATTGGTAATATTAGTCTTTAACAGCTTTTAAATTGTATCGGCCAGTGGTTCTTAAACTGGGTTTGATCAAACCCTAGGGATTCGGTGAGTCACCCTCAAGGGTTCGGCGGAGGTCAAGACACACACCCGACTCATTCGATTCACGATCGGATTTTGTCACTGCGGACAATATAATTATTAACAATGGTTCGGTGAGTGCTCACACGAAACTGGTGGGGTTCGGTACCTCCAAAAAAGGTTTAAGAACCACTGGTATAGATGATTGTAACCTGTTTTTTTTAAATGAGTTCAAATGGGATAAATTTTAAAGGTTTAACTTGTGATGTTTTGTATTAAACAGGATGCAAGGGCGCAAGAAGAATTTGATGTTAGTCATTTAGATGGCGCCTTAAGAGTGGACTATAAAGATAAAGACATTGAACCTTTGGCTCAGAAATGTAGCGAGAAACTAAAAGGTATTCTATGCTAAGTTGAAACTAGTTTAATATTTGTACAAAATTGTGACTCCCTAGGCTGTTTTAGGCAATGAATATTTGAATGGTGTACTCGTAAACAGCTTTAATCTGTTTTATTTTGTAAACATGTTTAGATAAAGTGATAATCAAAAGATTAGGAAGTGGATAATAATAAAATCAATGAGACTCAGTGCAAATAATTAAATGCTTTTTAGACCAGAAAGTGCTTACAATTAAACTTCATTAAAAATCCGTAATGGGTTTTTTTTTCAGACAAACAAAATCCGACAATAGTGAGTTACTGTTCTTTGGGCTACAGATCAAGTGTGGTTGTCCAAAAGCTTCAAGATTATTATAAAGAATCGGGTAGGCTTAGAATAAATAACTCTACACTCATATTAAAACAAACCAGAATTTTAGTTACCATTAATTTGATATTAATACAAGGAAATAGTTTTTATCATTTAAAAAAATTCCGTTTAAGAAGAATTCTTGATTGCATTTCTATTTACAAAACAATAATGTTTAGCAGTTTGCTGCAAATGTTGTTTAGAAATAATTGTATTAATCTATATTTAACAGAGAAGCAACCAGTTCCAGAAATATACAACCTTTCAGGTTCTATTTTTAAGTGGGCCAATGAGAGAAGGCCATTGGTTGACAATGCTGGTAATCCTACAAAGTATGTTCATCCTTATACTGCATTTTGGAGTAAACTTCTCGATTCATCACTGTGGAAAACAGAGCCATAAACAATTTTAGTGCAATTATTTGCCTATGTAATTTACATAAAATAACTTTTCAGTGTTCAGATTTAAACATGTGTATTTTTTCTCTGTTTTTTTTTTAAGAGTGGCATAGGGAAAGAGAAACAGATAATAAAATGATTTTCATGATGTAAACATTTGTTTTTTCTTGTTTTTTTTTTTTTAAATCTGTCGCCCGAAAGGCATAACTGCTCGTACAAAAATCAGAAGTAGGATTGTTGATATCAACAGCGGAAAGGGAGAAAATGCATAAAAAAACATTTTAATAACAAGCTTTTACGGGTCATCAATAAATGACGTCACGCTATTTTTGACGATTTTTACCTGCCCCCTCCCCTCCGTCACACATCGTCACAAAAAGCCAGACCCCCCCCCCCCTAAAATGACGTCGCACCTCAGCATATAACCCCCCTCAAAATTGCAGTTGAATTTTTCTTAAAACATCGATATTTTTCCAAAATCTTGTCTGAACTATCAAATTAGAGTATTTTAATCAATTCCTGTTGCAATTTATTAAAACAGATTCTAAAACGCATAATAACGTCTAAAATTTGTTTTCTAACATTGCTTTTTTATAATGCAAAAGTGTGACGGCGCACCATCTGACCCCCCCCCCTCCCCCTCATCACACACCGTCACAAAATTACGGACCTCCTCCCCCCTACGAGTGTGACGTCATTTATGGACGACCCCTTATGCAGTAATGCACTAAAAAGGAGAAAATAAATGTTTTTCTTTAAATATTTAATAATACATTACTATTTAAATTACTATAAAGAAAAGCACTGAAAATAAACTGCTGTTTGCCAGCTTGATTAACTAATTCAGAAATATCACTATCCAGCAGAGGCGTAGCGACCCTTCCCGGTGCCCGATGACAAACTTTCAAATTGGCGCCCCCCCCACCCTGGGGACAAACTTTCAA
Organism: Physella acuta; assembly: GCF_028476545.2. Taxonomy (NCBI): domain Eukaryota; kingdom Metazoa; phylum Mollusca; class Gastropoda; family Physidae; genus Physella; species Physella acuta. The sequence goes on along the minus strand of NW_026731532.1, from coordinate 389,788 downwards.
TTTAGAGCCCAACCCCCATTTATTTTTTATATTTATAATGCAAAACTGCAGCTAAAATGAGCTTTTAATTTTTTTTCCAACTCATTTTGGAGCCCCCTCATTACGCCTCTGCTATCGAGCCGCCAAGACCTGCAATATAAAAAGCAAAGTTTCTTACTCTTACATGTATCTTTCTTTGTGGGGGGGGGGGGGGGCTGTCTCCCCAAAGCACGTCTTCCGTCTCACACACCCCTCGAACGAAATAGTATCTATATACTAAATATATACTTCAACGAGAATCCCCACCCCCTCCCCCCCCCCCCCCCCGGAAATTTTAGTCCGCCCACCAAAAGTTTCCATAACGAATGCAGTCTCTTTGTTCACGAACCCAAAGATCTATATTCGGCGAACATTTTGTGTGTTTGTTTTTGAAGTGGTAGGGCCTAATAGTAACAATAATCACGATTTGATTTTCACAAATTCTGATCCCGGGTGCGAGAATTTTTTTGTTTTTTTAATATCTTTATATAATATTATTTATGGAACGGGTAAAAAATATCGATAGCCTATAAAATAAAGATTTTTCTGCTAAACATTTTTGTGCTGAGTTTTAAAAATTGTTTTTAGTTATTGTTTTTTTTGTGCTTAGTCATGAACAATTGGGTTAAATTAATGTTTGGCGTTAAGTTTAGAGCGGTGTTATATAAACTGTAGGTGTTGGTATCGTTCTATCTCAGGGGTCGGCAACCTTTTGAAGCGGAAGAGCCAAAAAATACAGTTTTCAAAATTTCCCTGGTTTTAAAGAGCCACTAACATTTTTTTATTTCAAATATTTTATTTTTTAAATTAAGATTATTAGTATTTGTGCAAGGAGCTGGAGAGCCGCATCTTGATATCAAAAGAGCCGCATGCGGCTCGCGAGCCGCAGGTTGCCGACCCCTGTTCTATCTTATTTGATGCCACCGATTTGATAATTCCACGTATCAAATTGTGTAGCCTGAGCTTACTTGTTTTTCTATATCGTTTACACCATGAAAAGACAAAAAAACAACAAAAAAAAAAAAAAAACAAGTGGGTCTATGTTGCTTATTTTTTTTAAAGCAGCATAAAATGCGATTGAGTAGCCTGCTAGCGCTAATTTCAGAACCTTTTTCTTAGTAGACCTTATAATAACTTATTATTTTAATACGAGAAAAATGGCCCGTTGAGGAAGGATACACCGGGCGCTAGCTTGATAGTGCTGTCTCTTTTCTCTAAACTAAAACCAACCCACCCCCCCCCACACACCACCCCCACCCCACCCCACCCCCACACACCACCCCCCACCCCCACCCCCCACCCCCCCACACACACCACCCCCTCCACACACCGCCCCCCCACACACACCACCCCCCCCACCCCTGCACCCCCCCCCCCCCCCCAAAAACATGCCTACCGTCCCATTCAACGAAATATAATTATATACTTTTTCCAGTGTCCGCCCCTTCCCCGAAAATTCTACCCCCGCCCCCGAAAATTTCAAGTACCCCCACCCCTCTCTGGGGAGGAAAAAGTCTAAACTAAAACCACCCCACCCCCCACACACACCACCCCCCCCCCCCCCCCCCCCCCCCCCCCCCCCCAAAAAAAAACATGTCTACCGTCCCATTCAACGAAATATAATTATATACTTTTTCCAGTGTCCGCCCCCTCCCCGAGGGGGGGGGGGGGGGGGGGGGCTCAGACGTTCTTACGCGGGGGGTGGGGCTTCGCCCCTACCCGAAGAATTGTATGCAAGAAACTCTTCACGCAAACCATTAAGATTAGACAACATTTCCTTTTTATTCAATGTTAACGCGAAAATCAATGACGTCATATAACTTTGAGCACTCTCTGGGTTTGAGATTATTTTCTACTCTGTGCGCTAAATGTGTCGACGTCATACTTCGTTTTTCGAAATACTATGCATGTTTTTATTTTCTTTGTGTTTTCTCTAGAGCGTTCTTGTCAGATAGATAGATAGACAGACAGCGAAACTATTAGTATTAATTAATATTTTATTTTCACCCGCCCACAAAATTTTCCAGCAGTAGCCAGATTTCTTCTTTAGACTAGATCTAAATTGTGTTTTTATTTTGTTGTTGTTTTGCACTAGTATTTTTTGGTTATATACATTCTAATTTGACAGAATATACTTAGAATAATTTCTTTCATGAAATATGATTTAAATTAATTTCTGTAATAAGACTGCATATGGTTAAATCAAATTCTATTTAACAGACATACAGAGATAAAGTCATATTTTACGGCAAGCAGTTAATTAGGTGTAATATAGTATCTAGAGGTCTAGATTTCTAGATCCAGATTATAGGCATAGTCTGCTACGAAAGTAGACGACAGATTGTAACGATCTTGTGGCTTAACCCGCTTGGCCTAAGCCAAGCTAAGGTTAAAAACACATTATTACTTTTACAATTGACCCTGTAGAAACTTAGAAAACTTAACAGGTTGTAATAATTGAGTCCTAGTCCCTAGTCTTACACACTCAGTGACTCAGTGTAGACGTCGCGTAAACAGTAAACAGTAAACAGTAAACAGTTAAAACAGTAAAGGTAGAGTTAAATAAAAGTAAAAGTTAAAACACTCCAAGACTCCAAGACTAGGTTAAGCGGTTAAGTGTAGTTTAGTGTAGGTTTATATTAATAATAATATTATACGAGCAGACCCGCGGCGTATGCCGCTATTTAGTATTACTATTTAGATCTAGATCTAGTTGTTTTATTTTCTACTTTTCAGTAATTCATTTGTGAATTCGACAGTACCAATGCTGCCACTGAAAATATTTGCTTTAAAACACGTATCAGTAGGTCGTTAAGGACGATAACCCCCCCCCCCCACTCTCCTTTCCCCCAACCCCTACCTTACTCCCCCCCCCAGTGAAAGCAGTCTCCTTTTAGTTACCTCCCCTAAGTTTAAAATCGTTTCAAACTAAATTATCTGCCCCTAATAGCCGTCACTAAACCCGGCTCTACAATTGTAAACATTTAGCGTGAGCCACAGCTCACCAGACCATGTGGGGGTGGTAGGGATGTGCTTAGACTTTAGAGAGGAAGAGAGGGGGCTGCTAGGCGCGCTTACAGCTTGGTGTTTTCTAGGGTATCCAAGAAGAGAATTATATATATAGATTTATGTAACTAGTATTATACTTAATATTAATTAATAATTATACCAGTGCCAGTTGTCTTGGCTTAATCCTCTTTACTAGTCTTTACTCCATGTGTAGCATAGGGTCTCAACCATAACATAACCCAACCATAACATAACCATCTCTTTCATCCGGCTGGTCTCTATCTGTCAATTTTGCAACCTCCCAAGACATCCCTGCATTCTTCAAGATGACTACACCTACAACTATTACCAACATTACCAAGCGTCAAATTTGTATTTTTTCACTTTGATGTCCACACCTCGTAGCATTATAATTAATTGTATTTAATTCCTAATCCATCTGCTCTTAAAACAGGCAGTTTTTTTTTGTCTTGCAGCCACCACTAACTGATCTCAAAGTAGGCAGACTGGATTTCCCCCCCCCCCCCCCCCCGCCCGCCAACAATGCAAAAAGGGCTTGGGCAAAAAGTTTAGCACCATCACTTTTTGGCATGCGTGCATTAAATTGGAGCTGACAAAAATTGACGGTGCTAAACCAGCTCCAATTTAATGCAGGCATGCCACCTTGACCTATTTCTGATGTCCAGACAGTTGAATATTTAAACGCATGCCATAGAGCCAGGATTAGGGTTATGGTTAGCGTTAGGGTTGGGTTAGGGTTAAAAACTAAAATGTAAGTTTCATATCCTCTTTTTTTTTAATAATCTTTTTTGGGTGGCGGGGGTTATTTTTTTGGCTGGGTTTATCTGGACAAAATCCAGCACACTCTTATAATGCATCTGACCTTGTTATATTTAAATAAGTCTTAAGAATAAAATGAGAATATGTCATAAAATTAAAAATTAAGTTTTGAAAAGAAAATGGTAGGCCACATGTGTTGTTTATGATTTGGCCTTCTGTTGATGTGTGATAATTATTGTTTTGTTTTTAAGATACATCATTCCTAACAGATTTTGGATTAGTAAACCATGCAGTTATTAACTACATTTATAATACTTTAAAAATTACTTTGCCCCCAAAAAAAATGAATTAAAATTTTGTTGTTTCATAGATTAATAACTAATTTTTTTTAAATATTCAGGGGACAATGGCAAAACAGCTATTTCAATATACCAAGCTCCCAGGCAAAAGCAGTTCATTCAATACACATGAAGAAATGCAAGTTCCCACTGCACCAAAATTCAATTTTAATTACCGAGGATCTCAAAATACTGAGCCATCATTTACTTTACCACTTTCTCAAATTGTGTCATCACAGACTGAGGAGGGGGGCATAAAAATAAACAGAAAACAGGAATGCTCTCATCATTCACCCAATAAAAGCAGGCAATATAATTATAATATGAATAATAGAGGATCTCAATTAACAGAATCATCATTTAATATACCACTTTCGCAAATCACAAAGTCAAATAATGAGAAAGAGGATTTCAAGGCATACAGAAAACAAGAAAGCATGCACTCTTTAAACCCAAACAGGCAAATACAAATTCCGGCTGCACCAATATTCAATTTCAATAGCATGGGATCTCAAATTACTGAATCATCATTTAGAATAACACCTTCAAACACAGAGGAAGGGGATTTCAAAGTATACAGGAAACAAGAGAGCAAACACTCATCATCAATTCCAAATAGACATTTGCAAATCCCAGCTGCACCCAAATTCAATTTAAACAGCAGAGGAAATCAAATTATGGAATCCTCATTTGCCTTACCACTCTCTCAAATTGTGCAATCACAGACTGAGGAAAAGGGTGTTAAAGGAAGCAGAAAACCAGAATCCCTAAAAAGAAAGTTTCAATCTCCCACAATGAATGACAGAGGCACTAAGTTGACAGAATCATCCCTTGCTTGTCCACCATCTCAGTATATACCATCACAAGTAGATAAAATCATCAAACAGACTAAAAATTCAGGTAATTTTTATTTTCTTCACACTGCTTTGACTTTTGGTTGTAGACAAATGTGCCTAGGCAAAGCCATGCTTTCAAATGAGACTATTTTTGATACACAAATTTGTTAAAAGCAATTAATGCCAATGGTTATAACATTTGACTGAGGTATTAAAAATAAATATTTTTATTTAAAAAATAATTTCTATAGTTATTCCAAGTGCTGGAGGAATTGAATTGCGGTCCATCAGAGATGTTCATATCCTTTTTCTTATACATTTTTTTTAGCTCAACAGCAGCTAATCTAACAAATTGTTAATTTTCTTTTAGTACTTTTATTGACAATGTATATTAAATTTAATTTAGCTCACTTATCTTATCCATCAGTTACATATGTATACAATTAATTTTTAAAAAATATCTTTCTTTCTATTGAATATCTTCCTTACAGATTTACCCAAAAAATTTCAAAATATTTTCAGCTTTCCGTATTTCAATGTATTGCAATCCCTTTTATTTGATGAGGTGATGTAAAATAAAAATGTTTTTATTAAGTTGTCTAAATTAAGTCACATTCTATGGGCAGTGGCTGAACATAAATGATTAAGCATTTTGTTTGTCAAGTTTTTTAATCTCCACCTCTTTGTCACATGTTGTCACAAAAAGTTAGACCCTTGCATGGTAATCTGATTTTATCCTTAAACACTTTTAACCTAACACTTTATTCAATATTTTTCTCATTTAAACAATATAATGAGTTACTTCCCTTCCTAAAAAATATTAACCAGATTAGGCAAATGAAAATAATAATTTAAGTTTAAAAAATTACTGTCTAAAATGCTAGAGTAAGGCATCACACTTACCTCCCTCATCACAAACCATCACAGAAGTTCTCTTCATCTAAATATGTTGGTAAAACAAGGTAACTGTCTTATAAAAAGAAATGTTTCATGCGCAGGTGTTTTACACAGATAAGTCCATCATTGCATCAGCTCCTACAGGCTCTGGGAAAACTGTTCTGTTTGAATTAGCTTTGATTCGTTTGATAATGAAGACAGATAACCTCACTACATGTGGGAAGATCATATACAGTGAGTGTTGCAGACATTTAAAAATATGTTTAATAGTCTTATGTGTTCGTCATCAAACAGAAATCAGATTTTTGTTGATGATTAAAATATTTTAAAAAGATACTGTTATAATTTATAATTTGTTTTTGACTGACCTTTTAAAAATACCTAAGAAATATTACATTCTGTATTTATTTTGTGCTACAAAATTTTTGAGTGTAATGAATGATGCTGTTTATTACAAAAACACAATATTCTCAATATTAGCCTACACTTTAGTGAGAACTTTTTTTCTAAATACTTATTATCTAACTATTCTTATAATTCTTTCTCATGTTTAATTTTATTTTCACTATATTAATATTATGTAGGTGTAAAGTAAATAAATACAGTTAATTGTCTCTGTATTTGCATGACTATCACTTATTCTCTACACTTGAATAAACCACACAACAGTGGCTCCAATGAAAGCACTCTGCACAGAAAGGTTTCAAGATTGGTCTGTAAAGTTTGGTTCTCATGGCTTCCCTTGCTTAGAGGTTACTGGTGACACAGAGCTAGACGATGTTGGAGAGTTTGTAAATGCTAAAATCATTTGCACTACACCGGTCAGTATTCGCAAAATGTAAAACTTCTGGCAACTTATAGATATATCTTGTTCCCACCACCTCAAATTCAAATAATTTTTTTTATGTATGTCTATGTATATATGTTTGTGTGAGTCTGAGTATACTCATTTTTATATATATACACATATACATACATACACATATATATATGTATATTATGGAGCAGGATATAGTTTTTATGAATATCTGTTTAGGAAAAATGGGATAGCATGTCAAGAAGATGGAAAGACAATAGAGATCTTTTTCAACAGATTAAGCTATTTTTAATTGATGAGGTGAAAAGGTTTTTTAATTAGAAATTTGGTTGATATAAAATAAAAGTTTAAATTCTGGAGAGAGATTGTTTCAATATTTTATAACAAATTTTTATTTCTCTTCATTGTACATAATAGAATTCAGGCCTGCTTCGGCTCTGTTGTTCTAAGCCATAAAATTAGCTTATTCTTTGATGTCAAATATTTTTTAAAAATGTATTTAATAATAATAGTTATATATAATTAAATGTAGAGGCTGAAATAAATTAGACCATTACTTTTACTTAAATAAAGACATAATTGGCTAATGGTGGTTTCTTAGATTCACACTGTGAATGATTCATGTAGAGGAGCAACAGTAGAAGCAGTAGTGAGTAGAATGAAGACGCTACAGAACACGCAACTTGCAGAGACCAGGCACATCAGGTTCATTGCTGTCTCAGCCACAATGCCCAATTATGGTGATGTAGGTATTTATCCTTTGCTAGTATTAAAAAAAATGGTTTTTATCCTTTGTCCACTAAAAATTAAGAACGAAGAAGAAGAAAGAAGATCCTTTGTTTGTATAAATAATAAATGGTGGATCTTTTTATGATTAAAGAGTAACCATACTAAATAGATGTGTCATAGGTGAACCAGTCCAAGTTATCACACTGCTCATTGAGACTGATTTTAGATTTTGGATAGTTAACTTGAATTGATTATTTCTTAGATGAACTGTTTAAAGAATGTAAATGTAGACTTGTAAATATCAGTATACACTTGAGAACAAGTATCAATAATTTCTTTTCATCCTAAAATTATAATAAAAACATTAATTATCTGCTGACAACCGGATTTTCATACAAATATTATGTAATTTGTTTTAGACTTAAACTGTAATCTGATTTTTTAAATTTAAGAAATGAAGCAAAGGGTATTAATCGGAAACATGGAGAATCAGTTTCTCAAAATGGAAGAAAAACTTGCCAAAATTTTTAATTTTCTCTTTGCAGATTGCAGATTGGTTAGGCACCACTAAAAATTCAGCCTCAGCATTCAAGTAAAGTTTTGTATTCATTTTATCTTTTTCAAAAATTTAACACCAGTGTTTTTGTTTTCAAGTTAAATTAGGAATTACTCATGATCCAAAGTTTAATTTAAAGTGATTCCATTATTATCAATGCTGTTTCAGTTTAGGAGAAGAATATCGACCAGTAAAGCTTGAAAGAATAGTTCTGGGATATCCATTTAAGGAAGGCACATCAGATTTTCGCTTTGACATGAACCTGTCTTACAGATTACGAGCTATAATTGAAACACATTCTCATGGAAAACCAACATTAGTGGTATGTTTTTGTATGTTATTGTCTACCAATTTGCTTCACATCTACCGTTTTCAAAGTTGTATAAAAGGTATTTTAGAATAGTTCCTAGTCTAAGAATATTTTAGAAAAAAAATTGTTATAATATTTTATATTATTAATTACAGTAACATTTCACAGCTGATGAGCCATATTAACAAATGACATCATCATTTAAGGAATCACACCTTTCCTTGGCTACTTCTACTTTCACCATTTGAAAGATATAAACAAAGTAGAATTTAGCCCACTGTTAGGCTGGATGTTTTTAATTCTTTCACCTACCACCATTCTCTCCCATAATTTTTTGATGAGCTGTTGTCTTATATACTCACCAGTTCTGCTCTTCACGTAAAAGTGTGATCCAGTCTGCTGAAGTTCTAGCCAGAGATATAAGACCAAATAGCTTGATGATGCATTTTGTTCCTGAAGTTTTGAGGCAGGCTGCAGGTCAAGTTAGTGAACACAAACTTTCAGGTGAGTATTCTAGTAGTTCTTGTCACACTCTGGTTCAGACATTTATTTTTCCAACTTACAGCTCCCTTAGTAAGGTTAATTGTTTGATGCACTTAAAAGGTTTTTGAGCATTAAGTTCTCTGTTTATATTGTAAGCTACCATAATACTACTTTAAAACTAAACAAGATTTAGTTTTATAAAATAGACAAATAATTTATTATACAACTTGATTTTGATTTTTTTTACACTAACTTAGTTTAAAAGTTTAATATTTCAGAATTACTCAGGAAAGGAGTTGGGATTCATCATGCAGGGTTAGATAGCAGGGACAGACATATTGTGGAAGAGCTGTTTAAATCCTCACAGCTACCAGTTCTTGGTAAGTAACCATACATTTCACCATTTTAATTGTTAAAAATGTATCTTGATAACACCAAAACACAAGCAATCTGTTTTTACTTTCCTAGTCTCCACCAGTACTTTGGCAATGGGTGTAAACCTGCCTGCTCATTTAGTTGTGATCAAATCCACTCACTTTTACAACATGGGTGTTGTCCAGGAGTATTCGGATATGCAAATTCTTCAAATGATTGGGCGTGCTGGAAGACCACAGGTATTGCAGTAACTATTTTCACGATTTATAACAAATCTTATTTTGTTATAAATTGGAGCAGTACAGTAATGTAATCATGAAGCAAATATTAATGTGATTTTTTCAGTTTGATACCTTTGCTACTGCAGTAATCATGACTAAAACTTCTTTCAAGGTAATGTGAAATGCCTTTTTAAAATTAACCCACAGTCGCTTGCTGCCTTTTAAATCCTATTTTTTTAAATACACTCTTCCCTTTTGTTTGTCCTATAGAGTATTGTAATTTAATGAGTTTAAAAAGCCAATAATGGTTAACACAAAATTATAACCTGATAGGTTTCCAAAATGTGCTTTAAACATAACCTGACCATACACTTCATTTTTTAAAATCAGTCTAGATATGAATCCCTTTTAAATGGCACACAGTTGATTGAAAGCAGGTACACCAATACATTATTTCATTTTTTGGTTTTGTTCACCAAATTTTTGTCTTGATTTGTCAAACTTAAATCAGATTAAAAAATGTTTGTATCATTATAAACTTTGCTTCATCCATTTATTTTATTTATCATAAACTTTGCTTGGGAGATGTCTATAAAAATGTAAAAAAAATTTTTTTTAAAGGTTATTATTTTGTACATTTTATCATCACCATTCTACTAGTTAAAACAGAATCCTGTTATATATCAGTTAGTTAGCAAACAAATGTTCCAAGAATGCTACCACTTCCAAATGTTTCTTAACCAGCCAATACTTTCCTCTTGAAAGAAATTCAGTTTCCTTGTTTAAGTCTCCATACAATTTATTTTCTTGATTAAAAAGTGACCTCTTGTGAACATTTAAAAAAAAAATGAAAAGTTTAGACCTAAAAAACACTAAAATACTAATCCCACTCTTGTAATTATCAGTTCTGCAGTTTGTTTTTCTTATATAAAAACAATTTATCAGAACAAAATATACTAGGCTCGAACATTGAGTATTTTGACAGGTTTTTAAAAACTTTGAATATTTTTTCACATAAGCTTACACAAACACCTGATTGAACACCTGAATGCTGAGATTGTGCTGCAAACTATAAGTGAAATAGGGCTTGTGCTGGAGTGGATCAAACATACTTTTCTTTATGTCAGGGCACTTAAAAATCCTAAATACTATGGTAATTGTATTATTCTGTTTCTAATAATTACATTTATTAAAAATTTGATGTTATTAGCACATCATTTAAATACATTTTTCTTTTTCACAATGATTGTCTATTTTGTATTAATAGGTTTTCCTGCTAATTTGGATCAGAATGATGTTGAAAAACAGCTGAAAGGTCTAGTATTTTTATTTAAAATTTTAAAATATTTTCATGAGGGATTTACCTACAAAAGTTAAACAATCTCTAATTTCTGCATACTTTTTACACTCACCTGGTGTGTTTTAAAAAAATATGTATGCTGATACTATAACTATTTTTTAAAATTTAATCCATTTAAACAGCTGATAATTTTATAATCCCATGGGAAATAACTTTCTGTTAACAATTTTAAAATTACTATTTCTAAAATTAGATCTCTGCCTGAAGAATCTAAGGCAATTGTCAGAACTGAATCTGGTATCTGTTAATACAGAAACACGCACTATTCTCCCAACAAGTATTTCTTCTTTTTTTAAATTAAAACAATAATTATGTTACATATATTATTCAATTACATTTTTATTAAAGTTACATGAATTATGTAAACATCAAACTAAATTTTACTTTGCAAAACATGTTTAAACATTTTTAATGCTGTATTGGTGTTTTTGTTAGATTATGGGGCAGTTAAGATTTACATGGTCTTAAAGTTAAGTGAGAATACAATGAAACTAAATCATGGGCCTGTAATTACATTACATTTGGGGAACAAAAATTAATTACTTTCACAAGTTTTAGTAATTTAAATATTTAGTCTTAAAAAGTTTTTATCTTGTTTAGCCACTGGAAGATTAATGGCTAGATACTGCATAGCCTATGAAACAATGAAACATTTCCATCACATTGGCAAAAATCAAGGAAACATTGCAGACATGGTAGGTTTATTTCAGTCTCTTGTGGGTGACATTAAATCACAGTCCATGCACAGTTAATTAAGATTACAAATTCTTTACAAAATTAGGTATGTATATTTTGAAATAGTCGTCAATTTTACAATGTTAATCCTATCAGAATATACACTTTTAACAAAAAAAATTTCTTACAGCTGATAGAAATTTCCAAGTGTGCTGAGTTTGAAGATATCCAGCTCAGAACCAATGAGAAACGGATTTTAAATACTTTAAACAGAGATAAGAACAAAGAGTCAATAAGGTTTTTTTTTTTTTTTTTTTGCCTAGTGTTTATTGCAATTACAATAACCTCAAAAGTAATTTAGTACCATAGATTTTGTAAATATAGAAACCCTCTGTGAAAAATGAAGTATTCACATTTTGTAACTATTACCAGAAAATGAAATTAGACTTTGTGGGGATTTATTTTTTGCCAATTCTTCTGCCTGAATCCTTTATAGATAGACTAATACTAGTTGTGGTGTAATATTTTCAAGGTCAATATTTTTTACATATAGTAGTTCAACTGTTTAGGTTTTCCTAACTCAGAACAATTAAATAAGCATCTAACCATGAGTTCTCTGCATCTTTTTAGGTTCCCTATGTCAGGAAAAATCAAGACTAAACAGATGAAAGTGAATTGGTAGGCTTTTAAGGGAATTTGTAGGTACTTGTGATGAAGCTGTTAGGGTATTTAAACTATTCTTTTCTTCTAGTAATGCCAACTTAACCCTGGCCCTAATCCTATCCTTGACAACAATCTAGAGCCTCAATATTGTACTTATCCTTAACCAAATAGTAATACCTGTATAAAGTAAATATGACAGTACGATTCTACTACAATTTTTACAAGGTCTGTGAATATCTAGTGGTCAGGTGTGCATACTTGACATAATACCTTTTCTGTTAAATTATTCATTAATCAGAGACTAACCTTTATTACTTCACACTTGATTACAAATTCCTGCTTCCAAATCGTACATAACCATGAAATGCCTAATGCAAAGAATTACCTCATCATTACATTGTTGACAGAAACTGCTTGTTAAGTTGAATTTTTTTATTGCTTTAGCTTGATCCAAGCACAACTGAGCTGTCTACCTATACAAGATTTCTCATTGTCACAGGATTTGGCCAAAATTTTTCGAGTTGGCCAGCGAGTAACTAAATGTAAGAAATTTTAATGCTTTTACTAAATATTGTTAAATTGAAAGTTAGAGCCTACTTTTTTCATTAACAAGATTATAATTTTTACTATCTGCAGTTTATAGCCTAATTTTTAAAAAAAAATGTATTTATAAGAAGAAAACATTTAGGGGCTCAATTCAGGGGAAATAATTCCATATTTATGACAAGCAAGAAAGAAAACCCAAAATACATTATAAGTGATACATTATGCAATTGATACATTACTTACAACTAAGCAAAATGTTGTAAACTTTTTCTTGTGTATAGGTTTTATGGAATTCATGCTACTGGAAACAAATTACCTCGGCCTGTTGCATGCAGTACTAATATACAAATCAGTCAAGGCAAAAATATGGTTCGATTCCAGATATGTTGCAAGACAATTAGATGGGATAGGTATCTAATTTTTTTGGAATAGTTTTATATATAGAAATACATTCTTATATAGTGAGAAAAAATTATATTTACATTTTGTTGACTAGTTAATTTTACATCCTTTGTTTGCTAAAGGAAGCAAAGAGTTACAACCAAAATTTATTTGAATTATGCTTTATTTATGTACCTCTTAGCAATCATAAAGCAAGTCTGAGATGTTTATTTATGAATATTTTTTAGGTCCGACGATGTCATTGGCACTAGCCAATTCTGGGCTGTCATCATTTCAGAAGATAGAGCAAGCTAATGCTAGAGACATTGAAATGGTAGTTTATCATAACAGTTATAGTAGTAGACAATATTTAGTATGTTTTATGTTATTCACTGACTTGCTTACTGTGGAATTGTTTACTGCATAGTTGTTTGATTCATTTATTTAATGGTTTTAAAGAGTGCTCATTATTTTGTATTAATCCTGGATATGTCAAAAATGTAATTTCATAAGAAATCGTATAGCCTATTAGTGAGTGTTGTTCAATGCTCATTTCAACCTGAAGACAATTCTGATCTTCATATCTTTGGCTTCAGGCTAACAGATTAACTTACAATATCTTGCTGTATTGTTCTATTTAGCCACAGAAAACTGAATATATCAAAAAGAATTTAACTTAGTAAAAATATTTTTTTTCAAAGATTAATTTGTTTTTCAAATTTTGATCAGATTGTCAACAGGCATCCCCCATTTGGTAACCAAATAAAGGAAGCTGTTGCTCTATTGCCACGGTATGAACTCTCAGTCGAACAGGTATACTCTTGATGCTGTTAACTATATTCCTTTCATAAATTGTTATACTTTGAAATATTCCTTTCATAAATTGTTATACTTTGAAATCTTCCTTTGATAAATTGTTATACTTTGAAATATTCCTTTGATAAATTCTTATACTTTGAAAAAAAAATTTATACTCATTTCAACTTTAGACTGAGTAACTTGTGGTTGATAATTATCACAATTGAAAAAGATTAACATATTGCCTACAAATATCTAATATTTAGTTATCTGGGTATATAATTACCCATTTTATATATATATTAAGTAGAACCATTTAGCTTAAAATCAAATCTGGAAACAATTTTTATTGTTATAATTTTTAAAAAGTCAAACCCAACTATTAAATCTCTGGCTGCTCTCTATAAATACTTTTGTGTATGCTGACCATTAACACAAATAAAAAGAAATAAACCTGGATGTAGAGTAAAAAACAGAGAGTATAATTTTTTAATCAGCTGACAGGTTATAAGCCAGACAGGGCTGTGTTGCAGTTAACCGTTGACCTGTCCAACCGCTCAACACTTGAAGAGAAAGCTAATGTTAACAGTCACCAGTCTTTGCTAATCATTGGAGACGCAGGAAACAATCTGATTTTTCAGTGGCGGATTGTGTAAGAGGCAATTTTAATCTATTGTTAACATCATATTTATGGTAACATTTTGAATTTTAGACTCGAATTTGTTGGGTTTTTTGTTTTGTTTGATAATCTACAGAGATTCTACAATTTTGAAAGGGGAAGCTATCAGGCGTACCATTGAAATAAAAAGGTCAACAAATGGATCAAAACTTAACATTAGTTTGCTAAGTCTTGATTGGGGTAAGTTCTCTTACTAATTATTGTCAATAATTACATCAAATCAACATATCACAATCAAATAAAAATTTTATAAGCAGATTGAATTCCTAAGATAATCAGACTTAGTAAATAGGATTTAATTTTTGGAAACTTTTGGACTAATGGCAGTTAGAAGTTAGTTACCAAACTAACACGTTGAATTTTCGTACTGAAATAAACCAAGTGTTTTCTTATAGCCTAAAACTTGGATTCTTTTTACTGACATAATTAAATCTAAAAAGAAAAGAAATAACAAATTAGCATTTTATTTTGCAGTGGGTCTAGACATTCAAACAGATTATGAACCTGTCTACACTGAAGGATGGTTTAGCAAGATAAACAATGTCACAGACAAAAAGGTGAAATCTTGTTTAAAAGTACCACCCATTGATCCCTTTAATCTGTTATCAATAACCCTGATGTTCTACCCATGATACATGAAAAATTCTGCAGAGAGATTACACATATTTTTATAGGTGTAGATAAAAACATCAGTCAGATTTTAAAAATATTTGTAGTTTTTCAAAATAATATTTAAAATTCGAAAAATCAACTCACCTATACTGAAATAATCAATAATCAACATCATAGTTAAATACTTTTGAATAACTCTTAAAACTGTTTATCAATGTAGCCTTCATCAACCCCAGCTTCGAAACTATCTGCTCTTATGGAAAAAGCCAAAGCAGGATGTGAGCATTTTTATTACATTGATTTTTACAATTAAAATATCTTTATTCATATTTAAAAAATCACATGAGTCTATTACCATAGTTTTTTAAAAATCACCTTCAAAACATACATTTGTACTAATTAACTTTTGCTTACTAACATTACTGATTAATTTTTGGGTGCCAGTAGCACTAAAATCGCATTGGTATTAAATTTGAATCTACCATTACCATACATATCTTACTGTCCTTCAAGGTTATTATATCATCATCTTTTCCCATTCATGCCCAAGACACATGGGCAGATGAAGTAGAGTTCATTTGTTTAATTGATCTTTAACATACAGGAGATACTGTGTTCATCGTTGTTATATACTTAATTTTTTATTACTATGGTATAGGCCTACTCTAAGCTGCTTCTAACAATCATATAACTGTTTTTATAAGCCAATCCCCAGACATTGGCTAAATGTCAACACAAGTGTTTGGATAAATCTCGTTGTGGCCACAAGTGTTGCAAAACTAACCCGGCTAAACGACCTAATCCAATGCCATCCAAAGTGTCCACCCCGAAAATACAGAAGGCTGAAAACCGTGAGAGCAAGTTCCTGAGTGAGCTACGTAATATGAAAACTGGGGGATATGTGACTACAAATGTAAGTTGTCCAGAGTTTTTTACTACACATCCATTTTATTGGCATATCTGGTGTTGAATTGTTAGCTTCTACTACTGGTATAGAGGTATAGACTTCTAAATTATGTAGAATAAAAAGTAACAGATACCTTTTTGGACTTGGCAGTCAATAGGGCAGGTGATGTAGAGTTCACAAGTATCCATAACCTTGGTGTATGAAAGGAAAGTGCTGTCAGTTCTATGCTGAGCCGCTTTGACTTTTCCTGTTATGTGTCAGATACCCATCTGAGTTGAGTAGACTCAGGGATATCCTATGGACTCGAGCCTGGTGTGAATAGAAAAATATATTTTACATTCATTCAATTTTTTTAGCCATGTTTGATAAAAGAGAAATATAATTTAGTTCTATCTCTCTCAAATATTTCCTTGTCATTTGAGGTTTAGCAGGTGTAAATCTTGAAATTAATTAACATAGATTTTATTTACCATAAAATAAACAATGAACACATGATTATAACATGGCCAAAATTGTTATATTATTTTAAAGTCTCTATCATGTAGCTTAAACTTTTCTATAGATGTATTTTGCTAAACTTTTTACTTTAAAAACTAACTTTATATAGTACTTCATGTAGCTAGATCACTAGAAGGATATTTTTAGATGCTACATTTTTTTTATTGCAGTCGCGCATAAGCATTCCAAGAAACCCCAGACTCACGCCATTAGCAGAACATGAGAAAAATCAAAACAGTTGCTCAAACTCAATTTGGGCAAGAGAAAAAGAGATCAGCCATCTTAAAAACCAACATTCTTTCGATGCTGCTGCATTTAGTAAGGGAGATAATTTAGTCCAGAATGATATAAACACTGAGGACTTGACCTGGTCAGATGATGATCTAGCACTAAGTGATGACGATTTGCCTGACATTGTTGTCACAGGGACCACATTAAATAAAGACACAGACAATCAAGCTGATGACAGTTTTGATGAGGCCTTAGTCAATGAGAACATTGAACCACAACATACAACAGAAGAGAACCTTCCTCGGCCATCAATGACATGTAACTCAACTCATTTTTATTTTTGCTTGTTTTATTGGGGTTATTAATTTACAGAGTAGTCTGTAATAAAACATTAATTTACATTGGTCATCTGTAAATTAAACATTAATTTATATAAGTCAATATTAATATACAAAGCTGGTATACAATTAATTTATAAAAGTATTCTGCAGTCAAGCATTCAATTTTTTACATAACATCACATGGGTGATGAGTGTTTGATCTGTAATAGTAAAAATTAAAATTATTGATTTTAATTATTAAATTTGCGATAATAAATGTTAGCAAAATATTTATTATTTCATTCCTTTGATTGTACTACCCAATATTTTGTAGGAAATAATGTGTCTAACAAATTTTACTTTTAGCAAGCAAGCAAAAGCAAGACCAAAACCATTTAAACCAAATGAAAAATGCAAACAATTTAGATATCAGCCTTAATCCCTGGGCTGATTTAGATGTATTTCAGCAGAGCAGGCAAGATCTTTACAAAAATGGTGAGACTTAATAGACCAAGTTTGATGTGTTTTAACTTTATCAAAGTCAAGAAAATCTTCAGTAGCATAATGTTATTTAGTGTAGCAAAGTGTCCACTTTTATGTTTGTATAGTACAAGACTTATCATTATTACAACAGTTTACAAGGCCTTAAAAATGGGTGAACTCTGCTGCATCTGTATTACTTACTCTCAAACACAAAAAGCTTATTTGAACTCTGATGTTTTTTAGCCATAAACTTTTAGTTTTAATTTGCCACTTATTCTGTTAGAGTATTTAAATTATTTTTACTTTACTATTACTATTAGTTTATGTTCCTTTACAGCTAATAGGGCTAATGAAGTAGAGTTCATCTGTTTTTTACCTATGCATATGAAGGGATTGTTTGGTCAGCACTATGACCAGCAGGCTTTACTTTCCTAGAGCTGGGTGGATCAGGGATGTCCTATAGAATCAATCTTAACATTTTTGGGTTATCAGTCATGCTCTTCACTGTATAACCATGCTGTTCCATTTACTTTACTAGTATTTAGTAACTGAAATTATTTTGACTACTCCACAGGCAGACCTTTGCATCTCCAGAATGAAACATGTGACAGTCTTGAACTCAGTCAATCAACAGGGCAAGACAACTCTGAACAATGGTTTGATCAAGAGTTACCTGAATCTTCTATTATGTACACAGTTTCCCCCACAGAATGCTTAGATTCTGGTTGGCCTGGTACAACTTCTAGGTAAACATTACTTTGTTGAATAGCTGGATTCACATTTCATTGGATATAATTTACACATAAGTTTGTTTCCCGACTAAATACACATTTGTAATTGATAATTTGAGCCAATAACTGTATGGATTGTTTGTCTGTTGAACAATTTTATAAATTTATAACAGCTGCTAATGTAATGTTGTTTGATCAATAGTACTGGGATCAATTTTATTATTGATTTATTATTTCAGTAATTTTTATAGGTTTCAGTTTTTAGATCTACTCATATTTCAATATTTCTTAGAGGTTTCAGTTTTTAGAAATACTCTTGTTATTTCAGCGATGAAGACTTGTGTAAAATTGTGGAAGCTTCAGTGTCACCTTATACTGTTGGTCACCAGTCACAAGAGTCAATGCCCAACAGATGTCTCGTATCTGATACTAAAAATATTGATCCAGCCGAAAGAGTACAATTTAAATTGAACTTACCTTATGTCAAAACTCCAACAAGACTAGACAGTAGCGCACATCCTGACAATACAAGATATAGTTCTGATAGTGTTTCAAACTATCAGCAGTCAAACCTTGAAATAGACAAGTCATTTACACAGAGATGTAAACAGATGAACATGTTTGCACCAAACACTATATCTTCCAAGTTCAACCATGAACATATCGACCAGCAGTTAAACTCTTATACCTTTGAACCAGTCGACAAACACCAACCACAGCAAGTATCATCAATTTCAGCTTCATTAAAGGATGATAATCTATCACCCATTATATCTTCCTCGTATATCCTTCATCCATCTATGACTAGAAATGTATCAGACCAGAACTCGCTCTCAAGGATGTGTGATGTCTCTCAGCAAGCAAGTTGCCTTTCTTCCCCAGCTGATATAAGTGATAGAATTCCTGTACCCAAGGATGCTAACAATAAGAAATTCTCAGAGTCAAAAGGCGATGAAAATGACGTTCCATCCTCTCATCGTTATGGCCATGTCAAAGCTTGGACCAAAAATGCATTAAAGACTAAAACAGTATGTATTAAAAGTTATAGTTAAAGTAAGTCTTTCAACAGTCAAGCAATACAATTGTGATTCTATTGCAATATTGTTGTAGTGTAGGTTGTCTACATCAAAGTGCCAAGTTATAGCTGCCACAACACTGTACCTGTGTTATAAGTGAATTATAATGACCCTTATTGCACCACAGTTACAGCTATGTAGCATTAAACGTTGTCGTTTATAACTTGAGTTCCGTGATATGTAAATTTACTATGGATTCTCTCAACAAAATTATACTTAACCTATAAATTTACTTTGAAAAGTCCATGAAAAGGGTGCATGACAAGTTCTATTAATGCAAATTAAAGCCTAGCAGAAGAGCGCTAGACTGCTAATCCAAAAGCCTGGAGTTCAAATCCGGTTTCAAGTCAGTAGAACGTCCCTGAGTCCGTCGAGCTATGATGGGTTACTAACTCACATTAGGGAAAGTAAAGTTGGCTGTGCATAATGCTGACCACACTATCCTTTCATATGCCTAGGTCATAGAAACACTTGCCCCATGGACTGTAAGGTTTAAATAGGGAATTAAACTTAATTCTATATGTAAAAAATTATGAACTTTATCGTTCTCTCATTTATAACTTTTCTCAACTGAAATTTACATTAAATGTTTTTTTCTTCTTTTCCTAGCAACTTTTGGAACGTACAAGCTCAAGATTTAATAACAATTTTGTGCCGGCATCTAAGTAAGTTAATGTATCCTTTGCTATTTACATTTTAAGTTCTTGTTGTTTAAATGAATTTTTTTAGTGTGATTTTTGTATTATTGATAGGCAGTTTTCTACAACTATTAAAATTTTAAGACTGTAATTGACTCCATTAATTTCCATGTTTCATTAATGTAGGTAAGATCATTTCATTTAACAGACCAAGCATCAAGGCTGTTTAATTTATTTTTTCACCAATGTAGAGTACTTGCAGAAGACCCAAAGGCTGCCTGGAACTTATTTGATGGTATCTTTTGATGACACCTCTAGATGGCTGTTGTGGACATCATGTTATAATTTATATTATTTTATATGGTTAACTTTGTCTTGTTTGGTTATATATATATATATATATATATATATATATATATATATATATATATATATATATATATATATATAAATTGTGTTTTAAATTGTAAATTACCATTGAAAATAAAAAATAAAACCATTAAAAAATTACAAATTGGTACGTCTACCTTTTTTCAGTGAATAAAACACCAAAGTATTATAGAGAACAAAAAACATGTTGTCTACATAATCTATTTAGATTAAAGGCAGATAACTCTTGTTAAGTCAATGAAGTACCTGGTATTTATCATCAGCAAGTGACAGCTTTACTCATGACTGTCCATGCAGATTTTTAACACAAATCATGACTAGGTGGGTTTTTAAAAAAAAATTAAACATAAACATAATTATGTAGAAAAAGATTTGGAAATTGACTTTTTTTTATAAACAATAACTGTACCTCATTTTTTTGTGTCGATTTTTATCTAGACCAAATATAACAATCACTTCAGTCTATGTCGTCTCAAAATAGCAAAGATTTTATTTCTAAGATTATCTCAATTGTTTCCCTTTAATAAAGGGATGTAACCGAATAAATACGATGTTGCTAGTAAAAACTTTTTGAAGAAAATAATAATGCCCACGCTGTGTCGATTGGTAAAAGTTCAACTTTATTAAAACATTTTTAACAGTATGATTAACATCATATTCTAATATGTTCACGTCACAAAAGATTGCACACACAATGTGACATCATTTATGGACGATCCCTTTGGATCAGTAAAACGTGTTTAAAACCGTGAACGTCTCGTTTTGATGGTGTACTCCGGTCAATACACCCCCCCCTCTTATTGAGGATATATATTATATATATATATATATATATATATATATATATATATATATATATATATATATATAATGGAAAGGCCCCGCTCGGATGGTTGGCCCTAGGCCCCGCGTATTCCTAACGCCGGCTCTGGATATATATATATATATATATATATATATATATATATATGTATATATATTCTGAAAAATTGTTATGGTTAATTTGAGAAACCCGGTATTCTTATTCCCTCGAGAATTTGATTAACTGTTTTACTTCATTTTGTACAACATGCACTAAAAAGGCAAATAAAATAAAAAAAACAACAACTAGTGTTATGGTCCGAAGTACGTTAATTTCAAAAAGGTAATTTATTTTGAAATCATAAGTAAATAACTAAGTATGAAAATATTAAAAAGCAATGGTTGACAAAAAAGAACTACAACAAAAACTCACACAAAAAAACTGCCCGCTTGCGTACTCGGTTTTCGAACCAGCGCAGTTGTTACTTCGGTTTGGTTACCGTGGCGCCTGGTTGACTAGGCGATCAGCTAGCGAGCTGCTGAGTGTTTGGGCAAATTATAGTTCATATTCTATAGTACAGTATGTGAATCAGCTAATAAGCAAATTGTAAATCTTTTAGGATTAGCATGTGTTTACAAGTTTTCTTTATGAATAATTTCGTCTGACCATACTTCGATGTCTAAGGCTAGTCTGAAAGAGGCCTACGTGAACTTTTAAAAAGTGGAGCTTAAAAAACAAAAAAAAAAAAAAAAACAAACAAAAAAAAACAACAGAAAGATAAAGAAAGAGAGAAATCAAAACAACTGCCCACTCGCATATTCGGGTTTCGAACCAGTGCTGTTGTTCATGTTGATTCACGAATCTCGAGCACATATGACGTGAACCTATGTGTCATGAGTTAGTGAGTCAATTTTTAGGGAATCTAGGAGTCGTGAGCCTTAGGTCAGGAACTCTTGTTGGGGTTAAATTGTTTTGGTCGTTTTGTCAGGGGACGATTTAAACGGGTTGTTTTGATGGTGTACTCCGGTCTCTAGCCCCCCCACCCTCACTTTATTGAGGATAAATATTATATATATATATATATATATATATATATATATATATATATATATATATATATATATATATATATATATATATATATATATATATATATATATAAAGCCTATATATATATATATATATATATATATATATATATATATATATATATATATATATATATGGTTAATTTGACATTGACAAACCGTTATTTTTATCCTCTCATGAATTCCCTTTAGTGTTTTACTATATTTTGTACATGCACATAAACTACAAATCCAAAAAAAAAAAAAAAAATATAGTGTTATGGTCCGAAGTACGTTAATTTCAAGAAGTTACATTTTTTAATATTATAAGTATAAGAAAATGAAAAGCAATGTTAGACAAAAGAAAAACAGCTACAACAAAAACACACAAAAAAACTGCCCGCTTGCGTACTCGGTTTTCGAACCAGCGCAGTTGTTACTTCGGTTTGGTTACCGTGGCGCCTGGCTGACTAGGCGATCAGCTAGCGAGCTGCTTAGCGTTGGTGCAAATTATAGCTTATATCCATTAGTACATTATGTGAATCAGCTAACAAGCAAATGTTAATCCTTTAAGATTAGCATGTGTTTACATGTTTGCTTTATAAATGAATTCGTCGGACCATAATTATCTGTCTAAGCCTAGGCTGAAAGAGGCATACGTAAACTTGTTTAAATATTTGCTTTATGAATGAATTAGTCTGATCATATATAATTCGCAGTCTAAGCCTAACTAAACCGAAGTCCAAAGTAGGCTTACTACTTAAACTTTTAAAAGCTTGAATCAAATAAAAAGAAAAAAAGAAGAAGAAAATAACAGTTTATTTAAAAAAAATAAATAAATATAGAAAATAGAGATAAATAAAGCCTCTTATAATAACAACTAAAAAAGCTGCCCGCTGCATATTGTTTTCTAACCAGCCAGCGCTGTTGTTAGTTCGGCTTGTATCAATCCATCAGACTTACAAATAAAGGGCAAAAATGAGAAACTAAGAGCGGACTACCCAATATTCCGCAAGGGAAAATAATCAACTAGTATGACTTATCGAAAATATTAATTGAGTAGTTTCTCTTGATAAGGAAATCGCTATCCACTGAAAATTACAGAAAATCCGGAGCAATATTTTATTTATTCACCAGCCTTCATAATAATTTACATAAACAATATTTTTAAAATGTAAAAGACTGCAATTATTCAGTTTGAAGATCTAGATCTGTTTGTTTGCTTATATTAATATAGATCTATTTGTATTTGTTCTTTGTAGTGCACGCTTTAGTAGCGCTCAACCATTTTTCTCTCATTTAGTTTAGTAGACTAACCGAGTAACCGGCCATTAGTCCATTAGACTAACCAGATTGTTTTGTTTCCCTCCAACGAACCACCGAACTGTTAAAATTAAGTAGATCTGATCTAGAATCTAGATCTAGATCTACATCTTGACTCTAGCTAGATCTACTAATACTACTATACTTGTAGTAGATCTATATGTATCAAGTAGGCCTCTCTATATAATACCTGATAATAATGTATAATTTATTATAATTAATAGTAAAGTATTAAAAGTAACACTATGACTTATCACTACACACACACACAGTGCACAATAACATACGGGTGTGGGGAAATTGCGAGACACGAAAAGCGAAATGGCGAGGCGGGAAAATGCGAGAAGGGCTCGAAAACGGTCGGTCACGTGACTTTTTTGTCTCGCATTTTACCACAACCCGATACTTACGATGGGTGGTGTTGAAATGCGAAATTTCTGCGAAAAATTTACCGCACCCGATTTTCAGTGGTATTTGGTCCAGACTTCAAAGACGTTTCGTTTACATTGTTCTTCTTCTTCGTTCTTAATTTTTGAATATGGTGGAGGATTCAGACAACAAGTCCAACTTCGTGGACAAACCGGACTGTGGTTTCCAGTTTGTCAGGTGTCCCATATAATTTTTCCCTGAGTGGGGTGGGCTGGGGCCAGTGTCTGCCTCTTGCCTGGCTATACAGAGTACATTCCTGGAGTACGTGCTCCGTGTTTTCCGGGGCCTTGCCACAAGGGCACATTTCGCTACACCCAACCTTCAGTTTTTTGTGCATGTGTTGATTTAGTCTGTTGTGGCCTGTTCTAAGTCGAAAGATTATGTATTGTTGTTTTCGTGTTAAATTGTAATAGCCGTCGTCTTTAATGTAGTGAGGGTGTGTGACAGACCACATTTGCATTTGTTTGTTTTTAATTATTCTTTTTATTTCTTTTGGGTGTAGCGAAATTTCCGG
Source organism: Physella acuta (assembly GCF_028476545.2). Taxonomy (NCBI): domain Eukaryota; kingdom Metazoa; phylum Mollusca; class Gastropoda; family Physidae; genus Physella; species Physella acuta. The sequence goes on along the minus strand of NW_026731532.1, from coordinate 365,296 downwards.
TTGTGGTTTCTTTCCCCCAATTTTTGCCAGCTGGTCTGCGATCTCGTTACCCTGGATCTGGCAGTGGCCCGGGATCCACTGCAGCACAATTCTGCTGCAGGTATTTTTTAGCCTCTCTAGTGCTGTTTACATTGTTAAAACTTCCGATTTTTCCGTCGCTAGACATACTGATGATTTGTCAACTCCCCCCCCCCCCCCCCATCTTTTGTGTCGACTTAGAATACCACCTTATTCGAAACCGACGGAAATACCGCCGACGATAGATCAACTTCTTTCTTTTGTGTGGAACGCCGATGCCGCCTGATTTACCGTCTTTGAAGATCGCCGTGACGCCGCAAACATATTTTGTATTGTTGCATAGAAATGTGTGACGTCACACTATAAAAAAGCAATGTTAGAAAAAGAATTTTAGACGTTTTTCGCGTTTTAGAAAACTGTTTTCATAAATTGTAATAGGAATTGATTAAAATACTCTATTTTGACAGAAATTAGACAAGATTTTGGGAAAATATCGATGTTTTAAAAAAAATTCAACTGCAATTTTGAGGGGTGTTGTAGACTGAGGTGTGACGTCTGGATTTTTGTGAAAATGTGTGACGGAGGGGAGGGGGAAGGGGGTAAAAATCGTCATTTATGTATGACCCCTTTTAGCTATTAAATGGTAGTTTTGTCCATAGCGGACTTTATTCAGATTATCTACAGACGCACATTTGTTTCCTTAATGTTCATATTCGTGTTCTGTGTTAGCACAGTATAAATAAGAGTATAATGAACTGGGTTGGATGTACTATGAGTGAAAGATGGTGTGACGAGGTGTGTTTGATTAATGCTAGGACTGTTTCAGAAGATTTTGTTTGTAAATTTTGTTTGTAATTAAAATTACTTAATAAAAAATAAATTACACTTTTAAGAATTGTTTATACTTTTACACTTTTTGCAAGTACAACAATCCATGAATAAATGTTGCAGAATATCTCTCATGCTGACAAATACCAATTCACAATGACACAGCTCACGTTTGTATAAACATGAGCGGGCTAGATTTTTAAAATTAATGCAGACTGAAACGGGATTTTCCTCTCGCTAACGAGAGCGGGCGATGACAGTAGCACAGCAACGATGTTAGGATTTTTAAATAGATCTAGATCTAGATAAAGATCTATCTATCTTCTTAGTATCTATCTATATATATATAATAAAATCTAGATAAAAAATAACAACATACAACACTCGTGTTAAAGGGTATGGCTACATGCTAGTTTATTTTAAAACAAAAAAAAAATAATTTAAATAAATAAAGATGAAATAAGCATGAAAAAAATCTTTTTTTCGCAAAAAGTGTCTCGCTATTTACCCTTGATTCCGCAGGTATGTCTCGCATGATCTTCTCGCATTTTCCCGCCTCGCCATTTCGCTTTTTGCGTCTCGCAATTTCCCCACATCCATAACATACATTACACATGACTACACTACACTCAACTACGCTGACTCTCTTCTCTTACTCAATCTTACACACTCTAACACTTTTTACTTTATTATTTACAGTCTACTGGTACTAGATCTAGACATAGAAATCGTCCTAGATCTTACTTCTAGATCTGCAGATCTGATCTATACTGCAGATTTTTAAGTAACTAATAAAATATTTGCGCCAGGGGTGACACTACAACTACAGCCCTGTCCTAAATACTAAATAGGCTAAATACTAGGGGCCTAAATATTATAAATAAATAGTAGTCTATTAGTAGATCTAGAATTCTAGATCTAGTAACTAGAATCAAGTAATTAGTAATTAAATCAATTTTGTTTTAGTCCTAAGTTTGTTTTTTTGCATTGGCCATTATTAATTTTATTAAATACATTTCAGCTTTACCATGTCCAGTCATCAAACAGAAGTGTTGCATGCTCAGCTAATAAGCAAAGCAGTTCTACGTCCTGATGAAAATGAATTGTATGAGTTGACATATTATGCTGGAATTATTATGGACCCTCAAGTATTTAAGTAAGAAACATTCTAACTATACAATGCAAATCACTCTTCATTCACCCATAATTTGTAAGTTTTAGTAAATCATTGTCTATTACAGACCATAAAGTTTGATATATTTTTCAGGATCATCCTGGATTTGCTAAAGCTAAATGTCCCACCATTAGCTATTATACAAACTCTCCGCTCTATGTGCTCACAACACCACCCTCATGCAACTTTCAGTGGTGGTGGTGAACCTCACTCAAACATTACCCTTAGCCGAGGAGATTCCAGCCAAAACACATCAAGATTTCTTCAAGGTTCTAGGTCCGCCTCAGGAGAGCGCTTAGTAAGGGGTGCTAGTTCAGATAGGCAGAATAAAAATTTAAGTAGTGACTATCCACCACAGACTGATCGGCGTGATGGAAACAGCTACTCATTAATCTCTTCTAACAGCCAAAATAGAGACAGGCAAATTCCAGACAATACTTATTCAAATGCAGGGTCAAGAAATCCAGACAGGTTCATTCAGTCAACCAAAACTGCTGAAAGTTTTATAACAACTAGGCCAAGGAACACCTCAGCCGATTATAAAACCTTCAAGGAAAAGGAAAAAGCTGTTAAAAAGAAGTAATCAGTTTAGTTTATATGTTGAAAAGCATTTTAAGATATTTAAAAATTGTGATATGTAATTAATTATTAACTATTATATAGCCTGCACAACTTTTCTAGGATATTTGTCTCATTAAGATAATTAATTTAATAAAATTCTTCATTATAAAATATATTTTAACTTTAGGTTGTATTTTTACTAGAGCTATATTTCACAATCATGTTTTGAACACAAGTCTTTTTGTACTTAAAAATAGTATTTTAGATATAATATAATGTAAAAGCTTTTGAACTTTTATGTTTTAAATCAAAATAAATGATGTTTTTTTATTACATACACAAAACTATATAGATTCCTTGTATGATTTTCATATTGCCTACTCAACTTATAATATTACTTCTGAATTGTGTCCTTAGATGAAATGTTATCAACACTTTGCCTATTCATAATCATCTCTTTATATGTCAAAGATTTGATTGTATGTTTACAACATTCAAGTTTTAATTTGCAGTGTTAAAATAAGGCAGCTTTTAAGTTTCAAACATTTTTAATGTAATGTATTTGAAAAATAAACCTTTTTTTAATTGCACAAGAGCCAATACATTACATTTTGGAATCTTTTTTGTTTGCTTGTATAAATAAATTTGAGAGGTTAAATATTTTTAACATTGGTACCAATTTTAGAAAGTTTCTTGCTTGCAATAAGTAAGGTACAGCTGACATCTTTGATGTGTCAATATTTAACAAGTCTACTCTATGTCATTTAAAACTAAAGGGACTTAATCCCAGACTTACATTACTCATTACATTAATGCCTCTAGCCTTATTGTAGTATTTGTAGGTGATTAACAAGTTGATGGTTCTGTATTTACCATCTTCTCAGAACTATGGTTCTTGTAAATCTGAATCATAACTTGACCATCCTTTTAAGATTCCATAAAAATGAAATGACAACTACTTTGGTCTTGAAGTTAATATTTATCTGTTTCTTCTTTAGTTATATTGTATGCCATTTCGTCTATACAATAAAAAATGTATTTGACATAAATGTGGCATTTAACATAAACAACCAATCTAATGAACAGAATGTGTAACAAATCATCTTAAAATGTAAATTTAAAAAAAAACCTCATTTTCTTTATTTATAAAAAATATACATTACAGATTTTAAAATTTATCAGAATTAACATTAAGTATTAACATGAAAAACATCTATCAATATGATTTGAACTTCCATTACAGTATTACATAAAATATTAACACTATTTACACAAAATTATCACAGCTTACAAGTGAAATAATAAATTTTAATTAGATAACTAGGCCTATTTTTTTTTTTTTTTACAATGAATTAAGAAAGTAGTGACTACATCTCTGAGGAACTTCAACCTCAAGCATAAATTAAAGGCCTGAAAATTTAATGACTGAAAAAAAATGCAGTTTAATTAATCAAGTTCTCCTTTGGCTATTGGTCGAACTTCTCGCAAAAGTTCTTGAGTAGCAGCTTCCCTAGCTTGGACCATCTTCATCCTTGCTCTCTTGAAGGCCTCTGTAAAAATATTTTGATAATTTAGACACAGGAAAGGTAGACGTGCTAGAGTTATATGCTAATGCCTCAAGTACTGTCCAATGAGGCAACACTAATCAGAGGTGACCTGGCATATTGAATATTTATTTTTGTTTTGTTACAATACATTCTTTTTACATTTTAATACATAAACTTACCCAAGACACTAGTAATATTAGCCTGCATGGCTGTTATTCTGAAAATATAAAAAATATTTTAATAGATTCTTACATATTCTCAAAGCATGATTGAAATAGAAATAATGGAGTAACCTTGTCTACTGCTTGCCAATTAGCAAAATATTAGTAATACTTTTACTGTTACATAATATGTGACGAAAAGTTGAGACTTACCCTAAGGACTCTAGAAAAGATCCAAGTGAGCGCTTATTTGTTTTTGTCTCCATAAATGCTCTGAAAAAATTCAAATAATTTTTATAATACTTGAGCTGCAGTTTCAAATTTAAAAAAAAAATATGTTGATAAACAAAAAAGCATCATCAAAATACCTATAGTATTAGACTTTCAGGCAGTGTATTTAAACAAGGGATCACTATTGTATGGGAAAATTACCTTGACTGCATCAACACATTGCAGCGTACAGTCACAGATCCAGTAGATTGTGTTCTAAATCCAAACTTACTTAGATATGTTCCCTAAAACATAAGATACAAATAAAATATGACGTTTTATACATTATGACTACGAAATGTGCAAACACTAATTTAAAAAAAAAAATGTTTTTTAATAGATGATCTGCATAAACAAAAAAGGATATTTTATTGTTGTTTAAACAAATTGTTTCAAGTCAGGAGGTGCTTACGTTCACCGGTTAAAAGATATGATTCATGGCAACTCACATCAAATGTTGAAGGGATTGCAGCATATGTTGGATCTTCTATTTCAGGGGTCCCACCAATGAAATATCTTCTTAGATTATTAATAACTGAGTTCCCCACAGGCCTCCAACAATGGGCTTTCTCTACATGAATACCTACAACAGTAAGAAAAAAAAGTATAAATACCTTTTAAGAAGAATTGTGTATGCTCCATTACAGCTAAGAACATTTGTATTTGAATGTATAAATAAAAATTTACACAGAAAAGATAATTCAGAAACAGCTGCCTTAAATATGTAGGTATATAATAATTGTAAAAAAGACAATGTTACACATATATACTTCAAAATATATATGAAAATTATTTAAGATACTTGGAAGCTATATGAAGAATAAATGCATATAGATCTGCAAACATTGGTAATAAAATAGATCCATTGCTGAAATAGGTCATTAATTAAAGATTTTCCATTACCAGGTTTAGGTGGCAGTTGTATGTAGCTGTATCCTTCATTGTAATGCCTAGACCAGGAATCAAAAGCTCCAACCTCTACCATCAGCCTTGGAAACTGAGGCAACTCAACTAAATAATAAAATGCATGCAGTATTATTAATCATTATAATTTTTCTTGTATCTTTTCTAATTGCTCATGCAAAGATCTTTAACAAATAAACAGCTTTCTCTTGACCCTTGTATTTTCTTGTAATGAACAAAATAACTATTTTTAAAAACCCACATAGCACATTAACTAAGTATTACAGAGCAAAGAAGTGGAATGAAAATACTAACTTCCTTCTTTTGATGCTAATGGGTTTTTCTTATAAACAAGCTCAAAATGAAATGGAAAACTGAAGTAAGCAATATCTGTCTGGAAAAATAAATCATTTCATAAAAACACAAATTTACAAAATAATTTTTACAGAGAAAATTAAAGCATTCACTTATGAAATAGATTTTTTTCGTGAGCAAAATATGAATTTATGTATTTTCAAAATCATATCACTAATCTACAAATTTTAGGGTTTTAAAAAAAATATTTTTAAGCCATTCAGAAACTCCTGCAGTTTTAGGAGGCTGCATGAAATTACTTTGATAAATTAAAATATTCATCACATCACAAATTATAAATATCTGCTACCTGGTCAACACTTTTAGTGGCACAAGTCTGTGTGATCCACGACAACTGCTGACTCCTGTCTGCTGTCCAATCTTAATTATAATAATAGCAATATAATAAAAAACATGTTTTAAAAAAAACTATTTAATAAAATTATGCTAAAGGGGATCTCACGGCTAATATGTTAATATCTAAATAAACACAGATGCAAGAGGTTCCTACCTTTGGGTAAGTCTGTAAACATGTGAACATAAAGATTGTCTTTTTCAAAGTCTTGAGCAGACACTAGAGATACAAAACAGTTGATATAAATTGGCATGCTGTTTTTTTTTTTTACATACAATGACTAATAATGTTTGAAGAATAACTGTTAGTTGTAAAAATAATAATAGCAGCTAATTGAAAGAAATCATGATGCGTGTGTTAAATTATTAACATTTTTTGGTAGATCTAAAAGGTAGATCATAGAGTACTTACAAATTTCCCCAAAGACAACATATCTTAGAGTATCAACAGGAGGCTAAATGGGGAATGATAATTTTGAAATAGTAGTGTAAGTGTGTAAATATATATTTTAAATTACAACAGTTCTAAACATTTTTTTATCACAGGTGAAATTTGATATTTTATTTTGGAAAGTAGGTTAAGTGCTAAAAATTAAATTACAAAAAAACCAGTCAGTTTTAAAAAATACGTTTGGGTTGGTACTCACCAGTTCAAAGTCATATCCCACACACGAATGAACAAAGTCGTTATGCCTGACATACATCTGGTAAGTAATAAAAAATGTACAGCAAAATACAAACAATGGCTTAGATATTCAATATTCTAAATTTACTTAATGAAATATTTTAATTAATAAGTACATATTTACACTACAAGTTTAGATTAGAATTAGATAGTTACTTCTTTATACATTCTAAGTTCCTTTTCTTGCTCTTGTCTGCTCATATCTTTTGAGACATTTTCTATTGTGTAATCAAATCCCTCTGGAATGCCAAAATAAAGTGAAACGTGGCATTACATGTGCTTCTGAGTTCAGTGTAAATGAGTTGGTATGGTGTGGGGTAAAAGTTTAATGTATTCATTCTGGAATTCTGCATGAAACTTCTATTTATCCCCCACTTAACTGCCCCCCCCCCCCCGGAGATGCCTGAAAGAAACTATGATAATAAAAATGTAGCCTATTTGTTGCCTTCTTAGTCTATTCTGCAATTAATTGTCATTATTATTGTATCTAACAAATCATCATCTCTAATGTGGCTTAATCTGATTGTGTGGAGATGGGAGATGGAAGTTAGATTCCAATGTGTAAAAATGTTAATCAAACAAATGATACAATTATAATCTCTGACTAGTGGTTCTGTATTACCTCTTGTTATAGCAGTTTCAATACTGTAGGGAATCCTGCCGCAGGTGTAATCTGGTCGTACACACAACACACCATTAGCATCCACTTTTAAGGAACACAATACATACTCATCTGTTTGGTCTGCCTGCCTAAAAAAATTTTTTTTTAGAACTTCCATTAACCAAGTATAAATGAAATTTTTAAAAATACAACAAATAGTCTGCAAATTTAAAAATGAAATCTATATTTATTATTACAATTGCTACTAAGTGATAATCTTACTTTATTTAGCAATAAACTAACTAATAAATGACATGTAATTCAAGTTCAAGCAGATTTTTACCCCCGGCTACAGCCAAAACCTCATCTCAAGACTCAAATAAGTACAACGACCCCACTTTCCCATAATAAATGGTAATAATTCTAACACAAAATAAGATGTTTCTCATCATCTTGTCCCCTAAAGAATACAATATCATGTCACATTTCTTGAGCTATCACTCCCCATATTGTGTGATGTCTTTAATTAGTACATATAAATAAATATCAATAAAAACATAAATAAATATATCAATAAAATATAAATTATGAATTTAAAACATCACACATTGTTTCAGACAATAGATATTACTAGATTTAACAGTACAAACAATGGGGTTATACTGACTTATCTGGGGGGCTGAGGTCTGCCATAATGTACATGACTTGAATAGGTGGGGCCTCCAAATGATTCCTCATTCTTGTTTCTTCTGATGGGTTCTCATCAACTATCAATGTCTTTGGTATACTGCCTTGTTCCCTGGGCGGATAAAATTGGACAAAATAAATTATGCACATTCTAAAAAAAATCAGTTTTATAAAGTGGTTTTAGAATGTAAGCAGAACAAAGTTAAATCACTTTAATTATATATTAGGTAAAACGTAGAGTGCCTGGAAGCAGGTATTGTTACTGAAATCGCAATATTAAAATATCAATATTTATGTATGAGGTAAAAAAAAAGTGTTTAGTTTGAAGATAAACTAAAACAAAAAAGCAGCACGTGTAAGCAAGGTTTACTTTTCTCTTAAATGGCGTCCACCAATTCTCCTACATCGCACCTGAGCCATTTTGACAGCAAGTGGACTTGGTTTTTCCATGAGATTTGTCATACTGTAAACACCCTGAGACAAAGATAAAAGAAACTATTTAGAAATATGTAAATTTAAAAATTTGCTTTCAATCATAAGCTTGTTAATATATTTTAATTAAAAACAAACACTCTAAAAAATAATTGACAAAATGGTCACTCACTTCTTGCTGATGAGAAAATTCATCATGATCAACGTATGTAAATATCATATTCTTTTGTTTCTTTTTGTTTCTGGATAAAAGAAATTGTAAAAAAAAATGGTCATATCATCCATGCAGAAAAATCATCAAGCTGAAAGCTCTAGATAAAGCTGAATGTACAGTACTGTACTGTTTATAGTTGGGAGAAGAGACAAATGCTTACTGCAGTGCTAGGGTTTCCTGATGATATTTCTGATCCAATACATTCTTACAATTGTCTTTGTTGCTGTAATAATCGATTTCTCTCTGAAAAAAAAAAGATAAATAAGGACACAAATACCTAATAATTCATCCAACTGAAATTTTTTTTTAAAGTATAAATAAATCTGGAGCTCCAATTATTTAAAGCAATTTTAACTAAATTCACCCCTAACTCCTTAAGATTTTTATAAAAATGCTGTTATAGCAATACAGTGAGTAATGTTTCATTTTTGTCTTCTCCTACTGTTATCATCAGGGTTAAGGCTCTGACATAGTGGCAGAAAAGGGTACTGATGCTTACAAAAACAGCTTTGATATGCCATTTCTGTTTTTTAACAAATTCTTATATACTCAACCCCCCTCCCCCCCCCCCCCCCAAGCTAAAAATACTTTTAAAACGACAACACCACATTTTTAAACTAAATAAATCAGTCATAAATCAGTCCATGGGTTCTATTGCCAAAAAATGAAAGCTTGATCAATTATTACCTGACAGATTTGTTTTCCATTATCAAACTACAATGTTACTATTTTTAGTTAATCCTGGCACTATGACTAGCATTTTTTTTATTGAAAGCAAGCTTCCTTTTTAAAGAATGTTTTTTATTGAGTTTGCTATTATAAATTTTGGAAATGTCCAACAGTAATTACAACTAAAAAAGGGTGGAACTGAAAGGACAAAACATTAATTAATCAATAGTGTAAAGAAGTATTTATTGTATAGAGTGCCATTTTTAAAAATAAGATGGCTAAATAAAGAGTTTTGAATTCAAACAGCATAATGACCTGACAAAATATTTTCTGCTGCCATCCTATGATACATTCTTCAAATTCATGGGTCTTTTTCTTCTTTTGCTTCTTAAATGTTGTTAGCTCTACTCCAGAATCACTAGGTGCAGGTGGGGCGACATTTTCATCAGCAAAAGAAGCAGATACTCTTTTAAGAGTTACTCTACAAATAATACAAGACTCAATCAATTACTATTATTCAACATTTTTAATCATGTTAAAAATAGCAGGAATAAATTTATGAAAGAAGATGTGATGAATTGTTAAAAGAGTACTAAAAGTACAAAAAAATAATTACACTGCTCACAATGTGGAAGCAACCTAAGACACAAAATAATGACTGAGAGCGGATTCTTTGTTAAGGTCTAACTGCATCCAGCTGTTTCAATGCAAGACTATTGAGAATTTGATTGATTCAACTTGTAGAACACCCAATAAACATTCATGAACACCCATCTAAGATTATTGAACAAGTTTTTACTAATATTTTCACCAGTGAAAAATAAACACCTTTTAACATCTTTTGATAGTAACAGCAAGCCATGTTTATTATCTTTTTTCTCCATTTCAATATATTGTATATATACAATTTTTACAGAGAAAAAAACTATTGGTTCTTCTAATAACTTTAAAATTTTAGAAATATGCATATATTATGATGGTATATCTTTCAAAATAAATTGATTCATAATCAGCCCAAATTAATTATACCTGTAAAAAACATTGAAACAAAATGAAGACATTTTACCATAATATAAAAACAAGTTTTTGTAATACATATTTTATTGATTGGTTTGCCAGATGGTACCAATACAATTTTTCTTTATTTTTTAATACATGCTATTCATGATTTGTAGAAAATTTATTTTTTTGACCTCCCCGCTGGACCATGTGAGTATTAAATTACAGGAGATGCTGTCTCTAATATGCTATCTCTGATTGCATGAGATCTAAGAACAGTAATATGTTACCTACAAAGGGATTATATTGGTGATCACATTTTATGGAGGTGAGAAATTTTGAGGAGAAAGCAGTGGGTGTTTAATTCATGTTTCATCTCCTCCATAGTAGATCTAGTTTTATAAGGTATTTTGTGGGGTGGATTGCTGACTGGGGCCTGATACTAATACCTCTGTGACTAGGCCACTATGAATAATAGGTGCCATTAATAATTATGATTAGGTCCCAATAACCCTGCTTTACAAAAGGCCATCTACTGAATTAAATTTTTATTTCAGTCTTTAATTCAAGTCGGGTTGGGACTTATTTTTTGAAGTTAAATTATATTGAAACGGATAAAGACCAAAATCTGCTTTGCAGTTCTTCTTCATCTTCGTTCTTAATTTTTAGTGTTGGAAGGGATCGAGCCTTATCTACCAGAGAGTTTAAACTCGAGACTTTTCAGAATTTTATCAACCATGAACTTTTGCAGACTCGACCACACCTCCATCACAATTAAGGATACGTGTCAACTGGTTATGCGCCATTGAGGCCATTGACTCAAATTTCAGCCTGCTTTTCTTTTTGGATTTGCTTCCATAGCTTTTGTCCAACCAAGAACAAACTACAAGGCAGCAGTTATTTGATTTTGGAGTTGTCTCTCCTAGAAGAGTGGCTGTTCCCAGCTAACAAGCCTCATCTGCCCGAGGGTTCGAACTCGAGTTTAGCAACTATGAACTTTACCAACTTGACCACGCAGACCCCTGCTTTGCAGTTGAGTAGGTTACATTCATTAGGATATAGATCTAGTTTAATGTGAAATTTAGCCAGAAAGGCTACTTCTAGATCTAATAACAATATTTTTATTATTTTAATTTTAATAAAAAAAGCATGAAGTTCATGAATGGACTTGCATTAACTTTTTGAAGAGTTTATCAAAACAGCGGAAGATAAATTATAATTAAACGTTAGAAAAAATTATAGTTTTAAATATTTTAGATCTTCTAATTTCTATTTATAATTTTCATGACTTTACTTTATTTTAAGGTTCTTAATTGGATCATTCGAACGATAGTAAGCAGTAGCACAATCAGGTTCATAGAAACCTGCCATTTTTTGGAAGTGTAAACAATCAAGTCCCGCAGTAAATCGTCTACCAGATCTAGATCTAAGTATGATCTATGTAGTAGGGCCTACTATCACCATGGATAAGATTTTGTTGCTAACTTAAAAATAACCATTTTAAATACAATTATTTTTTTTAAATCGTTTGTTGAAACTATATTATAAATATGTATGTTTATTGCAATAAAATTTTATGAAATAAAACTATATTATTAGCCCGTAAAAGCATACTAATTTTAAAAAATGACCATTTCTAGTCAGGCTAACGTCCAGTTCCGTGCAATGAAATAATCATTTTACAATTTTTTTTAGACTAGCCAGTGTTCATCCCCTGGAAATTTTGATGCCAGCCCCCCCCCCCCCCCTGAAAGTTTCACCCCTCCCTCCCCCCAAAACAAATTTCTTAAAAAAAACATAAACACCAGTATTGTTAAAAATGCCGATATTTGATTTGAATGACTTTACAAAGTAGATATATGTTTAACACTTTTTTACTTACTTTATAATTATGTATCACGCTCAAACACACAAGATATATAGTTTTTTTTATATAGACCTACACACTTAACTTACACACACAGACATTATATATAGGTAGGTGTATATATATATATATATATATATATATATATATATATATATATATATATATATATATATATATATTAAAGCTAATAAAATAAGAGAATGCTTGATTTATTTCTATTTATTAGTCTAGGAATTATTTCAAATGCACTTTTATGTTTTCACTATAGCTTACTATTTGGTGTTTAGACCAAACAAATTGACATTGCAAATGGCGGATGTTTTTATCAAAAATGTCTAGGCCACCAAACGACAGGTTTGTTTTTATTATCCCTAAATATGTTGCATGCTTTTTAATGCTTTTTAATTCGTTCATCTGTTTCTTTACTTTATTGTTGAGCTTTGATCAACATAGGTTAAGCCTAATCATACAGAGAATATAAAGAAGGATCAATTGAAAAATCAAAAATCAAATCGCTCGACTTGTGTTCGGATCTGCTTACCTTTTTTTCTCTTGTGTGTTTGACTTTGACTTTTCTTTTACTTTACTATATTTAGGCCTACTACTAGATCTAGAGCCTAGATCTATATCTACTAGTTTATTAGACTTTAAATTAATTTATTTTTAATCAATTAGATCTAACTTATTTTCTACTGAACTAGCTTAACTTCAACTTGTCTTTAAAATTTAAATCTTTAAAATCTAGATTAGGCCTAGATCTACTAGTTAGTTAGTAGTTAGTTACAAGTTACAAGTAATTAATAATGTACCTAAAACAATAGATTAGGCCTACCTAAAATTTACATTGTTACTGGCTCTTTCTTTAAAAAAACTATAAGGCGGTAACAGAGGCGGCCATGATTATGAATTAATGATATGAATTATCTCGGGATTGTTTAGATCTAGATCTAGGCCCTATAAAATATTTTAAAAATCCGGTGTAATGTTATTATTACCTATTAAAATAATTTTGGTAATAAAGGCTGACAGAATTCAGAATTTACATATAATTTTAAGATGGATTTCTTTGATGACTAAGGCTTTGTATTTTGAATTTTTGGTAGCCTAACTAAACACAATTTTTTAAAAAGGCAAAAACATTATGGTTTGTTTACATTTTGAATTCTAGTCAAATAGTTTCTGTACAGTACAGGCAATCAGTGTTTGTCTTACGAAAGTGAAACTTCGAGTTAAAACTAAGGCTTGATGAAAACAAATAGAATTGTAGGAACTACATTTTCATGTTGTCTTTTTTATGAAAGGGTGACTTATTTTTTACAATTAAAACAATTAAAATTGTAAAATAGGCCTGATTGTAATTCACTCTCACTTGTGCCGCGTTTGTAAGCATACTTGCAGAGAAGGGAAAAATCCCCTAGGTTTTTGCTGGCAATTATAAGAGAAGTGGATCTTAATCTGGGTTCAATTGCACCCCAGGGGTTCGTTGGAGGTCAAGACACACACCTGACTCATGCATGATAGTTTTTTTTACTGCTGATGATAGAACTATAACAAAGGGTTCGGTAATCATGCATAGGACACAAGTGAGGTTCAAGTGAGGGGGGTGGAGGGGAGGAGGGTATTAGTGTTTTAAAGCAAATATTTTCAGTGGCAGCATTCAAATTATGAATCACTGAAAAGTAGTAAATAAAACAACTAAATAGTGGTGTATGATTCGCCGCGGGTCGGCTCGTGTACTTATATCACAAGACTGGGGATGGCAACTCAGGATATAGACAATGATTTTTAATCGATTTTTCAATACTTTAACTTATTAAATAGAATAAAATCTGATTGAAAAAAAGAATGTGCACCAAGTTAACAGCAAACAATGTGTGTATAATAAGGCAAAATATTAGCACTTAATAAATTCATATGCGTTTTTTGAAAAATTGGAAATAGCGTAAAGTACATGTTATGTAAACAGAAATTACTCAAATTTTGATAGAGGGCAGATAATTAGATCTTTTACTTATAAGTGAAATTTCTTCTACCTATCTGAAACAGTACTTATGTACTGTTATCTGAATGTGTAAATCTCAATTTCAATCTTTATACGATTACAATACTTCCTCCTATACTTCGTATACGAGAAAGTAAAAATGGTAATTGGATAGCATTGTGAACTACAGAGGTGATGTATAGTTATTAATTTAAAAATAAAAATTAAGTCTACTGGTAGTATAAATAAATTAAACTTTAAAGTGAATAATTAATTTATAATTTGATCATTTACATAGTTGATATGATTATGAGCATAAACTTAAACCATAAAATTTTTTTTAGATAAATAACTTACAATAAGAATTAGCACTACTCTCTAAACCTACCTCCTTCCCCAGTTATTGTAAGATATTATTCCCATTTATATTTTGGATAGAATGATAGCAGCCTCAGCCTTTGATCAATTGATAGGGCAGATAGTCATTGTGATGATAATTGTGAATAGCCTATCCAAAAACAATAATTTATTTTAGCTTTAGTTTAAAAGTATGCATTTAGCAGCCTGTAATGTCTCACTACATTTTAAATACAATTATTTCCTAATTTAAGGCCCAATCTTATTTATGTACGGTGATAGTTCTGTTTTAAAAACAATAACTAAATTAATAGGAAGTTGAGCTTCTTTCGATTTGATTTCATTTATTAGTTTTGACAACTAGCAGCCAATAAATAAAATATATAAGTTTACTATACTTGTTGTTATTTAAGGTTTTCTTTGTTTATTTTGTCGCAACTTTTTTTTTACATTTGAATGATTTATTCTGAATCAATTAATATCAAATCATATATCAATAAGAAGCATGTATATTTTGATACAAAATATTAAGAACTAAATGTTTTTTATTTTATTCAGAACAAAAGTATATATGAATAAAGACAAAATCGTTTATGATGACACTGAAGGAAGAAAATTTACCATTATCTTTTTAACGATTTTTTAATACTATTCATGTGATCTATTTAAAATAACTAATTAAACACTTGACATTTTCATTTTCCTCTATACCTACATTGTAATTACAATGCCCTGCCTTGAAAGTTGTGCCAGGTATTCTTGTTTAATATGTTTCACTACTAAATTAGTTAAAAAAATTATTTTTAATAACTATAATTTTGCATCAACAAAATACTGAAATTCTGTGATGCTAGCAAAGTTTTCATTAATTGTAGTGAGGATCCCCTTTGTGTTAATTTTCTGGGGTCAGCCGTCATGCAGTTTGGAGATATTTGGCTATGAAACTGTCTGTTACTCAGCAGCCACAATAATAATGTTTCTGTATATACTCTAACAGTATTAGCTTTGACTAGATGTTCATATTTTGGAGCCCTTTTGTCATAGCTTTCTTGTCAGAAATAATTTCAACATTTCTGGGGAATTTAGACACAGGTCTTCTTGCAGTTGGTATGTTCATAGCACATTGTGTATCATGTCATTTCGCCAACACTATAATGTGTATTATGTGATAAACTCGTCACGTTTTCATAAATGTAAAAACTCTACTTCCTCCCCATCTCTCCTGTAAGACCATAATCGAATGCCTATAAAACTTGATTGTAGAAGCTTGTTCGCTATCCAATTTGTGATATCATATGCCACATCCTTTAACTAAAAATAACCTAACTTATTCAACAAAGACAATGGAAACTGATATAATTTTACTTTTCAGTTTATGTACATATACATAACGCGTTTTTTTTTTTGGTGTCATAAAAAAATTGATCTAACATTATACGCATGTGCATCCAGGTGATTTGCATGCGTTGAGTGAATTAAAGGATTACCTCTCTGTGCCACACATTGCTGTCTTCACAGAAGAAAGAAAATTTAAGGACAGATGTGTCATTTTTATTTCAACTTATCATTCATTTTTAATTCAGAAAACATTTAAGAGTGTTGTTTTGATTTAATTTTTTTTCTTGTGGATACAAAATATTTTTTTTCCCGTCTGGTTCAGGAACAAAACATATTTTTGTAATTGCATATTATTGTCCATATGAGAAGCATAGACTCTCAAATCTAGCCCTACACAACAAACTGATTCAACATTGTATGAGGGTTTCATTAAAGCTTACCATTCCTTATTTTAGACTTGTGGTAGTTTTTCCTGAGCTGAGTTATTTAAATATAGAAACCGTCGGTACTATATTTCTCATATCCAAGTTATTGTGGTGCGATTTTTTCCATACTACCGCCCGGTGCCCCATGGTGTTATGGGTGAAAACCTTGACTGTACGTTGATCACACTCCACAATGGTGATATAAGGTAGAACACACCTCAGGGTAAGGGGCGTACTTGAGAGCCATTGGTTATGTTACCCCTGATTCGACTTCATCGATTGTAGTTGCTCTCTGTATCCCTAATGTAGGGTTCTCTTTAAAACGAATGTAGTCACCATAGTCAGGGGCGTAGCGAGGGGGTGCGGACCGCACCGGGTGACACCAAAGCAAAAAATAGCAAAATATATAGAGAAAAACTTGAGGGGGGGGGTGCAGATCGAAAACTTGAGAGGGGGGGGGTGTGTGCAAATCAAAAACTTGAGGGGGGGGGGGGGTGCAAATAAAAAAATTTGAAAGTTTGTCACCGGGAAAGGTCGCTACGCCTCTGGGGGGGGGTGACACCATTAAGTGCCGCACCGGGTGACACCCCACCTCGCTACGCCACTGACCATAGTGCACATGGGGAGACCGGACAGCCCCAGTTCACAAAACCACCGGAGGACTATTTAAGTAGTAGCCCTGACGCCTTGTGCATGATGCCCAATGTGTGGGCCCCGTGGGCTAATATATATGTTGGAGAGTACTCATCAACTCCCTCAAGTTTCACGGCGATAGGATGAATCTAGTAGTAGAAGACACATAAACATTCGTGTATTTTTTTTTATACGTTGATGAGAATCTCACCAGTATAGTTATATGCAGATGGCTTTATTATGCACACCTACGCACCCTGATTTTTTTTACACCAGGAAACCTTTAATTATTTAACCGTGTTAATGTATTAATTAGCTGCACGTCACTCACGATTCTGTGCTATTCTCTTCTGGTGTCCCATGAGGGAAGTCCATTTTTCTAGTCACGTTTACGTACGGACTTGGATACCAGGACCAGAAATCGTATTGTCGATAAAGTAGTCGGTTACAAATTCTATTTAGAAATTGAAATTTCGGTTTTAAAGAACGGATAGCAACATATCGTTATGTATTTTTTTTAGATCTTGCAATTTCCCCCTTAATGTCTCCGGCGATGAGGATTTTGACTCGTACAAAATTTAAACTAAAAGGACCTTCATCCCTTTCCCATAGTTAGGAATTTTTTAAAGGGACCAAAACATCCCTAAACGATCATGGGCAAAAGGTCTCTGACCTGACGTCTAGTAGAAATAAAAACTGGCAACATACATCCTCACCCCCTTCGCCATCCTCTCCCAACCCACGAGGGACTAAATCAGACGTTTTTTTTTTTTAACCTTAGACTTTTAAATGACAGCAGTTCCCAATCCAAGGAACACTCACCACCTCTACAACCCCTCCGCCGACAATTTTCTGCTGAGTGGTGCTGTCTGTTATTTCAAACGACCCCCCCCTCATCCTCCCTCCCTGGCCTATAAAATTATCTGGCTGAATATTTATCTTCTCGAGTTCTCCTTGATGTTTTCTCGACTTGTTAGACCAAATTTCATTTGTCAGAAAAATAACATTTTTCTTTTAGTTTTACACCATACTCTTGTGGTCGGCAGCTCGGGTCTGTGGAGCCATGGACCTTTAAGTGAATAACAGCAGATCTCTTTGTCAGATTTTAAAATGATATTTAGAAAAGAGGTGGGGTTTATACACATTAACACCAATCATTACCTTTAGGATGGTTTGTTTGGTTGAAGGTTTTATAGAACAGTACAAACGGATAGACTAACAGTACTAACGGGTACCCACTGCTAGAGTCACATTGCTAATGGGTACCCACTAGTAGACAAATATTACTAACGGGTACCCACTGATAGAGTCATATTGCTAACAGGTACCCACTGCTAGATTAACACTGCTAACGGGTACCTACTGCTAGATTAACATTGCTAACGGGTACCCACTACAGGACAAATAGTACTAACGGGTACTCACTAGTAGACAAACAGTACTGACGAGGTCCCACTGGTAGACTAACATTACTAACGGGTACCCACTACTAGACTAATAGTACAAATAGGTACCCACTCGTAGACTAAAAGTACCAAGCGTACCAACTTTGAGATCAACAGTACTAACGAGTACCCAACGGGTACCCAATGTCAGACCGAAGCCATTTAAGCCCTCGACTTTGCGCACGTGCTGTTTAATTACAGTATCTCAGTGGTAATTCTCCCACCCGCGTTCTGCTCGCTCACCGTTCTGTTCAATAAGACATGATCAATCTGATTTCTCCTGCTTGCTGCAAACTTAATTGACGACCATGTTAGCGACTGCCGCACCCGCTGATAAAAACAGCACCGGTGTTTATTATTATGGGCTTTTCATGGGACTTGCCCAGACTGTGATGGTGGCATAGGATTTCGTCGCCGTCGTTTGATTCCAGTTGTTGGAAGCGAAAAAAAACCCGACTGCGGCGTCTTTTTATTGTGCCGTCCAGCATTTTCTTGGGACTTATCCGGACTGTGAAGGTGGCACAGGATTTCGTCGCCGTCGTTTGATTCCAGTTGTTGAAAGAAAAAAAAAACGGCGGCGGCGTCTTTTAATTGTGCCGTCCAGCATTTTCTTGGGACTTATCCGGACTGTGGGGAGAGAATCTAATGAGTGCGTCTACATCGGTTGATTCTAGTTAGTTGTGCGAACTTCGGATACTCACAGTATTTGTCTCTGTGCTGAGTCTCGACCATATAGTGTTTGTTCTGGGTTGTGTTCTGCCTTGTGTTTCATCGTGGGAATAATAGCGTTTCAATAGTTGCTACCTTTAAAACTAGGGGTGTAAAACGATATACTTTATAAACTATCCACGCGGTTAACTAAGATACTTTGGTATTGTTATTCAAAAACTTCATATATTTATCAATCACCTATCTATCTATCTATCTATCTATCTATCTATCTATCTATCTATCTATCTATCTATCTATCTATCTATCTATCTATCTATCTATCTATCTATCTATCTATCTATCTATCTATCTATCTATCTATCTATCTATCTATCTATCTATCTATCTATCTATCTATCTATCTATCTATCTATCTATCTATCTATCTATCTATCTATCTATCTATCTATCCATATATATATATATCTATATATCTATATATCTATATATCTATATATCTATCTATCTCTCTCTCTCTCTCTCTCTCTCTCTCTCTCTCTCTATATATATATATATATATATATATATATATATATATATATATATATATATATACAGAGAGAAATTGGAATTCATCGTTATAATTCGTATTGCTATGTTCACTTTACATCGAAAAAAGAATCTGTTATATTTTTATATTCTTGTAGAAAAAATTTCATTTTTTTTCCTTTCGAAAATCAAGTTATTCAATTGAACTCGAGCTTAATTTGAATAAACGCTTTGTAAGTGGCAGGGCGTGTGGTTGTCGGCGTGTGCCTCTCCTCATCGCCAGTTGTGCCTCTACTTTAGTACTATCGACTAGTCTGGCCTAGAAAATTGTCTCCTCAAAGAAAAAAAAATCGAGGCATGCAACTTACCAAATCAATACATTTTTCTACATGGCCGTCTGTTTCATTGTGTGGCTTTGTCTTACAAGACAGGTGGCTTTTGTAATGACCAGCCTAGGGGAAATTACTGTCCGTCTTCTTCAGGAAGTCATTCGCTCCCTTTAAAAAAAAGGAAAGAGCACTCTTTTCAGTAATGGATTGTTAATTATTTAGAACTTTTCTTTGAATTGCGTTATAAATAAAACACATTTATGATGAGTTGTGGAGCCTGATCATTAAAGGCGAACTTTCCGGAATAAAATAGAAGCAGGAACGGTATCGATATATAAACAAAACCCACAGATACATTTCACTACAGAGACTATATTCCTTGCTATACGTTAGTTATTAATTATAATACATCCACGAGAGCCTGACTGCTTTGTCTTTACAACACAGGAGCGCATCTGTTGCGTTAGTCTGATTGCATCGCCGGATAAACTAAACATCTTGTCGCTTCAGAGAACCTTCGATTAACTCGAAACGTCAGACGCTTCTTTTTATACGGCAGATATAATAATAAAATGTCACGTGGTAATCGGGATACATTTATGATCGCGTGGTTGTTTAGTTCGTCATACTCCGTGATGCAGTTGTGTTGTTTCAAGCTTTTGTTTGATCGCGTCTGTGTTTGATAAACGTTTGCGTAGAGATGTGTTGTGTTCTTCGTTGGAAATTCTCGAGATGTGCAAGCCACAAACTGGTTAACACATAGCTGAAAGTGTTTAAGTACGAAACAGCCTTTTTGAAATTTCTGGAGATATTCAGAGCATATCAACACACAGATTTAAGTGTTGAAATGCTTGACTTTCTAGTCTGAAGTTTCTCGAGACCTACAATTTTTATTTCGAGAACTCGGATGTGCATGGTTTGAAATTTCTCGAGATATCCATCAACACGCGGAGCTATACGTGTAGAAATGCCTAATGTTCCTGTCTGAAGTTTCTCGAGATGCGCAGAGTTTGAGATTTCTCGAGATGTACAGAACACACGCCGGTCAACACATGAGCGTCGGCAACCAGTGGATGGTTTACCCAGCACAACCACCTTGGAAAAGGTAGAGACAACCTGCTTCAGCTCAGTGTTGCCTTTACGCGTGTCCCTGTATGTTTTTATATATGTGTTTCAACTTTTTATGTTTCTTTACATCTTTCGCCATGTAGGCTATTTCTATGCACATCACTGTGTATTTATTTATGTGTATGCTCAATAATACACATGTGTAAGCCTATTCTTATTTAGGCGTATATACATGTACATTTTTAAAAGCATGAATGAAATCTGATTTAATTCATAACTTGTTGTTGGCTGTCGGGGGGGGGGGGGGGGGGTTCGTTTTTGTATTCAATATTGATATTTTAAATGTATCTTTTAAATAAAAGTCTCACATGTAATCATACTTTTCATATGTGTATTGAATTAATCAATGTTTGTATATTCATATATGAAAACTATTTTAAACTTCTCTCAGTATCTTTACCCCATGAATTTTAATTTACCATGTGTTACACGGTTTATACTATAATCAATATAAGTGATTTAACATGAGTAATCCAACATAAGTACCCAATCATCCGTAACCAAACACCAGCCACTGAATACAGTTTATTTAGAACTAGACTTACCAAGCATTAGTAACCAAACATCCCCACTAATAATTCCGTTTTTATCTGTTTGCAGGGGTCTTCCAGGCCCACCCCACGATGGAAATTCTCCTTACAAGCGTACCGGCCGGCCGCAGTCACCGCCCCATGCGGTCTCGCGCCCTTCAGGACACTACTACCAGGCGGCGGCTCCCTCTCACAACCCGGCTCTGTACAGCAGCATGTTTCGAGATTTTCCGCACCATCAGGTATGATCTACAACCCTCCTAGGCTGTTACCTTTGTTCTGTTTTCTAGTTTTGAAATATTTGTGTTTTATATTCCGAACATCTGTTTGTTACCTAGTCTGAAGATCTGTTTGTTTCACTGCTTGAATTTATGTGTTTCACAGTTCAAACTCGTGCCTTCTTCATAGTTCGAACTCGTGCTTTCTTCATAGTTCGAACTTCTTTCTGCTTCATAATTCGAACTCATGTTTGCTTCATAGTTCGAACTCCTTTCAGCTTCATAGTTCCAACGCCTGCCTGCTTCATAGTTCGAACTCATGTTAGCTTCATAGTTCGACTCATGTCGATTTTACACTTGCTACTTCTATACGTTTCGTCATCCGAATTTTTACAATATCCCCCTCAAAACATTCTTACGCATCATAGTCCTGAACTGGTATTTATTAGCACCGAACTTGTCAATTTTTATCAAAACGTGAGTGTATTGCTCTCTGCGATGGTTAACTGGTGAAAGCGTTGTAGATAACAAGATCATCTTTTACTATCACATAACGGCGCAACAGGTGTTCCATAGGTTCGCATTACAAACCTTTTACTTACTTTTTTTTTACTTTCACAACAACCGAAGCCGTCCAATATCTTCTCTTTATTTATTTCATTTCTAAAAAAGAAACGCATTCGCCAGCACTAAAAATAAATAATCAATATCCGGGAGGTGATCACTCTGACATTTTAAAAGAGAACCCTTGTAAACACCACGACCTCCCATGTCGCATATCTCCCCCCCCCCCCCTCATCGACTCTGTGGTAAAGATGGCAGGGTATGATGGGCTTGCTATTTATGTCCAGATTGTCTGATACACTACTTTTACACAGCGGTTAGGTGGGATTTTTTTTTAAAGTCCCAGACAATGTTGGGTGTTGGTTTACAACGGGTTTTCCCTGAACGTTTGTGTCGGCGATACGACCGGCCCCTCATGTTATTTTGTTGGTCTCACCCTACCCCATCTATTTTAACAAAATTATAACGCGTTGCAATTGTTTGTTCACTTTTACTGTGCTGCTGTATCAGAATGCGAAATTTTTTTATGATAAATTTTCGGCTATTAGTTTTAGGACACTCCATATGCTTCCTAAGCATCCCCCCCCCACCCCATCCAAATTGAAAAGATTGACGATTTTAAAAATTTGAACCAGCTTTTAGTGCGTGTAGGTACGTGGTCAAAATCTCCCTACAGTGGATGTTAATGACATCACTAGACTGAAATAATAATCATTAAAAAAGTTTTAAAAAACCCACGTTTTCTGATTGAACTAAAAAGTAGAAAATAAATGCTATACATCACAATAATGCAAGCGATCACTCTACTATAAGCGATCAAAAACGTGGGGCGCCGAAGTAAAAGTTATATTACTATTGATTAGATAATACTATTGACTTTTATTAGGGAGCTTGTAGAGAGTCAACAGTATTAGAAACTGTAAGAAAATCACGGCGCCCCACGTTTTTGATCGCTTATAGTAGAGTGATCGCTTGCATTATTGTGATGTATAGCATTTATTTTCTACTTTTTAGTTCAATCAGAAAACGTGGGTTTTTTAAAACTTTTTTAATGATTATTATTTTCTACTTTTTAGTCTTTGTCTGTTTGTTTGCATTAAAATCTTGCTATCGATTTTATCTTTTCACTTTTTTTTGGGTAAACGAAGACAACTCGTAAAAAGACAACTCGTAAAAAGACAACTCGTAAAAAGACAACTCGAAAAAAAATCGTTGTGTGAATACGTTACTGACTAGATTTGAACCCGTGTCGAGTGGGATAGCAATCGTGTGCCCAACCACTCGACCATATCGTCTCCCCCAAACTGGCCTACCTCCTGTAAGTTTAAACTCGGTTCAAGCTAAATTCTCTGCCCCTAAGCCTGTGGCGACATGTGATCGTTCGCTTCACTGCGCGCGAGGTACGCGTCGCTGGTTTTTTTTCTAATGGCTAGCAGAGGAGAATTATATATATAGATTATATAGCGGTCTAAAACGCTCAATAAAATGTTTCCATTGATCAATTTAGTAATAATAACAATTGAATATTCAATGGTCATCCAAAAGAAAGCTTCCCTGAAAATTTCAGCGCGCTAGCTAACTGGGAAGTGCAAGAAATTTCGATCGCAAGATTTGATTGGAAAGACAAACAGAGAAAGCAAGTTAAAGAAAACGTGGGAAAAACAAAGGGCTGGGAGTGGTGTACGTACGCCTTTGTGACAGTACATCAATATTACGCTAATGGATTGTCGGATTTAAAAAAAAAAATTACTCATTACTCATTACTCAAAAAAATTTTGTTGTGTTTTTTAATTTATGTAATCTTACTTCCGAAACTATCATTACACTGTCTTTGTATCATATTTTAATAAGCATTTTTAAGGCCGATTTCCTCGCTCGTCACAAAAAGCCACACACCAAGTCCCCTACAATGACAGCACAAAGCTGCATTCTCCCCCCCCCCCCCCCCCCCCACCAAACAAAAACAACAACACACCTCCACGATTGTTACAAAACATATCGTGCGTTATATGATTTTTTTCCCGTTTAAAGATGCAACAAAATACAACTGTGACCTAACTTTTTTTTATAGCTCACCCTCGCCACCAAAAATAGGACAGTCTACCTTCTCCGCTTAAAGTTAATTGGGATGTTTTTTGGTCGAAAACTCAAAATAAAGGGAGATAACTTGGCATTTCGTAAAATAGCTGTCTTAACCCAGTACATTCCCTTGGACAGCATTTAAAAAAAATCCTCCACCATTTGTTTCCATCGCGTAAATTAAAAAGCTACTCATAAAACTACGCTATTACGGAGGTTAAACTTGGGGTAAGTATTGGTTTTGGGAACGGCATTTAACTGATTTAGTTGGGGATGTCGTATCTAATGGTAGTGGTCACCCCCGGTTAACTTGTTTTCATAAGTTCAAACTAAATGAAACAAAAATACCCTGTGTTAGTCCGGCCCTGCCGGGGTGGCCAAAAGTAAACACTGCTCGTCCTCGTGGCCTACCTTCCCGGGGGGGGGGGGGGGTGTAAGACGGTGCCGCGTAGACTTTTCTCCCCTGAAGAATGTATCGCCGGTACGGTTTGCCCCCCCCCCCCCCCCCCCCTCAGCTGGTGACATGTTGCACGGAGAGACACCGTCTTGCACCTTCTGTTGTACCCCGCCACCTCCCTCTCTCAAAACAAAGTCGTGTTGTTGGGAGCTCTCAGTGTCTGTTACCTGAACGTACCCAGTAATGTACGTGGCTGCTAGATATCACCTGACAGCTCTTGGTGCTCGGGGCCGGGCACTAATTGCTGCGCTAACTCGTGAGTTACGGGACTTGCCCGAGGGCGTTTGCTGCACCCGCCTTCCACGCCCATAGAAGATTTTAAATAGATCTTTTAAAATATACTTTTAAAATGCTTTTTATTTTTAAAAAAATGGCTAAATTTTATCCAGATTAAAAAAAAAAAAACCCTAGATCTCTATTTGTTTTTGTAGTTAAGCAGCACAGTAGCCGCATTTTTGTAAGTTTTGAGTTCAAACCCCATCAAATGCGATCTATATGCGCTTATGAAATATACACATCTCCGAAAAGGTAAAAAACAATGAAGAAAAAAAATAGTGCGAAAAACGAAGGTGGAATTCTCTTTGTATCGACAATTTCTATAAATTATTTGATCACATATTCTCCACTCCTGTGATGGGGTACCTTCTTCGTATTCTTGGTTTCTCATACCAAACGTTGCGCCCTGTCGATAGTCTTTATGTTTTCTGGTTACCCCAACTCCTGTGTCGCTCCTGATGTAGGACATTTGTTTTAATAACTTCACCTGAAGCTTGACGCAAGTACAATTATTTCACTAATTCTTCTTGATAGATAACTGGGCTATCTTTATTAATGTCTTTAGTTAGTCGGGTACTGATTGGCTTACAATTCTCGTTAGAAAGTGTGACGGAAAAAAACGTATCAGAAAAATTCGCTTAAAGAAAAATGTGCTCATAGAGAATTTCGCATTCGGAAAAAAAATCCCCAAAACTAATGGTCTCTGTGAAAATATAACAAAATAAAATTAGGTTATCAACTTTAGATATAGTAAATAAATACATGTAATTCTAAATGATAACAGCGGTAGGACGTTTCTTAATTTAGTATGTATAGCAATTAATTTTAAGTATTTTTTTTTTGGGGGGGGGGGGGCTACCTATGTAAAAACGAGGGTATCTATTGTTTGTGTTCGCACACATTCACAGCACACGTGACTTGAATGTTGACAATTGACGACTTACACTACAGCTTCGGTACATCTAGTTGTATAGCCCAAGTTCCCACGTTGAGCATGTACCATTGTTATCATCGAACAGTTGTTAACGACTGTTTATATTTATTTAACTTAAACATGGAAAAGATACCAATGTTGTTTTTAACATATGCTATGACCGATACCTCAGCAAGCTG
The DNA here is from genome assembly GCF_028476545.2 of Physella acuta. Classification (NCBI taxonomy): domain Eukaryota; kingdom Metazoa; phylum Mollusca; class Gastropoda; family Physidae; genus Physella; species Physella acuta. The sequence continues at coordinate 338,896 of NW_026731532.1, read as the reverse complement.
TTTGGATCGTAGTGTGTGCACGAAGAGCGCTACTGTGAGTTGTGTGTTGTCTACCATGGACTGTGCTGTGTAGCACAAACCTACGGTGAGCTGTGTTTGACACAGTGTGGCAGTACCCTGTGTAGCATCCACCCATTCAGGTTTCACTAAAACTGTTAGTGTACACCATGGAGTTTACCATACAAATAGAAGTTACGGTGAGTCCGGGTTGCTACCCATTTGGTTTTCTACCCACAGTCCGGGTTGCTGCTACCCACAGTCCTGCTTGCTACCCATAATGCTGGTTGCTACATAGAGTCCAGGTTGCTACCCACAGTCCGGGCTGCCACCCACAGTCCGGGTTACTACCCACAATGCCGGTTGCCACCCACAGTCCGGGTTACTACCCACAATGCCGGTTGCCACCCACAGTCCGGGTTACTACCCACAATGCCGGTTGCCACCCACAGCCCGGGTTACTACCCACAATGCCGGTTGCCACCCACAGTCCGGGTTACTACCCACAATGCCGGTTGCCACCCACAGTCCGGGTTACTACCCACAATGCCGGTTGCCACCCACAGTCCGGGTTACTACCCACAATGCCGGTTGCCACCCACAGTCCGGGTTACTACCCACAATGCCGGTTGCCACCCACAGTCCGGGTTACTACCCACAATGCCGGTTGCCACCCACAGTCCGGGTTACTACCCACAATGCCGGTTGCCACCCACAGTCCGGGTTACTACCCACAATGTCCATTGCTACCCATAGTCTGGGTTGCAACCTGCACTGCGTACGAAAAAGTTCATATAATTTACTTTAGTTTCTTCTTACTTACTAACCAAATATTTATCAAAGTGATCAATGCAACACGATATTCCGAGGTGATAAAACCAACATCGATAGCTAACCACATAGCTCACCCTAACCATCAATCCAGCTCTAACCCTAAACCTTATAACCCCTAAGACCAAAATAAAGCGATAGTCTTCTTGTTCAGCGAAGGAGGCAGTGTTTGCAGCTTTCCCCACATGTAAAGTTATCGTTTTTCTTTCACCTTGTTTCTTTTCAATCCTTGCACTCGGATAGTACAGTAACTAGGCTCAATAGAAGAAGTATGAAAAATAGGACACCATAAGGGGTCATCCATTTATGACGTCCACAAATTTTTTGGATTTTGGACACCCCCCCCCCCCCCCGTCCACAAAAATCCACTTTTTTTTCCTTATACAAATCTATATGCGTCCACAAAAGTCAGTTTTTTTCGGACCCCCCCCCCCCCCCCCCCCCCCCGCGTGTGGACGTCATAAATGGATGACCCCTAATTTGAGTGAACTATCACGCAGATGTTTCCTCATTAATTTACGATATACTGCAAAAATCAAGCATAATTCGGCTTTTTATAATGAAAATATTGTCCTGAAATATCACACCAAATTGGTACTTTTGCCTTAGAAGTAACACGTACTGCCACATATATTTATGACAATCGAATCACTAGAAATAACAATAGCTGTTTTTTTTATTGTTGTTGTTGAAGAGTTTTCACAGAAAAAAAATACGTGCATTTCTACCAACGGTAAATCTTTAAATTGCCAGCCACAGCTAGATCTCTATAGCCCTAGTGTTCTAAAGCTAGAGAGTTACCTGACAGAGTTCATTGAGCGGATAGCACCAAGACAAGCCTGACTTGCCCGGGTTCGACACACTTCGGTCCAACACACTTTCCTTTGTCTTGGACTTGACACGACTTTAAAAACATTTTTTCCCTGTTCCCACAAGTTGAGAATCTTGAGAACCGTTTGTTTCTGTAATGCTTATCAAAGTTGGCTGGGCATACACTTTATTCTTATTTGGTACAGAGCCCACCCAGCCAGAGAGCCGAACTCAGGACACAGTCGGGCGCTCTATTTTGCAACTAAGTAGTACTTTAGAAAATATTAAATGCGCATTCGAAGCTAAACAGTGGTTTTTTTAGTGTGTCCTGGTCTGTCCGTCCGTCCGTCCGTCTGTCTGTCTGTCTGTCTGTCTGTCTGTCTGTCTGTCTGTCTGTCTGTCTGTCTGTCTGTCTGTCTGTCTGTCTGTCTGTCTGTCTGTCTGTCTGTCTGTCTGTCTGTCTGTGGGTCTGTCTGTCTGTGGGTCTGTCTGTCTGTCTGTCTGTAGGTCCGATCTGTATGTCTGTCTGTCTGTGGGTCTGTCTATAGTTTAGTACAGGCATGGATCAGCGGTTACTTTTGTTTCGCTCCAACCTCTTTATATTGGACCAGCTGTGTCTTTAGCGCTGGCAATATAAACATCTCAAAGAACTTTTTTTTTCAACTTTTATTACGCGTGCCCATCCCCACAGCGTAATTAATGCATGCCGATCGCATTTACATCCCGGCCGACAGAATGGCGTGTTCAGCGTCCCCCACGCAGTTGCTTCTTCGCCGAATATAAAAAAAATCAACTGGTATTGCTGTAACGTCGCTCAGTTCGTGATAAAATGAACGATCCAGGTGTGTCAACGAGTGTGGTCCACGCCCAGGTGTGCCCAGTCTCCTGACCGTTGGTCACTGCAAGCCGATTAAAAAGTCGAATATGTCCAAATTACATTTTGTAATCGAACACCCATGTCCTGGGTAAATCCACAGGACCACTGGTCAGTGTTAAAGTTAATCTCGTACTGTCATCTACCAAGTGGGCGTGGTTTCCATTGGTTTGCATGCATACAAGTAAATGAACTCCGCCCACTAGTTAGTGTAAACTAATCCACAGATCCATGCCCGGGCCTCGCCGTGTAAACAAATACACCCTGCCCACAGGAAGTTTAAGATAAGCTCTGCCCACGGGGAGTTTAAACTAATATACCCCCAACTTGTGATATCAAAACACGAAACCCCTGCCGACCAAAACAAGCCCGTGCTGTCCCAACTGACCCCTCCCCGCCACCTGCGGTTTGCTGTGAGTGCACGTACATCTAGCCAGGTGTCCTGCACGCCTTTTTAAATTTTCACACCAACTCCTTCATAACGCGTGATAATCTATTCAACGGTGCACGTGAGGATCTGATTATTTTCCACCCCACAATGGCGAGCCGCCGTTGTTGAGCCCGCCCCTCTGTGTATCTCTCTCGCCGTGGAACAATTGTTTGTCATGGATGAGCCAACCCATGCAGGAACTCCAAACACGCAGCCGCACTGGTAACCCCGTGACGTACCGGCGCGCACCCAACCGTGGCGAACGTGCGTCGCCGTGTGATAGCGTGAGTGTACTCACTGCGCGCCAGGAGGATTTGGTCTGTTGTACTGGTGTTATGTAACAGACGTCCCAGTGTCAACGTTTCTGTATAAAACCGTAAAGGTAAATATAAGCGACGCCCCCTATAGGTAAATAAAGCAAGGCAACATGTATGCTCATAGCATTACAAAAAAGTGCGAATTGTTTGATTAAAAAAAAATTAATACATCGTTCTTGCGTTACTGTTTGAATATAATTAATTAGATGCACCTATATAAAAGGAGTGACTTAATTAGATCCACCTATATAAAAAGAACAGTTAAAAATGCCGTTATTGGTTCTGTTGAAAACTTTATCCACATATTTCTCAAGTGTCCACACTGCTTACCAAACAAACATTAAATACAGCGTCCACAATTTTCCCTTTGATATCTTGTAATTCTCTGTTTAAGTCTAATAATTTTTGGTCATGTTGACTAAAAGTATGCAGTCATGTACGCTTACATTCATAAGGAGCAGTGAATTGACACTTCACTGTAGTAAAATAATTGCGTTGATTATATCACAGTCTAAGAGCTGTGAACGGGCCTATATTTTTTTTTTCGCATACTCGGTTCCAACTTTTTAAAATAACCCCATATATATCTTAGCGTGAATAAACCGCACCGAGGGCGGTTGATGACCAAGGTCAGTCGGTTCAGCGGCGTCGAGGTCGTGTAGGCCGGGGCACGTCAGTTCGTTACCACGGGTCAGCCGGGTTCACTGGTCTGTCACAGCGGGTCATCGGGTGTACGGGGGTCACCGTGAGCTGGAACACTTCCTCATTCCACCCAGCCGGTCACGTGGCCTCGTCCACCGCCAGCAGGTCATTCATTACGGTGGAAGTGTCACGTGATGGAAGCCGGCCCTGTGCCGAGTTAGTGGTTTAAGTAAGTCAGCTCAACTTGGCTGTGTGAATGGAGGAAAAGCGAAGTGTTTTTTTAACCGTTTTTTTAAATTATCTTTTTTCTCTACTAGTGTCCCACGATAATACTGTTTGTTAAAAAGTTAGTTTATAGTTTACTTCTAGGTACCAAACAACCCCGAAAACAGTCTGTTGGAGTTGTATTATCGGAAATTGGTATGAAAAAAGTCCCTGAACTGGAAGAATTGTGTTGTGTCGTTTTTTTGGTGAACAATGATACAAGGGAATGAACTCGTATCGCGAGCCAAATCATAAACTCCATTTATTTAAATAATCATATAGTCCAGTTACAGTGTTAGTATTAAACTCATCTGTAAGCTATAATCACGCACACCTATATAATACATGTACACACATAATCAAGGATAGTTCTGTAATTCTATCCTATTCAAAGCTCTAATTTTTTAATGTAGTTGGTTAAAAATTCTTCGTTCCGTCGTATTAATTTCTAACTTCCTTCGCAACGAGTGTAGTAACTCCAGTTAAATATCAAAGATCTACGTTATTTTTAGAAATAGAAAGCAAAGCAGTAAAGTAAAAAAAAAATCTTGTTCAATGGTTGAAGTTGTAAGCTTTAGTGCGTCAAGTTGAGTCGACTTCCTGATTGCGTCTGTTAAAACTTACTGTGTACGGAATTAGGAGAGAGAGGGGGGGGGGGGTAATTGTAGTACTTGTTTTATCTCTTGTTGTGGATTGTGTACCTACTGATGTTGATGAATTAATTGCTGTTGCTGTACATTTTAAACCTGCTGTTGTACCTCTTTTTGCTGGACCTGATGTTGTAGTACCTACTGTTGATGTTATTGTGGTTGCTGTTGCTATACCCGCTGTTTTCGTACCTCTTGTTGCTGTACCTGATGTTGTAGCTACTGTTGTTATTGTGTCTGCTGTTGCTATACCCGCTGTTGTCATACCTCTTGTTGCTGTACCTGATGTTGTAGCTACTGTTGATGTTATTATGCCTGCTGTTGCTATACCCGCTGTTGTCGTACCTCTTGTTGCTGTACCTGATATTGTAGCTACTGTTGATGTTATTGTGCCTGCTGTTGCTATACCCGCTGTTGTCGTACCTCTTGTTGCTGTACCTGATGTTGTAGCTACTGTTGATGTTATTATGCTTGCTGTTGTTATACCCGCTGTTGTCATACCTCTTGTTGCTGTACCTGATGTTGTAGCTACTGTTGTTATTGTGTCTGCTGTTGCTATACCCGCTGTTGTCATACCTCTTGTTGTTTTAGTATTGTCTCGCCTGCTGTTGTCGTACCGCTTGTTGTACACTGTTGCTGTACATTTTAAACCTGCTGTTGTAAACCTGCTGATCCACTGTAGGATCTGCAGCCTAACTACTTTGTCTGGACAGCGGTCAGTCTAGTTCAGCCAGACTAAAGAACTGTTCGATCTCATCTCGCTCACTACATTTTTTTTCAACCAAGCTCTGGCTGTTGTATGCATGGGATAGATTTATCATTTCGGTTTATATAAGTAAGCATGGGATAGATTTATCATTTCGATTTATATAAATAAGCATGGGATAGATTTATCATTTCGGTTTATATAAGTAAGCATGAGATAGATTTATAATATCGGTAGACGTAAGCATGGGACAAATTTTTTAATTTCGGTTTACATAAGTAAGCATGTGATAGATTTATAATTTCGGTTTATGTAAGTAAACATGGGATAAATTTATATTATTTGGTTCAACTCTGCACAATTTATCTGGCCAACTTCTTTCTCACGTCACGCTATCAATCATATCCTGTGCTTACATGGTGTGATGTCAGCATCAGTCGATTTAGACATGTGGTGCTGACAGTAAAATAATTGTTTTTTTTTTACATCAAGTAAAGGTAAACTCAAAACATGTTTAACCTTTGACCTTTAGTTGGTTCTTAATTCAAGCAAATTATTCGTTTTGGATTAGAGCCCCCCCCCCACCCCCGCCGAAATTATAATTTAGTCCTCCACGCCAGTTCCCCCTCCCCCGAAAATTCCTATTGCGTCTCCTCCACCCCCCCTCCCCCTCACAAAGAAAAAAAGTCTGAAAGAAACACTTGTAGTGAGTCGTCGTAGTTTTTAACCGAGTTTCTTCCAGGCATCTCTTCGGGTGGGCACCGCCCCCCCCCCCCCGAAGAAAGTCTACCGCCGCCCCCCCCCCCCCCCCCGAACGAAATTGAATTGATATAGAAAATATATACTTTTGACAGTGTCCGCCCTCCCCCCCCCCCCTCCCCCCCCCCCCCCCCCCCAAAAAAATTTCAAGTGCACCCCCGGAGAAAAAGGTCGGGAAGAAACACTGGTTTTTAGTGAGGTTTCGTATTTAAATCTTCAGATCGTAATGGTGATCACCCCATGGTCGTTGATATATTGAACACTCCCCCCCCCCCCCTCGCCTTTATAGGAAGATAAACGTCAGAGGGTTCCCACGCTACCGTTTATTTTAATCGTAGTACAATTCGTCTCTTCATCTTGTGTGTGCGCATTACTTAGATACGCAGGCAGGTATTGCTACGTTTTCCTTGGTTCGGAAATAACGAAGCCATCTACCACCTCAGCGCGGTTGTCCCACGTGTGCCGTGACGTAGTCAGCTTGTGAATGGTTGAAACTTTGTGGGCGGCGGCACACACGGGAGATCACTCTACTTATCACCACTTGGATTAACATTATCTGCACTCCGTACCTGCATTGGGCTTGTTGTGTGTGGCCTAAAATAATGGTGTTATAATCAAATATATCACAATTGTATTATAGTGCGTGAACGTGTCAGTAATTCTGTATTATATGGATTTCAGTTATTTAAAATAAGTAATATTGTGTTCTTAAATGGGAATTAAATGCATTATAATTATCGGAATTAATGTATTTCTATGTAATTTGACTATTCGGAATGGATAACTTCTCGTTGATGTGGACAGTGTGAGAATTTATTTCGTGAGAACATTAAAAGTATGATTTATGGCTTAAGTTAAAAAATAAAAAATCAGACTACGTCTGTGGTATGGATTTAAACGAAAGGGGAAATAACTAGGCTCTTGGCTTTGTGGCTTTAAATTGTTAACCTTTTTTTTTCTCAGCGATTTAAAAATATGTTATCAGTAGCCATGTGTGTGTGTGACAGTGTGTTAGGTTCATTCAGTATTAGGCCATTTGTATCACGTGTTAGTTGTTATAATTTCAGGCCTTAGATACACGTGTCATTGTATGATGTTAGCACTTTAGAATGAGTGCTTATGTTACAATTTTTGGCCTTTGATAAAAAAGAATTACTTGTTAGCTAGTGGTATGAACTATAAGATGTTATAATTTTCGGCCTTTTATTTAAAAAAAATAATTACTTATTAGCTAGTGGTATGAGCGTTAGGATGTTATAATTTTCGGCCTTTGATTAAAAAATAATTACTTATTAGCTAGTGGTATGAGCGTTAGGATGTTATAATTTTTGTCCTTTAATAAAAAAGAAATTACTTATTAGCTAGTGGTATGAGCGTTAGGATGTTACAATTTTCGGCCTTGGGTATTGCATGTTGGGTTTTTATATTTTTTAGACTTGGCAGGTAAGCCCAAAATATTGTGTAACTAACAATGATACGAAATGTTTAATTGAAAGCATTATTATTTAGATCGAACAACTTGTGGCTGCACTATTTTAGGAAATAGTTTTTAGTTAAAAAAAAATTAAAACCAATATTTTATCAGCGTTCTGAATATCAGTTCAATTTTTTAATTATGTGCCATAAATTGGATCCCACGTGAATGGCCATCGAGCGTACAACATGAACGTAATAAATCTGATACAAAGCCGTGGTACATTGTGATAGGCGGGTGAATGGCCCGACCCATTTCACCCCTAGCTTGCTTTTATGAACTGCTCATTGATACCGGCGTGTCACTGGCAATGTACCCGCTACTCGGGTTAGTCCCCTTAGTTTTACTCTTTTGAACTGGTATGGCCCTAAAGTTAAAGAATTTTTTTTTAGGCCCAGAGCAGTTGAAATCTAGGGCAACTGGTTGTTTAAGATTAGTGTCATTGTAAACCCTTCCCGTTCTTTTGACGGATTCTTTAAATTAAATAAGGGGGGAAAAACAAAAATATTAAGTCATAGTACGCGACATACATTAGATACGGCAAGGTCAGGTAGAGTGTAGTATCAAACGAGGTGTTGTTAGTGTCACCTCACGTTCTTGACGTTTGGACTTTTTTCTATCGCCAGTCTTGTGAAAGCTACGGGCAGTGGTCTACTGAAATGTAACATTCTTAACATTTTAGTTTGTAGTACTTTGCAGTTTACGATAATGTTGGTAAATGTTCATATTAGTGGTGTATGGCAAAATGGTTAAGTGTTCCACTGAGTTATTGAAATATATGGTAGTCTGTAGTATACGGTCATGTTAATAAATGTGTACGTGAATCTTAGTGGTGTAGGCCCTACGTGAATCTAAGAGATGTGCGACTAAATGGTTCAGTGGCTAGTAAAAGCTAATTAGTTATAACTCTACATTATTGACTGGGAATATATAACTACTCGGGAGTAGATTGTTTTTCTAAGTGAAATATTGAATGCATTCAACTAGTTATTTTTGGGTGTTTTCTATTTGAATAGTGCCTTGCTTTAAAAGTTCCAACACAGCATAGATATACGGTTTAGCCATTCAACAATTAGGATATATATAAAATTTGACCATTTGGGTAGTGAACACAGTTTTTGGATATACACTTTTCATTGAATAACCATTCTTCAAGGATATACGTGCTTGGATATGTACCCAGTGTTTCTAATCTAATAATATCTGAAGTTGGGGCCGTTGGCCGTGAGGATATGCATGTTGTGCATGCTACGGATATGTCCCAGCACTGTTGTCATTGGCATCATCGCCTGTTACGTGGGCCCTTGGCTGACCTTTGCTTATGAGCGCTGTTTTGGGTGCTGCAGGAAATTAAAACCCTGGGTATCAAGGAGAATTTATTCTAGTGGATAAAGAGGCTGCGAGGATCCGAGCGAATGAGGAGCCAAGTATGTCTCGTCGTTTGACCAGGCCACTGGTCAGGGTAGATGGGAAATTTTATGAGAAAAATATGCGAGGCGGATCCCACTCTTGTAGGTACATATTGCTTGCTTTATTTATAGTCGTTTAAATGCTTTGTTTTTTTTTAGAATAAATATATCATTTTAGTTAAGAATTACACGCCTTACACATAATCTATTCTGTTTATTTGTATGATAGAACCAAATCGTAACATGTATGCGTGTAACGCAGCGTAAATCAAATCTCTATATCTTATCACCCTCCCCCCCCCCCTTTATTAAAAAAAATAAAAACGATCTATGCGTTTGAATTATTTCAACCCCATGTTATAATTTTAACCGAGTTAAAAACACAACTCACCTTTGTACCATGGCTGTAGTCCGTCCCCCCTTCCCCCCCCCCCCTCGCTCTTAGTTTTGAAGTGCCGAACATTTAATTCCGTCGAATCTAGTTACATACTTTTTGCTCCATATATTTGCATTCTTTTCATCTTAGTATTTCTATTAAACCTTGTTTTGATTCCTTTGCTTTTCTTTGTTAAGTGGATTGCATTCTGCACCCAATAGGTCACACAACTATTTATTTTGCCACTCCCCTCCCTAGGTAGCACCGTATCTTGATGATTTAGTAAATTATTTCTAGTTTAGATCCTATTTCTTAATCTTATTCCTAATAAGTTTCCCGTAGATCCTAATTCTTAATTTTATTCCTAATCAGTTCCCTCGTAGATGGATTCAGCTTTCACTTGTTTGGTTACCTTGTACTATAAATCTGTTGTTCAACCTGTTGATTTATTTACCTTGATTTATCTCCCTTATTACCTATTGATTGTGTCACCTTGCATGTTTATCACCCCTTTTACTTAGTTTTAGTTACCATATAAGATTTATCTCTCATACTACCTATTGATTTGTTCATATTGTTGTCTCCCATTTTAATTTTAATTTTTTTACTTTGTATCATTTGCTCAGTTATCTCCTGTTTAGTGTTTTATTTACTTAACTTGTGTGGTCCATCCACCCTTATTTATTTACTTACCTTGTGTGATTTAACTCCCCTGTGTTATGTTATTGTCTCTTGTGTTTTGTAACTTTGTGTGTATGTGCGTGTGTTTATTGAATGTTTTCCCGTTTTCTCCCTCGCATCTTGCGACACATCTTATTATGCACACCGTACAAGCCCCTCCTCTCCCGCTACAAACATGCAGGTTTAACCCAATTGTCTCCCTTGCATTGTTTACAGGCAGAACAGTCTCGAGATTTCCGTGAGCGCAGCTCAACCAATGAGTACATGCAGGTCCCCAGACGGCGGCCATCTTTGTTACCTCCAGAACACTACCACCATGCTGGACTGGAGCGAGACAGGTGGGTTGGTTCGTGAGACAGATGGGTTGGTTCGTGAGACAGGTGGGTTGATGCATGAGACAGGTGGGTTGGCTCGTTAGACAGGTGGGTTGGTTCGTGAGGTGGGTTGATGCGTGAGACAGGTGGATTGGTTCGTTAGACAGGTGGGTTGGTTCGTGAGACAGGTGGGTTGGTTCGTGAGACAGGTGGGTTGGTTCGTTAGACAGGTGGGTTGGTTCGTGAGACAGGTGGGTTGGTTCGTGAGACAGGTGGGTTGGTTCGTGAGACAGGCGGGTTGGTTCGTTAGACAGGTGGGTTGATGCATGAGGCAGGTGGGTTGGTTCGTGAGACAGGTGGGTTGATTCGTTAGACAGGTGGGTTGATGCATGAGGCAGGTGGGTTGGTTCGTTAGACAGGTGGATTAGTTCGTGAGACAGGTGGGTTGTTTCGTGAGACAGGTGGGTTGATGCATGAGGCAGGTGGGTTGGTTCGTGAGACAGGTGGGTTGGTTCGTGAGACAGACGGGTTGGTTCGTTAGACAGGTGGGTTGATGCATGAGGCAGGTGGGTTGGTTCGTGAGACAGGTGGGTTGGTTCGTTAGACAGGTGGGTTGATGCATGAGGCAGGTGGGTTGGTTCGTTAGACAGGTGGATTAGTTCGTGAGACAGGTGGGTTGTTTCGTGAGACAGGTGGGTTGGTTCGTTAGACAGGTGGGTTGATGCATGAGGCAGGTGGGTTGGTTCTTAAGATAAGCACGTTGATCACTGCATGCTTCTGTGGGTGGTTTCTTAAGAAACTTACAAAGGTGAGCGTTTCAACGGTATATGGCAACCCGATACACACAAAAAAAAAGCTTTAAAAGTTTGTAAAACATGTTACTGCCCTACTGAATGTACTGAACACATGAGAACGGAAATGTGTTCTGGCACGTTTGGTTTGTTTGTGGGAACCTAACAAGGACCAACTTTTTTTGGTCCATAAATGTCGTCACCAGATTGTACCTTTCTCTCTCTGCACTTCGTCACCACGGTTTTGACTCCACACACTCAAAATGTCACAAACGCCCCCCCCCCCCCCCATAACTATAAAATCGCTACTTTTAATCACCTGTGTTTTTACTATCGCAAACGTGAAAAAACCACATAGACTTAACTGTGAGGGGACTTTTCTATTGAAAGTTTATCTACCTAATAAAATGCATACGTTCGACACGGGGGGGATTCTCAACGCTCATTGAGTAGTGTAGTTGGTGCTGCTTACCGTACTATGACATATCCATGAATAAAAAGTGCAGTGTTTCTTTCAGGTATCTCTTTGGGTACCATCGCCCCCCCCCCCCCCCGAATGAAATACAATTTATATAGTAAATATAAACTTTTACGAGTGTCGTCCCCCGTCCCCGTCCCCCCCCCCCCCGGAGAAAAAGTTGAAAAAAAAACCCCCCACTAATAAAGTGTAACGTCGCTAGGGGTAGATCGATGTTGAATGTTGGTTAGAATATCCGCACATATTTTACCTTATCATAAGAGTGTTGCTTTGTACAAAATAACTCTGATAAGCTAGAACCCCTTTCTCCACAGAATACATGACGTAATTTTAAAACTTATTATCTTAAGACACTTAATAGTTGCTTGTTTCATAGTTTGTGTTACTTTATAGTTTTGCTGTAGGCCCTACGTGTATGTTCAATTTGACAGTTTATAATTTTGTTTTACGTGTGTGTTAAATTTGACAGTTTATAATTTTGTTGTACTTGTATGTTAAATTTGACAGTTTATAGTTTTGTTGTACGTGTATGTTAAATTTGTCCAAAAAAAAGTCTTTTTATGAAATCGTTTAGCTGTTGGGCAGGTGGTGACTCGGCCATTAAGGCCTGGAGTGATTATCAGCGATGCCAATAATTCAAAGTATTAATTAGCGGTTGTATTTTTTATGCCCCTGGCTGAACAAGAAAGAACCGAGAAGTATAAAAAAAATAAGCAATTTTGAAACTAGTGGCGCAAATAAAAAATGTCCGCCGACCACGTGATGACACGTGCTTTTATTGTCGGGTTGATCTCGGTGCTCTTTTTTCCCCACCCAATCAAGTAGGGCGTGCAACAGATGTAACCCCGGTACGTTACGCCATCATAGCCGACGTTTTAATTGATTATTTCCGGTTTATATTTTATTCACACCATTATGGTGTGGTGGTTTAGATCTGATTTATATTTTACTCACGCCATAATCAGAGGCGTAGCTAGGGGGGGGGCGGGGGGGGGCGGCCGCCCCGGGCGCCGACCCTATGGGGGCGCCAAAAGGGGTGGGAAAATTTTTTTAAAGCTGATTTTATGCTGCAGTTTTGAATTATAAACTGTCTAAGAAATGTAATGGCTACACGCATTTACATACTGATTTAACTGTTTTCTATCTTGATTTCTTAATGTAAAACATATACTCTTAAGAAACAGTGACCGGCAAAACCGCTTTGAAGCTTTTCCTAGATGGGGGGGGGGGGCGCTTTTTCGAGACTTAAAACGGAAGAATTTACACTAGATTGTTGAGTCGATAAACGTTACCACTATTAAAAGAAACCAATTGTATTAAAACGTATTGTACGATTGTTGAACTGTAAAATACGTTAATGACATTTATCAAGATGGTGCAGGGGGGCGCTTTTAGGCTAAATAAAATAGCAAAATTACACAGGATTCTGAGTAAACAACCTTTAGCTCTCAGAAAGAAACGAATTGTACTGTGCATTGTATAATTGTGTAACATTTTTAAAAAAAAGTTAGTTACGTTAAAAACCGCTCTACAAACTTTGTCCAAGATGGTTGTGATGAGTGTGTGTGGGGGTGGGGGGGGGGGCGCTTTTTTCGCTAACAAAAATCGCAAGTATTTGTACTGGATTGGTGAGTAGATAACTCTCTTAACACTTAGTAAAGAAACCAAGTGTATTAACGCGTAATGTACAATTTCAATAGCCAGTTTTGTTAAAAAAAAAGACGCGACTAGTTCTTTGTAAGATTCTTACGATTCTCTCAACTTCAACGTGAGAGATCAGATACTTTTGATCAGTGTTTCTTCCAGACTTTTTTCTCCGGGGGGCACTTGAAATCTTCGGGGGGACGGGGGAGGCGGTAAACTTTCTTCGGGGGGGGCGGACACTGTTAAAAGTATATATTTTCTATATATAAATTATATAAATTTCATTTCGTTCGGGGGGGCGTAAAAATTTTTCCGGGGGGCTTCGCCCCCCCCCCCCCCCGAAAAGATGCCTGGAAGAAACTGTGTGCGAGAAGGCAGGGCAAATCTGCGAAATCCAAGACTACGAGCTGTTAACATCCGTTGGATTCCAGTTTGTTTTCTCTAGCTTGTTTTGTCATACCATCAACCAATCAACGAAATACCCATGTCGTATTCCAATGTGAACAATAAATATTTCTGATAACTTCTTCTTGTATGTCACATATGTGTCCTTACTCTAACAAACTTCGAATCCAACTATGTACCATATCACAACAGAGATCGTTCAAAACTAGAACATAAAAGGCTGGTCTAAACATATTAGCGTTAGCTACAAACTACCCTCTAACACAGATCAGGCTTAATTTTTTTTACTGACATTACTAATCTTTCGCAAAAAAAGTTAAACGCATCTTATTGGGAATTAAATTGTGGTAAAGTTTTAAGGAATGAAAATCATACAATGTAATTATTAAACCTTGTCCGGACTGTAGCATACACGCTTACACACACGCTTACACACACAAATACACTCTTACCCACACACAAGCTTATATATAAACACACTATCACACACACATAATTATATACACACACACACACACACACACACACACACATATATATATATATATATATATATATATATATATATATATATATATATATATATATAAGCGGGGGGGGGGGGGGGGCGCCAAATTGAAAGTTCGCCCCGGGCGCCGGGAAGGGTCGCTACGCCTCTGGCCATAATGATGCGTTTTAAGGTGTTTTAGATCTGTTTTATATTTAATTCACACCATCTAGATGCGTTTTTTTTTTTAAAGGTGGTTTAGATCTGGTTTATATTTTATTCACATCACTATGATGCGTTTTATGTCTAGGTTTTTTAGAAAAAAAAAATCTATAATCTCATCTTTGTTTCACCTAGAATCGGCATTGATTTTTCACTGAGGTCGTTCCCATGTTAAAATAACTATTTTAGATCTGTTAATTTCGCGGGGATATTAGATAAAAGTAAAATAAAAATAACACGTAAATATTGCAACGTGTTGAGCGCTTATTGCAAGTGGCGAGGGTTAAGGTTTTGAAGTGCACTCAATGCATCACGCGAAAGTCTTTGAGTGTCCAGCGAGTTTGGTTATTCTGTTAAGTACGCTGCCATGTGGATCTGTCGACGGTGGTAAAATAAAGACTTAAATATATCACGTGGTCGCGACGTTTAAGTTGTATGCTGATTTGATGTAAGAAGTATCCGTTGGAGCTTTCTAGGGTGTTTTTAAATGGTTGTGAAAAAAGTAACCTTGATTGTCTATGAAACTTAAGGAGTTTTTTTTTTTGTGACGGCGTGATACGAGAGTTATATTTTAGATTTCTTTTAAAAAATCATGGGTTTTTATATTTAGAATTATATTTAGAGGGAGGTCTATTCTGTGACATCATTGGGTCGGCTTCATTTTTTCACGTATTGTGGTACGCTTGTGGGGGGGGGGGGGGGGGGTATGTTGGGGTAAAATGAGCTAAAGTAATGTAAATAAAACCTACAGTGTTGTATGGAGGTTATTTTCTTGCAGGTCGCGATGCTATAGGGTTACAATCAGAACTTCGGTCATGGTTAGGGCCAGGTTTAAAGTAGCCCCTCAAGCAACGAACCCAGCTTAGCTTCGATACGACCTGCTAGAATTTAAATAACTCGGCATACTGAACATTTTTAAAGACTTTGTTCAACTTGAATATCCGTACTTTTTTTTTTCTACCTCATGACGTGCGAATTGACCCACCAACTTCCCCGGCTTATGGGCAGACGTGCAGTAACGATCGGGCTGAATTCAGAACTACATATCAACAATGCTATCTGGTTTACTATCAGTTTTTCCGCATTGTTGAAGAAATTCCCGAGGTGAAGGATCAGTTCAGCTGAGTGCGAATGTGTTAAGACTACAGCTCCTCATGCTATTAAAGCTGACTCCCTACACGACTCCGTGGGCTGTGGCGGCGGACTAGATGAATCACAGTGCGGCCCAGCCCTCGCTCCAATCTCTCGACTTGATGAGTTGACTCGGTGCACTTTAATCGACAGGTTTTTCACTGAAATAAAACATGCCTTACAATCGCGCTGCGCTGTGGAGGGTTTATGTAGTGGTTAGATCACTAGGGGAGTGTGTGGTGGTGTTGGGGGGTAGGGGGATGGATGGGGGTTAAAATAGCGTGAACAAGTGTTAAATTTGGCGTCAGCGGGAGGGCGACATTTGTTGGATGCGGGGTGGTAGAACATGCTGGGCTTGAATAATGCTGTAAAGGGGAGATTGCCGCCTCAGTTGTTTGAGAATTAAAGAGCGTGTACTTGGGTGAAGGTTTTCAGTTCAAGCCACAGTTTCCTCTTCTTTACATTAAATCCCCGTTTAATGGTTCATTGTATGCCAGTTTGCTACTAATTTAGTCGGGTTATTGTATGGAAACTGTATTTTAAACAAAATCTTATGCATACAAGCTGTACATTCAGATATCTTAAACAGGTGGTTAAATGTAAATAAAAGTAAGAATAAGGTATTAAGTGTATGTATATACGTCAGCCGTTTATAAGCCGGTCTAAACATTGCCAAACTATGCCCTTCCTACCACTTTCCGTGTACCTCATTGTAATATTACCAGATCTAACATTATATAATTGTCCAGGTGTTCAGCGTAGTGAGATTTAATGAGTGATACACATTTTACATCACTGTCTTGTTCTTTTGTTTTCATTTATAAATGTGTAAAACTTGCTCTAAATACAAAGCGACTTCTTATAGAAAATTCTATTTGAATCGTCTCCTAATGTTTTTTTTTTTAAAATCCTTTTACTTGTTCTGTTTTAAGCAAACTCTAGACTCTAGAATCTTAGCCACCAGTTAGTATAGATTACAGGCCTATTTCAAATTTCTTCATACACCAGTCGTGTGTACTACGACTAGACAAAGTGATGTCCCCTGTCTGAAAAAAAAAACACCCCGGAAATAACATAATAAAAAATCATCTCCCACATGAAAAATAAAGAAAGCCGAGAAAAATATATTTAAAAATTGAATGCTAACTACCCCACACTGTAAACCTCTAGATATGAGCAGGCTATATTTTGTAAACATCTTCCGTGTTTTGCAGTAAACAGCTTTAAATTGAACGTGGGGTTATAATAATTAGACTCAAGAGATGAGTACACACTAAGTTGCTAGGGTACAAGGGAGCTAAATTAAAGAATTTAAAGTGAGTTGTGTTTAGGATTCAGTATTATTATAAAAGGTAATTAAGTCGTTTAATTTTAAGTGAGTTAACTTTGTAAGACCAGGAATTCACGTCAGTTACATACAAGGGAGATAAGTCAGTAACATACAAGGGAGATAAGTCAGTAACATACAAGGGAGATAAGTCAGTAACATACAAGGGAGATAAGTCAGTAACATACAAGGGAGCTAAGTCAGTAACATACAAGGGAGATAAGTCAGTAACATACAAGGGAGATAAGTCAGTAACATACATGGGAGATAAGTCAGTAACACATAGGAGATAAGTCAGTAACATACAAGGTAGAAAAGTCAGTAACACATGGGAGATAAGTCAGTAACATACAATGGTGATAAGTCAGTAACATACAAGGGAGATAAGTCAGTAACATACAAGGGAGATAAGTCAGTAACATACAAGGGAGATAAGTCAGTAACATACAAGGGAGCTAAGTCAGTAACATACAAGGGAGATAAGTCAGTAACATACATGGGAGATAAGTCAGTAACACATAGGAGATAAGTCAGTAACATACAAGGTAGATAAGTCAGTAACACATGGGAGATAAGTCAGTAAGATACAAGGGAGATAAGTCAGTAACATACAAGTGAGATAAGTCAGTAACATACCAGGGAGACAAGTCAGATAAATCAGTAACATACATGGGAGATAAGTTCATACAAGTGAGATAATCCAGTAACATAAAAGTCAGTGTGGTGAAAATTTACTGTCATATAGTGAATGTTGACATTAGATGTTTAATAAAAAACACACTTCTGGGTATCACCAAGTTCAAAACCATAATGTGTTTCAAATGATTTTTTTCTAGCACAAGTAATAATGCCCCCTAAAAAGATGTGTGCCATTATTCAAACAATAAAAACTGCAGCTCCACTATAACAAAAACGAATCAATAGTGTGTAGGTTACTGAGTACAAGTGTCTGTATGAGGTATTTATTCAAGTACCCCTGTACACAAGTAGTGGCCTTCAACTTGACCTGCCAGGAAATAGTTTTAATTACTGTGTCACTCAGTGCACTACATGTTGCCCTCTTTACCTTTTGTAAATAGGCATTTTTTTAAAGCTAATATTTTAATTATGATCAGTTTTAGTTTTAACTTTTATGCTACAGTCAGGTATAGCCTGAGTGTCTAACTCTATTGTTGACAGGCTGTTTAGCTTCAGTTCTGAACCTTTCTGTAACATAGACTTGTGTTTTTTATTTCACAATTGGGCTTTATGGCCCTGCTCTATGTTGGGCTTTAAGGCCCTGCTCCATGTTGGGCTTTATGGGCTCTATGTTGGGCTTTATGGCCCTGCTCCATGTTGGGCTTTATGGCCATGCTCCATGTTGGGCTTTATGGCCCTGCTCCATGTTGGGGCCCTGCTCCATGTTGGGCTTTATGGCCCTGCTCCATGTTGGGTAAGGCCCTGCTCCATGTTGGGTTTTATGGCCCTGCTCCATGTTGGGTTTTAATGCCCTGCTCCATGTTGGGTAAGGCCCTGCTCCATGTTGGGTAAGGCCCTGCTCCATGTTGGGGCCCTGCTCCATGTTGGGCTTTATGGCCCTGCTCCATGTTGGGCTTTATGGCCCTGCTCCATGTTGGGTTTTATGGCCCTGCTCCATGTTGGGTAAGGCCCTGCTCCATGTTGGGTAAGGCCCTGCTCCATGTTGGGGCCCTGCTCCATGTTGGGCTTTATGGCCCTGCTCCATGTTGGGCTTTATGGCCCTGCTCCATGTTGGGTTTTAATGCCCTGCTCCATGTTGGGCTTTATGGCCCTGCTCCATGTTGGGTTTTAATGCCCTGCTCCATGTTGGGCTTTATGGCCCTGTTCCATGTTGGGTTTTATGGCCCTGCTCCATGTTGGGTTTTAAGGCCCTGCTCCATGTTGGGTTTTAAGGCCCTGCTCCATGTTGGGTAAGGCCCTGCTCCATGTTGGGCTTTATGGCCCTGCTCCATGTTGGGCTTTATGGCCCTGCTCCATGTTGGGCTTTATGGCCCTGCTCCATGTTGGGTTTTAATGCCCTGCTCCATGTTGGGCTTTATGGCCCTGCTCCATGTTGGGTTTTAATGCCCTGCTCCATGTTGGGCTTTATGGCCCTGTTCCATGTTGGGCTTTAAGGCCCTGCTCCATGTTGGGTTTTAAGGCCCTGCTCCATGTTGGGCTTTATGGCCCTGCTCCATGTTGGGTAAGGCCCTGCTCCATGTTGGGTTTTAATGCCCTGCTCCATGTTGGGCTTTATGGCCATGCTCCATGTTGGGCTTTAAGGCCCTGCTCCTGCCTGGTTGACTTATTCAGTCAGGTTGTTTGGCATGTTTTGGTTTTTTCTTTGACTCAAATTGCCTTTTGACAAAAAGCCCAAAACATATACCTTTAACACAAGTTAAAAATCCCTAACAATCAATATCTTCCCCTACATTTCTGTTTAAGCGAAACATTTAACCAACAACATTGATTAAAATCTGACAGGTTTGTATAATTTCTTTTAATAAATAATTTTATATTTTAGAATTTTCAAAAATTTCTGTCAATCACACTCTTTGTTGTCTGAGCAGATTTATTGAACCAGCAAAATGATTCTTTACAACTAGTTTTAATTATTTTTTTAAACTACACAACACATTTTGCCCAAGGGTTTTTATTCAACACAACTTTTTCAATTATAAGCTTCAGGAAAAATGTGTTGTGAAAGAGTGCATTTGATCAGTGAATGTATTAAAAAGAGTAGTTGTGTAAGTCATCATATGAAATGGAACTTTCCTTTTATCTGCTGTCTAATTATCATGTAGCTGGCTGTAAAAAGTATGTCATCACCTCTCTTGGGAAAAAAAGCTCTTTTAAGCCCAGTTTAATATTGAGAGAAAATGTAACACAAAATTTAAAGTACATTTTGTATCATTTTTAAAATAAACTGTTATATTATTACACACAATTAATATACGTAACTGTTGATTTTCTAGTTTTAAATAGCAAATTATTATTCTACATTGCCTTCGGCTGAAACTGTCAGATTTACCTCCCCTGTAAAAAAAAAACCCCATACATGTCCATCCATGTTTAATAAGTTAATGTTACTGTTTAAGCCCTGTCTTTTAAGCCTAATGATTGCAAACTTCAAATGATATTTTTACCTGATGAGCATCTATTTATAATGGCAAAGTCAATATGAAATGATATTTTGAGGTTTTACGTGATCAGCTGTTATTTTCATTGACATTGAAGGCCTAATAACATATTCATATTTTGATATGATGAACAATTGGCAGGGATTATCAAATGAAGCATTGGTCTGATGATGAGCTATTTATATTGCTAAAATAGCTGTCATGTCTGTCGTATTTTCATGTGATGAGCTATTTATAGTTAGAGTGAAAGTCAATTGTTTTGATGTGATGAACTATTTATATTGACAGTGGAAGTCAATTGTTTTGATTGATGAATATTGATATTGACAGAGAAAGTCAAATTGTTTTGATCTGATGGGCAGCTATTTCTATTGACAGAGTGAACGATGCTTTCACACGCTACCCACAAGACAACATGGCAGTCATCTCAGGGCTCTCCGGTGCTAGCTCCAGCCAGGCTGGCGGAGCACCCCCACCCTCTCACCTTGGGTCGGTGGAGATGGGGCCCGGACCCATCAAAAGACCACGCCCTGCTGACCGACCAGACTTGACCCAACCACTGCATGTTGATGTAGAAGTGAAAAGGGTGAGTTCAAATCTTGCGTTATTCTATATCCAGTTTAAATTGTGTTATAAATTTGAGATATCCTGTACAAACCTAGGATGTAGAAGTGAAAGAGGGAGCTCAAATCTTGTGTTGTGGTTTAATTTGTGTTATTACCCAGTGTAATTTTTAAATTAGTTAAAGTAATCTTTGTGATAAATAATTATGTTATGTCTTATCTTGCTATATTCATGTACGTTTTTATGTTGCGTAACGTGTTTCAGGAGCCTGCCTACACCCCACTAGTAGATACCATCTACATATCACAATGTGTCTTATCTTACTGTATTATTGTATGTTCTTATGTTGCATACTGCGTGTTTCAGGAGCCATCCTACACCCCACAAGTAGAGGCAATCTACATATCACAATATGTCTTATCTTGCTGTGTTATTGTATGTTCTTATGTTGCGTACTGTGTGTTTCAGGAGCCAGCCTACACCCCACAAGTAGAGGCAATCTACATATCACAATATGTCTTATCTTGCTGTGTTATTGTATGTTCTTATGTTGCGTACTGTGTGTTTCAGGAGCCAGCCTACACCCCACAAGTAGAGGCAATCTACATATCACAATATGTCTTATCTTGCTGTGTTATTGTATGTTCATATGTTGGGTACTGTGTGTTTCAGGAGCCAGCCTACACCCCACAAGTAGAGGCAATCTACATATCACAATATGTCTTATCTTGCTGTGTTATTGTATGTTCATATGTTGGGTACTGTGTGTTTCAGGAGCCAGCCTACACCCCACAAGTAGAGGCCATCTCTCCCATCCTCCCACAAGAAGACCCAGCCAACAAGATCCTGAGGGAAGAGTTGCTGGCCAATATTGACAAGGTGGACAGGGAGATGGTCAATGTGGAGCAGCAGATTTCTAAGCTCAAGAAGAAACAGGTGTGGACAGATGTTATCATTATTTTAAAGTCAGGGGTCATACATTAGAGGTGGTGTAAAGATTGAACAAGGTTCACAAATAGTCTATTGCTCATGCAATAGATGTGTAGTCAAAACTGAGTTGTCATTGTTTTTGCTTGAGCAATGGAGTTTTTTGTGAATCTGGTTCAATGATTTAATGTTGTATCGCCTGTTCTGGTCCACTCAACTGATGCTGTATGTGTGTACACAGGCCCAGCTTCTGGAAGACAAGAACAAGCCTCATGAAGAGAAGAGCCACGACCATGAGCTGTCTTATGAGCCCAAACACCAGAGCATTGCTCAGATTATTTATGCTGAAAACAGGGTGAGGGCAGATATTCTTTAGATATTCAGTCCCTGGTTATTTTTAGACGGGTGATGTGTCATTGCAAATAACTGAGGAGTGAATATTTATTTAAATTATCACTAAAGTGTTGACAAAAATTAGGATATTCCATTCGTAATTATTAATAAATAAACTTAAGAGCAAGCAATAGAGGGGATAGATTTAATCTCTGATGACATTATGAATAATTCTTTTTTAAACTTGTTCTGTTTATCTTAATATGTATGAAAATGTTTAACTAAATGTGTTATATGTTCCATTTATTTGTAATGATTTTTTCAGAAAAAAGCAGAAGCTGCCCATAAAGTTTTTGAACAGTTGGGACCTAAAATTGATTTGGTAAGTTTCTATGACATTCCTTGTTTTGAAATAAAAAAAATTTCCAAGCTCTATTTTTATTGCTGAAATGATGAATGTAACAAAACTGTTGTAATCAGATTACCAAATATATACAAGTGACAGGTTTTGTACTTTTTTTAATGGTTTTATTTTTTTAAACTAGACAAGTCCGAATTCTTTATTGAATACTGTATTTACTGATGACCTAAATAATATTTATCTCAATTTTTAAAATTTTTACAATGTGGTTGCTTTGCTATTTTAAAATTTTCAGCCACCTTTATACATACCAAATTCATTGCAGTTCTCATAACATGCCATGTAAAAATGTAAAAAATTACATGCAGATGGTTTAATTTCCAAACAAATCAAACCATCTGACACTATGAAATGTTAGGTCACCAAGAACAATAACCCAGCCTTGTTTTTTATTTTTACGTCCCTTGTTACAGCCACTGTACCACCAGCCATCTGATACACCTGTGTACCATGAGAACATCAAGAAGTAAGTAGGTCAATAGGTTGGAAGTGTTTAGTCTGCATTATCAACTTGTTTATGTTTGTCTTGTCTGAACTGCTGCATGGACTGGTGGGAATATCAGGATACATGTATACTTGTTCCATCATCTGTCACAACACAACAACATTTGATGCTCTAGAATGGTGCTAAGAGCTGGCACCCCAGGACACTGAGATAAAGAGCAGGCTTAGACACTGGTGGTGGTTAGGTTGATCACTGAGTCATAGAGACTATGAACAATTCTCACCACTTTAAAATAGTATTAACCACTGACTCATAGAGACTATGAACAATTCTCACCACTTTAAAATAGTATTAACCACTGACTCATAGAGACTATGAACAATTCTCACCACTTTAAAACAGTATTAACCACTGACTCATAGAGACTATGAACAATTCTCAACACTTTAAAACAACTTAAACCACTGACTCATAGAGAAAAATGAACAAACTCGTTGAGACAAATGAGCAAACAATGATAACCAGTGACTTACAGAGACAAATGAGCAAACTTTGATAATCACTGACTTATAGAGACAAATGAGCAAACAATGATAACCACTGACTTACAGAGACTAATGAGCAAACAATGATAACCACTGACTCACAGAGACAAATGAGCAAACAATGATAACCACTGACTCATAGAGACAAATGAGCAAACAATGATAACTATTGACTCGTTGAGACAAGGCATAATTCTCACCACTTTAAAAAAAGCAATGTTAACCACTGAATAAAAGAGAAATTAACAATACTCATCCATTTAAGGCAATGTTAACCACTGAATTATAGAGATAATGAACAATTATGCAATTCAAATCTACTTTGTAACTTTATTCAACTATCACTTCTTACTGTAAGACAAATATTTTATATTTATGATGGGTCAAAGTGCTAGACTTGTACCACTTTAAACTAAAAATTTATCTCACAAACCTAGTGTAACCATATTTTAAAGATGTGTATTTGCCTAGTATCACTTATGCATGAGAATATCTATATTTGTTTTATAAATTCAACTAGTAAGAATGTTTCATCTTAAAGATACCTTTTGTTTGCAATCATATACTATGGAATTTCTATAGTCATTTTCAAATAGCAAAAAATCGTGACATAAAAATATTTCTATAAAGGGTAGCTTCTTTCATTGGAGAATTTGTACAATCAGTAAGCAGTTTGAAAAAGAATGGCCTTTATTTAAAAGATATCTTTTGTTTAGTTGTTTCATATTTTTAGAAAATATCTATACTTTCAACTAGTAAGAAATAAGACTGTAAATAAGAATGAAAATAAGAATATAAATAGTGTTTTTATTTTTATTTTAAGCAAAGCACTAAAGATGTGTTTAAATTTTTTCTAACATATTGTTGTTTTTAAAATTCAGACACAAAGAGTTTAGATCCAGACTTATTCTTCATTTGAAAAGAAGACATCAGGCTAGAAGAATCCGGGTTAGTAAATCTAATGTATTTTTGTGTCTAATTTTACCTTGTATTTGATATACCATTTTATCCTATGAAACTCTGGGTTTGCCACCCTCAACCACACTCGAACCATCTTTTGTACATCTAACCACTATATTAGTCTCTGTGTAAACCATTATATTAGTCCCTGTTTAAACCACTCTATTAGCCAAATGTAAACCACTACATTAGTCCTAGTGTAAACGACTATATTAGCTAAGTGTAAACCACTACATTAGTCTCAGTGTAAACCACTATATTAGTCCCAGTGTAAACCACTACATTAGTCACAGTGTAAACCACTATTATCTTTAGTTAGTTTGTCTAGTGTAAAATTCCTTCTCTGAGAACGTCTTCCCATCATAACAAGCTCCCACAATTCAGTATTGTTCAAGGAAGTAGGAATTTTAGCTAAATATTTTATTATATACCATAATTTGGGCACTTCATATCAGTAAAAAAAAATTTTTGTCATTTAGCCAACATTTTAGCCACAGCAACAGTTACCATTAGTTGGGAATTTCATTGCTACCGCAGTATAACTTGTTTTATAACAACACAAAACAAATATAACAATAGTTAACCGACCTTTTTTAACTTGGTATTTTTTTAAAATGAATGTGTTAAGCTGAAAAAAAAATATAAAAATTTAATCCATATATGTATTATTGTTTAGTAGTTATGAAAGGAGAAAAAAAACTTGTCCTTAACAGCTGTTTACTCAACCCAGAAAAACCTTAACCTTAGTTTGTACTCACCACCACCACCACTTTGTACATGCACCACCTACATGACTGTGCACCATATGACCTCCCTTCAGTAAGAATGTTGATGAATAGGGGAGATAACACTTGAAAGAAGGCAGGACAGAGTTTTCCTAGTGCAATGGGAAATCATCCATGACCATCACACTTAGTTGTCCCTCGAAGCTGTTTGAGTTAAAAACAGCTTGGCAGTTGAATATTAGCAGAAAATAATTCTATGTACTAATTGACCCTGTTACATGTATTTTTTATTTGATAGTCATGTAGTTAAATTCAAAGAAATAAAACATGTTATATCCTTAAAATAATGCTTCTTGGTGTAAAATACCCTATATGTGTCAAACACTGAATATGCATATCAATCTATTGATTTTAAAATGTCATTTTTGGACAGAAATTTTATCTGTAAAACTATTATATTTGGTTCTATCTTTTATCCCAATTTGATACAATTAATTACAATTATTAAATTTAATTATCAGCAAATATTGCCACACCATCAATATTTTCTGTTTGAAAAACTACTCCTGAGATAAGTTGCCACTTAGGGCAGTTGAATATTAAAATTATTTTCTATAATTATTTAAAGAGGCAAACAAAAGAATTCCAAGACACTCATTACTTCCCCCTCCTTAGTATTGATCACACAAAAGCGAAGAAAACTGAATGACTGAATGTATTTTAGGAATAAAACAAATGTATCTTTATATAACCCAATTTTCTATGAAGTTCTTCTGTCCCAGGAATGTGAAATAAAATATGGTCTTTTATATCTTGAACACAGGAGAGGTATCTAACAGAAAGATATGACCAGCTTATGCAGTCTTGGCTGAAGAAAACAGAGAAAACAGAAAATAATTCAAAGAGAAAGTCAGTCTTGTTGTTTACATCAGCTTATCATTTTCTCATCGTTTTAAAATTGTAATAGTTTGTTACCCAAGTTTATACATGTAACATTTTCGCCTTTTCTATTTATAGGGCTAAGGAAGCAAAGATGAGGGAATTTT
This sequence comes from Physella acuta, assembly GCF_028476545.2. Classification (NCBI taxonomy): domain Eukaryota; kingdom Metazoa; phylum Mollusca; class Gastropoda; family Physidae; genus Physella; species Physella acuta. The sequence continues at coordinate 312,777 of NW_026731532.1, read as the reverse complement.
ATGAAAAAATATTTCCTGAAATAAAGAAGTTAAGAGAAGAGAAAGAGAGGTAAGTCATTAGGGCATCGTTTAGTTATTAAATAAGTGATCAATTATTCTGTTTATTTTCACTTGTCAGTCACATAATCCCTGAGTATGGCTTTGCAACAATTTTTTTTTTTTAAATCAATATAGTGCTGGGAAAATTAAATTTTAAAAATGTGCAATGCCATAATTTGTGTAAGGACTTGCAAGTTGTTGATGACATGCAGTTTCTCCCTGTAGAAATGTAAGATCCCTGCGTTTTTCTATGCTTAGCAAACAAGGCACGCGCAGTGGACAAGGTGGATATGTGCGCAGTGATGCAGAGATGGAGCAGATCATGGACGGACTCACTGAGCAGGAGGTAATGTTGTAGCTGAGCTAAGGGCAGTGACTGGCTTAGGCTCGCACTTTAACCATGTGGCTTTATGACCTCTGTATATATCTGTTTTACACGACTTCTATTGTCAAACACTAGAAAGACATGCATGTTCTGCTGTAATAAAAAAATATGGCTATTTAACTTGTATGAATATTTCAAATAATAAGAAAAAGTACAAAGGAGTTCGTGACTATACCCTCACTTTCTAAAATCAATAGCAAATCATTTTCCAGTTCAGCTATGAGGTACAGCTATTATGCAGAGAAATCTTATTTTCAGCCTATAATATTGTTTAAATACATAGCCACTGTCAACATCATTAAATAGCAATTATGTTTTTATCATTGTTTAAATAGTCTTTGTACACATAAAGGCATGCCAAAGTTGTTATCATTGTTTACTTCACCATTGTAAACAATGTAGTATCTACTTCTTCATATTATCATTGGATTGCTTAGCCATTCTACAATAATGAACTGCTCTTAATTTACTAAACATTGTTTAAATACTTAACCCTAAAGTACAGAACCACCCTAATCTAAGTACAGATCCACCCTAATGTAAGCACTGATCCACCCTAATGTAAGCACTGATCCACTTTAATGTAAGCAATGATCCACCTTAATGTAAGCACTGATCCACCCTAATGTAAGCACTGATCCACCCTAATGTAAGCACTGATCCACTTTAATGTAAGCAATGATCCACCTTAATGTAAGCACTGATCCACCCTAATGTAAGCACTGATCCACCCTAATGTAAGCACTGATCCACTTTAATGTAAGCAATGATCCACCTTAATGTAAGCACTGATCCACCCTAATGTAAGCACTGATTCACCCTAATGTAAGCACTGATCCACCCTAATGTAAGCACTGATCACCTTAACCTAAGCACTGATCCACCCTAATCTAAGTACAGATCCACCCTTATGTAAGCACTGATCACCTTAACCTAAGCACTGATCCACCCTAATCTAAGTACAGATCCACCCTTATGTAAGCACTGATCACCTTAACCTAAGCACTGATCCACCTTAACCTAAGTACAGATCCACCCTAATGTAAGCACTGATCACCTTAACCTAAGCACTGATCCACCCTAATCTAAGTACAGATCCACCCTTATGTAAGCACTGATCCACCTTAATCTAAGTACAGATCCACCCTATGTAAGCACTTATCCACCCTTATGTAAGCACTGATCCACCCTTATGTAAGCACTGATCCACCTTAACCTAAGTACAGATCCACCCTATGTAAGCACTGATCCACCCTTATGTAAGCACTGATCCACCCTAATGTAAGCACTGATCCACCCTAATGTAAGCACTGATCCACCCTAATGTAGGCACTGATCCACCTTAACCTAAGTACAGATCCACCCTATGTAAGCACTGATCCACCTTAACCTAAGTACAGATCCACCCTATGTAAGCACTTATCCACCCTTATGTAAGCACTGATCCACCCTAATGTAAGCACTGATCCACCCTAATGTAAGCACTGATCCACCCTAATGTAGGCACTGATCCACCCTAATGTAAGCACTGATCCACCCTAATGTAAGCACTGATCCACCTTAACCTAAGTACAGATCCACCCTATGTAAGCACTTATCCATCATTATGTAAGCACTGATCCACCCTAATGTAAGCACTGATCCACCCTAATGTAAGCACTGAACCACCCTAATGTAAGCACTGACCCACCTTAATGTAAGCACTGACCCACCCTAATGTAAGAACTGATCCACCCTAACGTAAGCACTGATCCACCCTAACGTAAGCACTGACCCACCCTAATGTAAGCACTGATCCACCCTAATGTAAGCACTGATCCACCCTAATGTAAGCACTGATCCACCCTAATCTAAGTATTGATCCACCCTAATCTAAATACATATCCACCCTTATGTAAGCACTGATTCCACCCTAATGTAAGCACTGATCACCTTAACCTAAGCACTGATCCACCCTAATGTAAGCACTGATCCACCTTAACCTAAGTACAGATCCACCCTATGTAAGCACTTATCCACCCTTATGTAAGCACTGATCCACCCTAATGTAAGCACTGATCCACCCTAATGTAAGCACTGATCCACCCTAATGTAGGCACTGATCCACCCTAATGTAAGCACTGATCCACCCTAATGTAAGCACTGACCCACCTTAATGTAAGCACTGACCCACCCTAATGTAAGAACTGATCCACCCTAACGTAAGCACTGACCCACCCTAATGTAAGCACTGATCCACCCTAATGTAAGCACTGATCCACCCTAATGTAAGCACTGATCCACCCTAATGTAAGCACTGATTCACCTGAATCTAAGTATTGATCCACCCTAATCTAAATACATATCCACCCTTATGTAAGCACTGATTCCACCCTAATGTAAGCACTGATTCCACCCTAATGTTAGCACTGACCCACCCTAATGTAAGCACTGATCCACCCTAATGTAAGCACTGATCCACCCTAATGTAAACACTGATCCACCCTAATGTAAACACTGATCCACCCTAATGTAAGCACTGATCCACCCTAATGTAAGCACTGATTCACCTGAATCTAAGTATTGATCCACCCTAATCTAAATACATATCCACCCTTATGTAAGCACTGATTCCACCCTAATGTAAGCACTAATCCACCCTAATGTAAGCACTGATCCACCCTAATGTAAGCACTGATTCACCTGAATCTAAGTATTGATCCACCCTAATCTAAATACATATCCACCCTTATGTAAGCACTGATTCCACCCTAATGTAAGCACTGATTCCACCCTAATGTAAGCACTGATCCACCCTAATGTAAGCACTGATCCACCCTAATGTAAGCACTGATCCACCCTAATGTAAGCACTGATCCACCCTTATGTAAGCACTGATCCACCCTAATGTAAACACTGATCCACCCTAATGTAAGCACTGACCCACCCTAATGTAAGCACTGATCCACCCTAATGCAAGCACTGATCCACCCTAATGTAAGCACTGATTCACCTGAATCTAACTATTGATCCACCCTAATCTAAATACATATCCACCCTTATGTAAGCACTGATTCCACCCTAATGTAAGCACTGCTCCACCCTAATGTAAGCACTGATTCACCTGAATCTAAGTATTGATCCACCCTAATCTAAATACATATCCACCCTTATGTAAGCACTGATTCCACCCTAATGTAAGCACTGATCCACCCTAATGTAAGCACTGATCCACCCTAATGTAAGCACTGATCCACCCTTAAGTAAGCACTGATCCACCCTAATGTAAGCACTGATTCACCCTAATGTAAACACTGATCCACCCTAATCTAAGTACAGATCCACCCTAATGTAAGCAATGATCCTCCCTAATGTAAGCACTGACCCACCCTAATGTAAGCACTGATCCACCCTAATGTAAACACTGATCCACCTGAATCTAAGTATCGATCCACCCTAATCTAAATACAGATCCACCCTTATGAAAGTAAAGTCCTCCCCCCCCCAAATGTAAGTTCTAAGCCATTTACTAAACCACTAACACACAAATGAATGGAACCTTTCTGCTGACAGGAGGAGGAGAAGAAAATGCGTAGCCTGTCAGTCATACCACCTATGATGTTGGATGCCAGACAACGCAAGATGAGATTTGTGAACAACAACGGTCTGCTAGAAGATGCCCTGGAGGTGCACAAGGAGGCCCAGAACTACACAGCCCGCTGGACTGAGGCAGAGAGGCAGATTTTTAAAGAGAAATACCTGCAGAACCCCAAAAACTTTGTTGTCATCGCTTCATTCTTGCCTCAGAAAGTAGGTTCATGGGAATTTTGTCCTTATGCCATTAAAAAAATCCTAGGCTGACATGTTTATTTTTATTTAACTAAATTACTAGTTAAAGCTTTTCTTATATTCAACCTTAAGGGAAAAAAACTACATATTAGGAAATAATAATTTAAATTTATTTCTAGAGTGTTCCTGATTGTGTCCAGTTTTATTATCTGACCAAGAAAAGTGAAAACTATAAACAACTTTTGAGGAAACAAAACATGAAGAGGAAACGCAACATGACTAAGGCACAGGTATGAAACTTGACTATAAACTTCTGGATAACTACAGATAGTTACATTTTAAAAAAGCTGAATTATATAGAAGTGCTTACTGCTGTCAGCAATTACAGTGTAAGAGGTAAAGAAGAGGAATTACATTTCAAACATTTGTTTTAGGTCTTAGGTTCACTTTTCTCCACTGTATGTTGCATATACTGGAGTTGGAATAAAAAAGTTTTGGACATTATTTCTTGTTCAAAATATTTCTTGTGATTTACTCTGCTAATTTGATTTCAAGTCATAGCACGATGGTAAAACAATTCAGACGTTTGCTTTTGATCTGTTTAGAATTATCACATGATAAACCTGTCTGTGCCGACTACTTAACACTTTAGTGTTTATGCAACAGAATATTCTATTATCAGTTTAAGCAATTTTGGCTCTGACTGAAATGACTACTTTGTCTTGACAGCAACAAGAACAGCTGCGTCAACAACAGCAGCAACAACAAGAGCAGCTTAGACAACAGCAGCAGCAGCAACAGCAGGAGGAACAGTCCACTTCAGCCAATGCTTGCGGGAAGGTTGATGTGAAAATTGAACCTGGGACAGAGACTGAGAGCTCTTCAACTGATAAGTGAGTGGCTTTGTAATGACAGCATCAGTTCATTTAATGTTTTATAAAATTATTGCATGTTTACCATATTTTTTCTCCAATAATTTAAGATTTATTTTCACAAGTTTTATTTTAAATTTTATAGCTAAAGATATTTGTGAATATTGCATTTAAATTTGAGTGAGATGAGTGAAACTTTAATTTGCTTTTCAAGAAATAGGTGTATAGTTAGTAAGTTATATAAGAAAATAAGTTTAAAAAAAAATTAATTTCTATTTTAGTAGGCTAAAAAAAGAAGTGAAAGAGGAAGAGAAAGAGAAAGGAGGAGATGCTGACATCTCTGAAGGGGAGGCAGTTGCTAATGAAAATGAAGGTATGGCTGATTTCTATATTATATACCTGGCTTATTCAAATTCCAACAATATGATATTTAGTATGTTTTTTTGGCTAGATTGTGTTCATCATGTAAGTAATGCTTATCAAGTTTGGTTGTTTTGCTGGCTTTACTGCATTTAGATGATAGAACAGGGCTCGTAATGTAAATAAAAGTAAAAGTTCTTTTTTCGAACCTGATGACCCATGGGGCAAATGAAGTAGAGTTCACCTGTTTCTGTCACCTCTAATATAAAGGTATATTTTGGCCAGCCGCCTTTACTTTCCTAACGTGAGTACCCATCAGAGCTGGGTGGACTCAGGGATGTTCCACCCAGATTCAAACTCAAGACTTACGGGTTAGCAGTCTAGCGCATAATGTAAATGGTGATGTTTGATCCATGTGTTTTCTAATCATAATGAGAAATATTTAGTGCCCCTTTAGTGTGTTAAAATGTTTAAAAATCATAATTGCTTTCTGATTTAACTAGTGAATTTTTACAAATTCTACTCATAGGTGGGGTCCACAACTGTGCAGTGTGTAAAGTTGAACTGGCCCACTTTGGTCTGAGCCGACCCCTGACCACTGCCAACTGTGACCAGTACAGCGTAGCCCCTGCTGACGTACAAGATGACATGAGAGTTTGTCGGTCATGTCACTGTCGGACTGTCAGGAAAAGATTTACGCAGTAACTTGTTTTTAAAATATTTCTACCTATATGAAAAATTTTTTAAACGTTTCTCACATTACCTAAATGAAATTTTCTAAGTTTTTGTCATGTTATCAATAAGAGATGCTATAAATATTTTTCATATTACCTTATGCAGAGATTATATGTCATATTACCTAAATGAAAGCTGCGATAAACATTAGTCAAATTACCTGAATCAGAGACGCTGCTCTCCTCACTGTAAATCTATTACCCTAAAAAAGTTTTTACCTCTGAATATGACTTTTTGTGTGGTAAGCTTAGTCCACAGTCAAGTTTACTTGCCCTAACATGAGTCACTTGCTCATTAAAGCAAGGAGAACTAGGGTATTGCCATCAGAAACCTATTAACAAGAAAATATAACTCGTATGTTTTAGCTTTTAAATCATGATTTCAGTTGCCCCATCCCAACATGCCGTACACCAAGAAAGCGCACCAAAAGATTGAGGCCTGTGCCTAATACCTGGCATGAGTTATCCCCCGAACTGAAGAGCACCATCATGCAGGAGTTGCGTGAGTAAAGCTAGTGAACCAAACTTAAAGCTGTGTAACCAATCACAATTTTAAACCGTTAAAAAATATTTAAAAAAATTTTTTTTTTTACTTCTCAGCTAAGTAATGTTATTTTGATTGCAGAGTTGAAAGAAGATATTTCTAAGTGCTGCTCAGCGTGTTTCAACAGGATAATGAGACGCCTGGGGAGCACTCACCAAGCAGCAGAGTCCAGTGTCACGTCTGCAGCCCCAGAGGTGACCAGTGGACCAGCAGAGAGCACCAGTGATGGGGGAGATGCAGGTTAAAACCCAGTCATTTTTACCTTAATTTTTATCTTAGTTTTGATTTTTAAACTGCTACTTTTAGTATTATCACAGTAAAATTTACAACAGTTGACACCCTAATTTACTTACCACTACTAATTGAAATTCAGTTTGTTAGTAGCTATAGGCCCTAATTACTTCAATGTTTTACTTTGTCCTTGTGAATTAGGCTATTTATTGAATGAAATTATTTTATGTTATACACATGATAGATATGTCAGAGAACTCAAGATGGACGGAGGATGAAATGGAGAAAGCTAAAAAAGGTTTGTAAAGCAATGGTATATATGTTGTGTTATAATATAACACATTTTAAAAGATTTAAACTTAAGATGGGATAATAAGTTGTTTTTTAGATGAGCCCAATGTTATGTTGACTCTGTTTTTGTTTCCAGGGTTACGTAAACATGGTAAAGATTGGCCAGCCATAGCTGCACTCATTGGGACAAAGACAGAAGCCCAGTGCAAGAATTTCTTTTTTAATTATAAAAAGAAATTTAACTTGGAGGCCATACTTGAGGAGCATAAAGACTCTGTGAGATATTTTATTTTTTACTTTAGAAAAACATTTTTAAATGGGAAAATTAAAATAAACTCAATCTTGATTTAAAAAGTTATTTTAATTTAACACTCAAGAAATCATAGTATTTTTAATACTTATGAGAAGTTGATTCAAATAAATATTGAAGTCACTGCTAGAAAGGAATGAAAAATTATTTCCTTGTTTCAGTGTGGCGATCGTCGTACAACCTCCACATGTGAGAGTATAACATCCACTGTAACAGCTGGGTCAGAGGATGAGGTTTCAGTCAGTGATGATGACAATGATGAAGACAATGGAGATGACAGTGATACAGCCAGTGCACCCAGCCCAACACCTAGGATTGAAGAAGGTATGTTTCTTACTTTTTTAAAATATATTATTCACTAATGTTAGGCATTTATTTCCATATATTTTCACACTATAAAATATCACGGGAATTTATTTTTTCTTCCTAGGTGAAGGAGATCATATTGTAGAGCCCAGGGTTTCTTCTGGGGAAACTGAGAATGCCTCAGTCCCCAGCAACAACTTGTCTGAGAACAACAAACAGCTGAGTGCCTCACAGGGCAGCCTGCGCAGCATGGACAATGACAGCAGTGCCACCATGAGTGCTGATGAAGGTATGTGGTGGTTAGTTTAGCCCAGGCTTGGGGGAATTTGGGCAGTTTAGTGGCTCAAGTCAAGTTTGTCAGTGGAGTGAGCTTTCGCTTTTTTTTTTAGTGTTGTCTAACTCAGCTTTGAGTAGACTTGGGTCATATTTTTTTAAAAGAGTAGGGCTAAGTTTTTTTTAACAAAAAATTGTCAAAATTTTGTAGCTGACTATCATATAATCTTGTATACAGATTATTTGTTGTGTCATTTTTGTTTCATTTTTTTTTATTTGTTTCATAAGTAATAATAAAACTCTTGAGCAATCAAGAAAAAGTGTTTTTTAAATAATGTATAATATTTACATTGTTTTCTTGTGTGTCTAAAATGTAAACATCACTGTAATCGATTACTCCTGTAAATCAGAATCTCTCTAAAACATCCTATAAATATTTTCCTGTAAACATTTTAGGCCCACCTGGAGGCCCCAGCTCCCATGTTCCACATCCCATCAGCACAGTCAGTGGCTCAGCCCCTACCAGCACCTACAGCCAGTCACCACTGGAGGTTGTACATCGGCCCCCTTCATCAGGGCTCGGCTCCCGTGGTGGGACTCCCCACAGTGCACTGCAGTCACCTGTGAGTATGCCTAGGACAGTTGGAAGAGCAAGCCAAAATTTACCCTTTTAAATGATTACACTGATAAATGTTTTTAATCAATTTGAACTGTCATGATGCTCAAGGTGGTATAGATGCAGCTTTTAGAATACTCATACAGGCTGAAAAAAAAAAACAATGCTACAAATAGAATTCTTGGTATTACTGCAAGTTTCAAGTTTTCAAATCTTCCACTTACACATTTAATGTTCTGTATACAACTTTTATGTACTGGTGTAAAGAGGGCAAATATCTTGTTTATGTAATGACAGTAAAATTATCCTGTTAAAGAAACAAAACAGACTAATTGCATAGCATCTGCCTCATGACAGTTCAGTTGAGTATTTGATTGATTTGATGTGCTTGAAATACTTGGTCTCTGAGAAGTATTATGCATTTTTGCAGTTGTTCTCTGTGCCTCGGCAAGGGTCAGCCCCGCCCACACCATCTGGACTTCCAGGTATCAGGGCCAGCCCTGTCAGCAGTTTAAGCAGTTTGGTAAGGCCACCCACCGGGGAGGTACCTGTTATAAGGGAGGTAAGTTGGTCAGACCAGTTGGGATAATTCATTCAAGTATTAGCCTTTATGTCAAAATGTGAGAAGTTCTCTAAAGTTTTACAATAGCCATACTGTTGAAAGCGGCTTTAAAATATAGGCCTACAAGTATCAAGATATATTTTGACATTTAATATAATTATTTTATACACTTAAAATGTTATTTCTTCCACTAATTTATTTAGAGTGGAAAAATTAACATTTTTCATTTTATTTATTTCATGTAGTTTGATTTTTATATTTTTTAGAAATATTTTTGTAAAACCATTCACAAAACTTTTTTTAACACTGCGGAACGCCCATTGAGCTGCTGCATGTAAATGTTTACGTCACAGCGTTATAAAATTAGCCAAAATTAAAGTATTTATTCTAATACTAGTTGGATTCATCATTTTCTATGAGTAAGAATGCATAAAAATCAATTCTTATCATTAATTTTCCCAACAGAAGCCTATCTTTTTCCCCAAAAAAAACACAGTTTATTTTTCCTCCTTAAAACTAAGTAAATATCTTTCTTCAATAAATAAATAATTAGTTAAAATTAATATCAGTGTGTAAGGTATTCAATTAAAGTTAATTTATATCAGTAATGTTTGGGTTTTAAATCAACTGGTTAATAAATTTGAGACATTTTGCAGCTTAAGTACTAAAAAAAATATTGAGTGGGAAATAATAATTCCAGTGAAAATAATTACTGGCTTAAAGAGTTGATGCTCTTGTGATTATTCAACTCGGGACCAAAATAAAACTCTTTTGGCAGGTTCCTCAAGTGACCACAATGGATTACCCAAGAATCCTGCAGTATGGGACACATTTAATGCCAGAACAACCCCATGACACCAGGCTGTCACCCCGGCCATCTGAGGTGGGGGGTAGCCGGCTCACCGCCTCCCCCCACACCTCCCAGCTCCAGCCAGGTAAAGGACAGAGTAAACCCCCCTGTGTGAGAGACCTGATCAACTCTGCTATTGAGAGGAATCTGTGTGACCCTGCTCAAAGCCAGGTTCCACAGGAGAGAAGTAAGTCAGACATTTTTTTTTTTATATTCCTGGTCTGTCATGGTTAACATTTCTGCAGCTTTTATTTTTAATAATTTTAATGATAATTATTGTTCATTGCAGTTTGCCTTTTAACATTATTCATAAAACCTTTGTGTACAATTATTCATAATTTGTGTGCTAAACATTTCAATTAGATTATTATCCTATAATGGACCATATCCATAAAATCTTGTATATAAATAAAAGTTTATTTATACTTAAGATTTGGAATGTTTTGAGTTCAGACAATGTCTGGATGTTATTTATAGAATCTACACATAAAAATATGTTAATAATCATCATACATTTTATAATTTGGGTGTCAGATATTAAAAAATATCCTTTAAGAACCTATTCATAGAATCTATATACAAATGTTTTAATTTTACCAGGACCTGTTATGGAGCCAGTACGACCTCGAGTCCCTCAAGATCTGAGAAAAGACAGAAACATCCCTCCTCATATGACTGACCCCAGGGGCGGTCTGGTCGGCTATTCTGTTTCCAGACCAGGGGAGATGGAAGTACAGGACTTGTCCAGACGCTCCGACCCAATAGACAAAGGACCGCATGGGTACAAGGGTGACCCCCGGGACTTTGACCCCCACCGCCCTCGCCCAGAAACGTACCAGCGGTCAACAATGGAACCAAACCTGAAAATGGGGCTACCCCCACCGGCCCACTCTCATAATACCCCCAATATACCAAGTCACCATGGAGTTCAGGACCTGGGCAAGCCAATGCACAGGCCAGACAGCAGAAACAAATCTCCTTCTGTTTATCAGGTAGGCAGGATCTCATAGATTTGCTGTAATTAGTTAGCAAAACTCTTTTGTATTGTATCTATACACGTTTGTGTTAAATAAATGTTTATTTAAATGTACTTGTGTATTTAAAATACTAATCCTTGTTCATTTAGTATTAGGTTGTACTAGACTACCCGTTATTCTTGAATAACCGTGGGTTTTGAGTGTAATCCATAAATGATGTCACGTTTGATGATTTTCATCTTTCCCCTTCCCTTCTCACTGTCACACATAGTCACAAAAAGCCAGACCCCATATTAAATAAAAACGTCACACCTCAGACATGTTTTTGTCTTTTAAAACACCGATTTCGGCTGAGCATGGATCTGATCACACTATCCCTTCATATTCTTAGGTCACAGAAACAGGTGAACTCTACTTCCGCTGCCCCATGTCCAAGCATGTCCCTATAGGCAACTTTATCATTTACATATAAAAAGAAGTCAAACCTCAGCTTACATATGTTTACATTTTAAAAACATCAATTTCTTTCTATAATATTTTTTAAGCTCAAACCTCATTTGAATAATAAATGAATAAAGTATTAAATGTTACGTCAAACTAATAGTAATGAATTATAACCAATTGCGTGTGTTGTGGTTTCCCACTGTGCATTAAAAATTCAAATACAAAAATTTAAAAAATAATTAATACTGACATGATGTGTCTCGAACTCGTACCACCCGCATGGTAACTATTACACTATCATCTCAGCCATTTGGGCACTTACGATGGGATGCACATTTATTGGGTTAACTTAGAGCCAGCATGAGTAAATTAGGTTACGCGAATATTATTTTAAATTAAAAATTAAATTATATCCTAATTTAACAAATTCCATTCCTAAACAAACAAAGATTTATATAAAATAATTAAGGCCTGAAATAGTTTAATAAAGAGTTTAAATTATTGATTGTGTTTCTATTGTTGTATGTTTTTTCTTTTTAACTTATTATTTTTGGTTTGGCCTTAAAGTTTGAGTTTCAGTATGCCTTTTATTTTTATACTTTTCAAGGGACATCGCTAAATGTCCCTGTATTTTTCTGTGAAACTATTTTTGGTTTGGCCTTAACATCAAGTGACATCTCTAACTAAACCGGTGACAGTTTTTAAGTTTTTGAGAAAATAACGTGTTTGATCTAAACTTTTATTATTAAAGTGGTGTTTCTACCAACGAATGTATCAAAAAATTAATTAACATCTTTAAATTTATTTGTGTTTAAATAAAAGTTTGGTAAAAAAGAACATTATTCTCTACATAAATACATATTTTACAGTTCTACAAATGCAGATGCTCTCATGTAACCAAACAGACAAACAAAAAATAAATATACAAACATGTAAACAACTTGAGTTTTAGTAGTATATAGAATGTACCTATACATTTGTGTTTGTCATTAATTAAATGATTATTTAAATGTACTTGTGTATTCTAAATACTGATCCATGTTCTTTTAATATTAGGTTGAACCTAGATCAGTTTCTCCTAATGTTCGGGGCACTGGACAGAGTTCATCCCCCTACCCTCATGCCATTGAAACTCGATATTCTCCTGCCCGTATTCCACCGCCACCTCCCCTGATCACCAGCAGTGCTCAGAGGGCGTCCCCAAAGCAGGCCCGTTCCCCCCCATCCAACAACCCCCACATGATGATCCGAGCGGGCTCCATCACTCAGGGCACACCTGTCAGCTCTGCTGTGCAAGCGTCGGCCATGGTGCGTCAGCCCGCCCCACCCCCAGCGCAGCAGGGGTCCATCACCAAGGGCACCCCTGTGAGGGAGATAGGGAGAACCAGTGGACCGGCTGGGGATGGGGCCCAGAGGATTGACCCAAACTACCGCCACCAAACTGGGGTCTACGACAGAGGGCAGTACCCGCAGCAGCAGGCTGTGTACTGTAAGCAAGGCCAGTACCCGCAAGGAGCTCCGTACGCGCAGTATCAAGGTGAACAGAACCCGCCTTACAGCTCTCGCCAGACTATCATGAGTGACTACCTGACCGCTCAGCAAATGCCACGTGGTCAGAAAGGGGAGCGGGAGGAAGGTTTATCACCCAGAGGTGGCAGAGAACCAGGTCACCCTCCACCGGCTCCCTCCCACCCACATGCCCCACCCCAGCGACAGCCCCAGCCAGGGATAGATCACCGTCACCCAATGGTGGTGGCTGCCAACCAGAACATGGTCTACATGATGGGGGGTCAGGGGGCGCAGGCAGATGCCAGGGGCAAGGCTTCACCTCACAGTACCAGAGATGATAAAAACTCTGGCTGGCCTCAAGGTCAGTACGCTCATTTCAGTTTGTATTTGCTACTTTAAATTAGAATAACGTATGAACTAAATTTTTAAAATGCCTGTTTTACTTTTTATACAAATAAATATATTTTCTTTGTGACTTATTGTTGTAATAACATTAACCTTGAATTGATCACACACACATAAAGCCACTATAGCTATTATACTTACATAAGAACTAACAAAAATCTAATTTAGGCCTCTATATTAACTTTATACAATATACATAAAATCCCATGATTATTTGTGTTGGTCACATTCACATAGCACTATTATACTTACATAAGAACTAAAAATAAATTAATGCATATATTACTTTATACAATATGTATAGAATCTCACTATTATTTTCTATATAAATATTTCTTGTAGGAAATCGAGGCATGCAAGGACAAGCCCTACCATCATCTCTAGACCCTATGGTGGCCCAGAGACCCAGCATAGTCACAGGTACAGGCAGGCCTCACCATCCAGAACACAAATCTGATGTACAGAGTGCTTTAGCTGACAGCACCAGCATGCAACAACAGAGGAGCCAACAACTCTCCCCAGGTAACTGGTGGTTGCTTTACTCTTGTTTCTAACAACAGAGGAGCCAACAACTCTCCTCAGGTAACTGGTGGTTGGTTTACTCTGGTTTCTAACAACAGAGGAGCCAACAACTCTCCTCGGGTAACTGGTGGTTGCTTTACTCTTGTTTCTAACAACAGAGGAGCCAACAACTCTCCTCAGGTAACTGGTGGTTGGTTTACTCTGGTTTCTAACAACAGAGGAGCCAACAACTCTCCCCAGGTAACTGGTGGTTGCTTTACTCTTGTTTCTAACAACAGAGGAGCCAACAACTCTCCTCAGGTAACTGGTGGTTGGTTTACTCTGGTTTCTAACAACAGAGGAGCCAACAACTCTCCCCAGGTAACTGGTGGTTGCTTTACTCTTGTTTCTAACAACAGAGGAGCCAACAACTCTCCTCAGGTAACTGGTGGTTGGTTTACTCTGGTTTCTAACAACAGAGGAGCCAACAACTCTCCCCAGGTAACTGGTGGTTGCTTTACTCTTGTTTCTAACAACAGAGGAGCCAACAACTCTCCTCAGGTAACTGGTGGTTGGTTTACTCTGGTTTCTAACAACAGAGGAGCCAACAACTCTCCCCAGGTAACTGGTGGTTGCTTTACTCTTGTTTCTAACAACAGAGGAGCCAACAACTCTCCTCAGGTAACTGGTGGTTGGTTTACTCTGGTTTCTAACAACAGAGGAGCCAACAACTCTCCCCAGGTAACTGGTGGTTGGTTTACTCTGGTTTCTAACAACAGAGGAGCCAACAACTCTCCTCAGGTAACTGGTGGTTGGTTTACTCTGGTTTCTAACAACAGAGGAGCCAACAACTCTCCCCAGGTAACTGGTGGTTGCTTTACTCTTGTTTCTAACAACAGAGGAGCCAACAACTCTCCTCAGGTAACTGGTGGTTGGTTTACTCTGGTTTCTAACAACAGAGGAGCCAACAACTCTCCCCAGGTAACTGGTGGTTGCTTTACTCTTGTTTCTAACAACAGAGGAGCCAACAACTCTCCTCAGGTAACTGGTGGTTGGTTTACTCTGGTTTCTAACAACAGAGGAGCCAACAACTCTCCCCAGGTAACTGGTGGTTGCTTTACTCTTGTTTCTAACAACAGAGGAGCCAACAACTCTCCCCAGGTAACTGGTGGTTGGTTTACTCTGGTTTCTAACAACAGAGGAGCCAACAACTCTCCTCAGGTAACTGGTGGTTGGTTTACTCTTGTTTCTAACAACAGAGGAGCCAACAACTCTCCCCAGGTAACTGGTGGTTGCTTTACTCTTGTTTCTAACAACAGAGGAGCCAACAACTCTCCTCAGGTAACTGGTGGTTGGTTTACTCTTGTTTCTAACAACAGAGGAGCCAACAACTCTCCCCAGGTAACTGGTGGTTGCTTTACTCTTGTTTCAACAGGAATAAGTGATTGGTATTGGCTGGTGTAGCGGTTGCTGTGGTCAAAATGGTAGAGCTAACATGAAAGCCTCAAGTTCGTATTCCAGGCTCAAGTTTGTACATACTTGACTCCACCCAACTCTGATGGATACCTGACCAACGTTAGGGAAAATAAATGTGGCTTGGCATAGTGCTGACTATGTCCTCATATGCCAAGGTCACTGCAAAAAGGTTAACTCTACTTCATCTGCCCGTGGATTGTATGGTTCAAAAGGGTACTCTACTATTCTTTTGATGGGCAGGCGTGGCAGAGCATAGGTTTACTAATTTGAAAGGTTCAAGTTTGGTTGACAGGCTCAAGTCTGTAGGTTGTCCCCCAAGTTTACACAGTTCTGATAGGCAATGCAATCAAGTCAGGGAAATTAAAGACAACTGCAGTGCTAACACACAATTCAGAGTTGAACAAACAAATGAACTCCTTTTCATCTGCCCTAAGGGGCAACTTTTTTTAAATGCCGGAAGTGAAAGATAAATCAATTTTTTACAGGTCGGCATTCTGCAATGTTAGATCCAAACCGCAGACATTCCCCTAATATGAGGGGGGCGTACAAGACAGACCTGACATTTGATAAAGTGACATCAGCTGCGGTGGCCAGGACAGCCCAGTGGGAACAGCAGCTGCAGAAACGTCAGTACGAGACCAGCATGGAGCAGCACAATAGGTCAGACATGAGTTGACTTGTAGTAAACTTTCATTCACCATGGTAAAATATTAGTTACTTATTTACATGCACTGTATGCTTGTGGTATTAAATTGTGCAAATATATAGTGTAAGTAGTGCGTTGTTTTTTAATACACATTTTTTTTTCATTTGAGGTAATTAATTTAAAATTGGAAGGTTAAAACCCACCCAGAAATAGATGTTAAGGCAACATATCAGCAGTTGAATATAGGATAAAAAAATTTACCTTTACTTTTTAACATTTTGGTACATAAGCGCTGAGATTATGGTTAAATCATAAGAATGTAAACAAGTAATGTGTCAACTTAACCTTGCTGCACTAAATGTAATGATAGTTAAGTGTATCTTTACTGAACGCACAGGCAAGAACAGGAGCGCAGGCTGGCAGAGGCAAGGGGCCCTAATGTGTCACAGCAGCATCAGATACATTCCTCTCAGTCACTGGACTCCAGGGGGTATCCCAGCCAGCGTCCAGACAGCAGGGAACAGTACCTAGGGTAGGTTGCTTAACTCCCCTGGCTGGGGTAGTCTAGATTTTAAAAAATGCGTAAGTTTTGATTACTACATGATGACTACTACCAAAGGTAACAGTCCAAGCATCTGTACATTGTTAAATCATAGCTAAGCAGATGAGATTTTTAAAAATATCTAAAAACTCAAAACCTGATCTATTACCACTTACAACTGTGGGGTTTTTTTTTTAGTATTTCAGGGGAGCTAATGCTTACACTGTTTAAGATGTACTGATTTCATTGAAATTAATGGTTCATATATATTTGATTACTAGAAGTGATGCAAAATTTGACATATTGCAAAAGTTTTTTGTAAGATACATTTTTAAACATTTTAGCAGATTATTTTGAATTTTTTGTTTATCAGGACAGATGATTTGTTTAGCAAATGAGTTGTGGTAAAAAAATTGTACAAATATCTTATTAGAATAAAGTATTTGTATTGTCATACTGGAGCTTATTCTTGTTTAAATCTTCAGTGAAATACGTGGTGGTGAGATGCGCAGTGGAGACTCACGTAGGCCAGACATCTCACAATCCCAGTCAGATAGCCAAAGGAAAGATCTGGGCAATCCCCGCCAGCTCACAGATACCAATTACATGAGAAATCAGATAGGAGATTCTGGTGGCTCAGCTTTTCTCTTATCAGCTTTTCAGAGAGACAATGTGGCCAACTCACCGCAGGTATGCAGAAGTTCAGCAGTAAGTCAAACCTCTCTTGTTTTTCTTTATTGTCAGTCCATCTGTGTTGTCAAACTTCATTCATTGTTGGTATATTGATTTGTGGATTTTTTAATTGTCAGTCTAGAATGGTTCATCATAAACTGTATTCAATTGGTGAATTCGTTTTGGTATTTTAACTTGGAATTTATCTGGCAAGTTTATTTGTAAAAGACAACTGTGATTCTAGTTTAAAGATATTTAAATTATAGATAGGTTGCCTAGGATGAAATTGTAGCAAAATCTTTTTTAACTTCCAACATACTTTACTGTAACTATGCATATCATCTAGCATCCATTTGATTTGTTGCGGAGTATATTTATTCTTTGACAAGTATTGAAAGTCTAGTGTAAATACCTCAGGATCAATGCATACTTAAGCTTTTTAAATATTTGTATGTAGATGGTTTTACTGCATGCATATTTCACTTGGTTATATTTCTGTTTGTGTCTGCACTGTTTTTTTTTCTTTTCATCATAAATACTATTTGTTGCCAGCAACATTGAGTAGATTTTTGTGTAAAATGTTGTGACATAGAAAAACACTTGTTAGAAAGTTAGGTCATGGTTTGAGGTGCACAGCTTGATTGATAAGGCTGCTTCAGTTTATCTCTGGTCTCTTAAAACAGCCTCGTCTCAGCTCTCTAGTATATAAAAAGTTATTCAAGACATTTTTTGTCTTACTTGAGTGGAAATAATTTCCCTGTTAGACTGTGTCAAAAAATCTGTTTTGTTTTCTTCAGCCTCCAAACTCAGGTGCTGGTCAGCCGAGTAGCCGTGCAATGACTGCAGATAAACTTATCAATGCCATCATTATCCATCAGATCAACCAGACCACACCTGATGATGGGCATCAGAAATCTTCACCTGTCCGGTAGGTCATCTAGTTACACCTGACACATGAGCTTCTAAGTAGACAGTCAAATGTATGACTTACACTAGTTGTATCTGACATGAAAGTCACAAAGTAGACAGTGAGAAGATGTAAAATTACACATGGATTATTTATTTTCAACAACTAAATGAGCGTTAGATATTGTTCACCTTTAAAAAGAGCATTTGATATTGTTCAGCTTTTAAAAGAGCATTTGATATTGTTCAGTTTTTAAAAGAGCATTTGATATTGTTCAGCGCTTAAAAGAGCATTTGATATTCTTTAGCAATTAAAAGAGCATTTGATATTATTCTGCACTTCAAAGAGCATTTGATATTGTTCAGCACTTAAAAGAGCATTTGCTAATGTTTTCTACAGCCAGTCAACCCCCAGCTCCTCAGAGGCCAGTTCTCAGAATGAGAGTAGGTCCATGACTGAAGCACAGGCTTACGGCGGCAAGCCCACACAGAGATACTTTGACCCCCAGGTCAGTTGTTGCCAGATTTCTACATCACTATTCTTATGTTTTATCTCGTTTTTAAAAAAAATACAATTATTAAATTTGAAAAGATCAATAAATGAAAGTATGGAAAATAAACCGGTAGTGATCTCCCCTAAACTTTCTTGAATATTCTTACATAAAACAACAGGGGATGGTAACTGGGGATATAGTTATGATTTTAATCCATTTTAAATACTTAAACTTTTAAAAATAGAATAGAATCTCATAAAACAACAATTGCGCACCAAGCGAACGCCGAATAAAGATGTGTATAATAGTGCGCAATATTATTAGTACTTTATAAATTTACATGCGTTTTTTGAAAAATCGGAAATAGCATAAATTAGTACTTCCGGTAAACGGAAATTACTCAAAATTTGATAGAAGGTAGAGAATTAGATCTTTTACTTACATGTGAAATTTCGTTTATCTATCTGAAATAGTACTCAAGTTATAGGCTTTTGAAAAATTCAAAGTAGAAAAAGTACCACTTCCGGTTATGGGAAATCGCTCAAAAGTTGATACGGAACTACGATTTTGATAAAATACTTATATATGAAATTTCATCAACCTAGCTGTAACGGTACTCAAGTAATCTTTTTTTTGCACGATTACAAGACTTTCTCTATACTTCGTATATACGAGAAAGTAAAAATGAAAATTGGATCTACTGTTCAGTTTGAAATGGTTGTGCAAGGCTGATTCTTTCAATTTTGGTCCTGTTTTATGAGCAAGTTCAGTTTTCTAAATTAAAGCTTTAGATTGATATCTTTAAAAAGATACTAAAAACTTTAAATGAATATACATCTAATTTCTTTTAAAAGTACTATACATATAAACATAAAGACCCTTCAAACTTTTTGTTACATGTCTTAGTGTATCTATTTGTTGCTTCAATCTTTTTGTTAGTTGTCTTATCTTATCTTAGTATCCATTTGAAAATGCACTACTTAAAACTTTTCCAGGCAAGAGAACTTATGAACCAACAAATTCGCATGGAGCAGCAGCAACAGATGGATCAAAGGCGCCAGATGGACCAGCAGAGACAGAGACAGGAAATGGCAGAGAGACAGAGACAGGTGTGTGACTATTTAAACACTTAACAAGTGGTTGGATCTAAAAAATTTGGACTATTTAAATATAAAACAAGTAGTTGGATCTAAAAATGTTGGACTATTTACATACAAAACAAGTGGTTGGATCTAAAAATATTGGACTTGAATGTATAAGAACTTGGTTTGTTCTTAAGAATAGAAACCTACTAATTTTTTAGATGGGAGCTTGCAAAAGTATACCAACATTGTTTGAATATATCAGTTTAAAAAATATGGGAGCTTATAAATGTATAGCAACATGGCTAAAAAATAATACCATCTTAGTTTCAATAGATCAATAATAAAATGTTGGAGTATTAAATGTTTTAAAAGCAGACATGCTATGATGTTAAAAACATCAATATACAATGCTATAGTGCAGCTAATACTATTTGACTTGTGCATGTTTGCATGTCCAGAGAATGGAAATTGAACATCAAAATGAATTGGAACACCAAAGACACATGGAGGCGCGCAGACTTGAAAACCAGGCCAGAGCTCAAGAACAACACAGGAAAGGTAATAATAAAATTAAGCTTTGGATACTGATTGTTAGTGCTGTGGTATTCAGAACTTTTCTAACTGCCTTATGAACAAGATTGAAAATTAAAAAATAAGCATTTTCACAAGCTTTTATTTAACATATGCTATTGTCTTAATGCTGTTGTCTTTTCCATGGGTTGAAACTTGAAAATGAAATCTCACTCATTTCTACCAAGCTGATTTGTTTCAAACTTTGGCACAAAGGTCAATGGCAATGCAAAGTAACATGAACTATGACATACATAGATGTATGATTAATTTTTTTAATTATTTGAAGATTTCTATAAAAGTACAATTACACTTGTTTGTTGCGCTGCTTTGGTGTGCCAATGTTTTTAGTTTTGTGATTTTACTGTGTCAAAATATTTTATATAAAGTAAAAAAAAATGAAAATTTCTAATGCATTACAATTTATATAACTATAAAGAAACGATAGGGTCACTCATAAAATTTTACAGTTATATAAATCGTGGTGCATTTAATCATTTTATTATTTTTAGTGCTCATTTAATAGCTTGTTATTATAAACATTTTTATTTTAAAAAATTCTATGAACATTTTGATTGGAAGACCAATGATAATTGATTGGATGGTGAGAGGCCTAACTTTCCAATAGGCAGAGGTTTAATCTAAATAACACTCCCTTGTGGGTCAATTATCTTTGCGAGAGGATGATTGTACATTAACAATGATTGTTTTATTTGTATAGAAGTTGAGACAGCCAAAAGAAATGAAGCTGAAAGGAGAGACATGGAAACTGAGGCTGAACATCGCAGGATGGACATGGAGCAGAAACGCCAGCAGCAACAACAACAACAACAACAGCAGCAGGCAGACATGAACTACAGGTCAAAGATTAAATACCCACAGGTAAACGTCGATTTTCTTTCTTTTGTGAGAATTAAAAGTTTTCCTCCATGGAGTTTTTTTAGAGAGTAAGGGTTATTTCATTTTCATGCTAGTTTTGCAGTATTGCTACTTAAAAGATGTTTTTGCATTTTTATAGTTTTATTTTTAAAGAAGTTTAAAATTTAAGCTTATTTTATTATGATTATTTACAATATGATTTGATTTTGAGTAGATTTTTTTTTTTTTTAATTTTAGTGTTTTAAAGTAAGTAAAGTACCCTTTCAAACCTGTCGACTCATAGGGCAGGTGAAGTAGAACTCACCTTTTTCAGTAACTATGACATATGAAGGGATAGTGTAGTCAACACCATGCCCATCCGTCTTTATTTTCTATAATATGAGTCTGGTACCCTTTAGATCTGGGTGAATTCAGGCGTTTGACAGACAGGAACCCAGGATTTGAACTCAAGACTTTTGGGTTAACAGTCTACCACCCGACCATGCCTTCAGTATTGAAGATATTGTAAAATTTGTAACTAAGAATCAATTTTGTGAATGTGTAATGATGTTAAACTTGTCCTTACAGAGAGAAAACATTGACACACATGTAGAAGAGCCCAGACCTAGACCAGAATTGGATGCTAGAGCTCGGAGTGACTCAGAGCCCCGCCCCCACACCTCCCCTGTTGGGGGCAGCCAGGCCGCAGCAGCAGCTGCTGCCGCAGCGGCCACCGCCAACAGTGTCATGACTCTGGGTGACCACATTGATCACATCATCAATAAAAACTATGACTCCGGCAAGGTTGGAGGCTCTAGTTCAAGTGGCAGCACTTCTTCAGCCTCCAGCAGCTCAAGCACCTCGGAGAAAGGGCTGCTGTCCATGATTCATGATGCCAATGCTGGTAACATTCTATTTTGTTTGCTTTTTTATACCCTCTTGTTTTATACACTTTTTTTTTTTTTAATAGATTAGAATATCTCTCTTTTTTCAAAGTCTGAAGTTAAAAAAAAAATAGCAAAAAAACTTAGTAATGTTGTGTAACTCAGCCTTCTGCTTTAAGCCATAAGGCCTCTGCACTTAATTTGGTCTGCCTTTTTTCCATGTCATCCTGTTATCAGTGTCTGCCTTATATGTCTTTCTTTTGTCCTGATCACCATCAGAACAAGCCTTGTTTTCAATGCTAAAATTAAAATGCATACTTTCTATTGTATTTAAAACATAGTTAAACATTTGGTTTTTTTTTTAAAAAAAAGATCTCAGTAAAAAAACTTGTTATAGGAAATATTGAACTTGTATTAATTACTTTCAGCAAACAATCCAAGTGAGTATAGAGAGATGGAGGCGCCACACACTCGTAGAAGCCCTGCTGCCTCTGAATCTGGACTGGTTGGGTCCACCTCAGACTCCAGGCCACGCAGCTACAGTGTGCCCACCAGCCAGGGACCATCACCCAACTGGAAGAAGTGGGTAAGAAACTAGTCTCTGGTTTTGTATTATTTTAACGTTTACAATCTGTCGTTGTAGTACCTTTCTATTGATATTGTTATTAAATGCTAGTTTTTATTGTAGCTGTTGCTAGAATTGTAATGTTATCTAAATAAATAAGTCTGTTACAATGTTATTTAAAATAATTTTCTTCGTGATTTTTTTTATTTTACTTATTTATTCATGCACAAGTGCCAATTTATTTTATTTTTTTAAGAGAATTTATGTATTTATTTTCTACATGCTATGTTTTCTTTTCTTTCCTAAAAAAAATCTAGGATGGAATAGGAGAGCGACCAGCCCACACAACCCCGACACCTGGACAGACAGACACGACCTCACCCTCATCATCATCCTCAGTCAAACCTAGCCATTTCCAACCATCCCACCCATCCCAGCTTCATGCTCCCTCCCAGGGGAGTGGGGGACCCTGTGACAGGAGCAGCGCCGACCAGTCTCGGTCCCCGCAGCCACAGCAGCAGCATCACCCTTTCCACCCCCGCCCACAGACTGGACCAACCCACCAGGGTCTGCCAGAGGCCGCCTACCCCCCATCAGGTTACTCACGTTTATACACTACATAAGAAGCTTCACATAGTTTTAACTCTTCAGTCAATAAAAACAAGGAAAGTGTTTGCCTAGCAATTGTTTTTGCTTCACTCTGCGGTTAGAAAGTGAAAGAAAAATAATTTGTTATCTAAACTGTTTTTTTAATTGTTGAGATATCTATTCACAGCATTTTCATCTTCATTTTTTTAAAACTCTGTATTCAGTGCCATCTTTACAAATTGTTGAAGATAAAACCATCACTTTAACTTAAATAGTTCTGTTCTAAACAAATTGTATGGTTGCCTTATTCAGGAATCAAATAGCTAATGTTAAATAATCCTTCTAGCAGAGATGTGACTTTTTCTGAGGTTCATTTTCTTTTTAAATTTTATTTGACAAATCTTACAATCCTAATTTAAATGTTTCACCTAGCTATACAAAAAATGAGGAATGATAGCATGAAGTAGATCTTCAGACAACCATAACCACTGTGCCTAGCCTGAGTACTGAACAAAATATTTCCTGGCTTCTTTTATAAGGAATTTTTCTTTATTGGAGTTAAAAATTTATTTTACTTTCATAGTAAAATGTAGAAAATCGTAATTAAATTATAATTATTCTCGGTAGAATAAATTGATTTTTCAACAAAAATGTAACTTAATTTCCAATGCCATAAAAAAAGTCTGGTCACATCTCTGATAATAAGCAGGGATCACATTTGTAGTAGCTCCTCCTGGTTCTTTGTAATTGAACTCAGTTTTTGTTTTCTACACGCCAGGCCTAGCAACAGTGGAGAGTAGTGGTTCTTCACACAGCATTAATGAGTCCCCCACTCAGAGTGTCTCAGGATTTTCCGCTATGATCGACCAGGGTTTCCGTGACAACAGCGAGACTCCTCCTCACCCTCGGGCTTCTCGTGGCGACAAGCCCACATCCTCTAGTCAGTCGTCTCTTCCGTCTCCACTCTCATCGTCATCGGGGATGAAACTGACAGGACAGATGGCCAACAGCTCGTCACCACAAGACCAACCGTCAAGCCGGTACCCTGGCTCTACAACACAAGACCAGCATGGGGTCAGTTCTATCCACTCAACAGACCAGGCTGATGAGGGCTCGTCTTACCATCGCGGTCAAGCTCAAGATGCTGCAGACCCCGCCCTGTCACCTTCATCTAGTGTTCCGGCTTATGGCAGGAAAAGGGCAATTGGGAGGCCAAGAGTTCGGCAAGATGACGTATCTCCAGCCACCCCGTCGTCTAGCATGCCGTCTCAGTCTGGCATCAAGTCTGTCTCACACCCCAGCAGCTCCTCCACAAGGGATCGACCCTCACCTAGCTCTGGCCCACCTGAAACGACCGGCCGTAGTGGACATAAATCTTCTGGTGGTGACAAAACTGGACGTCTGTCTGCGTATGATTTTCCTGACGACAGTCCAGATGATGAATCCGTCGGGCCAACACCCAGCAGCTACATGGCCCTGTCAGCCTCAGGCCGTGGGGCCAGGAAATGCCAGGTGGACAGCTCTGAGGGTAAAGGTTCATGGTCAGGACCTGACACTCAAGGGGCAGGGGAGGATGGCAAGTCAGGGGAGAAGAATGAAGCTCAAGGCTACGAGACCTTCCCATCTGGACAGTCTGAGAGCTCAGCTAAACCAAGGTCTAGATTTGGCAGCAGAGTTAGCAGTATAGAAGCTGAGTCCGGCCCGGGGCTGCATTCCTCTGTGGACAGCACCAGGCCAGACAAAGCCGGGGAGGAAGGGGAGGGGGTGGATAGTTCAACATCAGCTGATCGCTCCAAGCCTCCTAAACGAGCTAGGACAGGTGGGCTGGACAGCACATCCCAAGGTGGATCTAACGACAACATACCCGGCTCTGAGGTGACTCAAGGATCTAGTGACTCGACCAGTGAACCCCACGCCTACACACAACAGTGGAGATGCCCCAGACCGGGTCCTGACTCTGGGATAGGGGACGAGACGGGGAACAGGTCTATAACAAGCTCCGACCACTCCGAGAGCCACGGTGGCCTGGCCACGTCTGTGTCTGCGACCATCTCGTACTCGTCCAGCACACAGCCGGTGGTGTCCAGCATGATGCGAGACCCTGACCAAACGACCATGTGTTCCAGGGATCAGGAACCAGCACCCTTGCTGTCCTCTCAGTATGAGACCCTGTCTGATGATGATGACATGTAGAACATAATACAACCCTCCCCCCTCCATATTCATTAGTAACTGTCATTACGTATTTTCTAGTTAACTTGTAATGTAACTGTAAACATTTTTTTAAAAGTATATTTTAAAAATTATACCATTATTCATTTTTTTCTTTTAAATGTTTCCGACTTCTCATTTTAAAACTATGTACATTATGTTTGACATTTTAATATGTATGGTTAAAGAAGAAAATGTTTTGTTTCATTACCAATTAAGAAATTGGATCAATGAATAAAAAACCTTTTGAAAGAGTGAGGGCTGAAAAAGAAGTGAATATACTAGTTTTTGTAAAACAGAAAATGATTGTTTGTGAAGTTGTTGTCATTGATCAGTATTGGTTATTTTGTGGGTTGTCCTTACTAGCGGCATGACAAAAAATACAAATGAAAATTGTTTTTTTAATGTTAATGTTTTTATGCTGTTTTCTCCCAAAAATAATTTTTATATCTGCTGAGATTTTCTTGGAAGTTGTCCAAAAAAATGGTCTTTTAACCAAATTGGAAGTGTGTGTGAAAACTTTAGTTTAAACTTGGCAAATTTTATTTCATTTTCTTTGTTTTGTTTCATATTCTTTACATGTGAATATTCTCTTTTGAAATATGACTATGTTTTACCCCTTAAATAATATGTTGAATTAAATTAAAATGTAACACTGTTGTACAATGAAGCAAAACTGCCATGAATTGTTTTAAATGTATCATGCTTAGCTCCCTTGGTATTGTATTGTGAAGTAATGTAATATCATTGGGCACTTCTGTGCATTTACCAAATAGGTGTAAAATGTTAACAATAATGTTATCTAGGTAAAAGGCTATTTTCTTATAGCTTTCTTTTGAGAAGACTAATGAGCTATATAAATTTTGTTAGACTATTTTGAATTAATTTTAAAATTGATAAGACTCTGTCTTCATACATTTGGTTATTAACAGTTTAGAAATAAAGTTGGTTAGTGTATACAGGTGTTGTTCAGTTATTAATTGTCAAGATGATGTTAAATTTCATTATCATTGTTGTTTTTTATCCTTCTAAAGACCAATCTTTAGTACTTAATAACTTATTATTTAAACTGAAAGAATATAGGCCTACTCAATTGACCTAATTCCAATAACTGAGATGATAACCCATTGATATTTGATGTAAAATAATTTGTAACAGTTACATACACACCATAAGCACTAATTATCAACCGCAAATTTGACATTTAATTTTTGAAAATGAAAAAAAAAATAAACCACTAAGTATTACATAAAATAATGCCTATGATGAGCTTAGTGATCAAAATTAAGGATAGTAGTAGTAGCATAAGAAAGATTTTCACTGATTTTAAGAAAACTAGATTTCATACATGTTAATTAAATGCTATTGCCACTCAGCCTAAAATAGTGAAATCTGAACAGTATTATTCCATGTTAGTCCTCACTTATTTACAACGAGCTGACCCGCAACATATTATACACCGCCATCTAGTTGTTTTATTTTCTGCTTATAAGCAATTCATAATTTGTGAATTCAACACTACCCCCTCCCGCCCAGTGAAAGCAACCGTTTACAGTCAAAGAAAAGATCAGAAATTGTTACCTCCCCTTCGTTTCAAATCATTTAATCCTAAATTATCTGCCCCTAATAGCTGTCACAAACCCGGCTCTACAATTGTAAATTTTCGTGGTGAACCATAGCTCACCGGACAGGTGAGGATGAGGGTGGTGGCTAAGCTGCATGGTGTTTTCTATATATATATATACTTTATATATATATTACTTTTAACAGCACCCTGAATATTAAACTGCATGTAATGCTGACCAATTCAACAATGATCTATTTCTGCAGTTGTTAATGTCCTTGTACAAGTTGCCAAATGCACTCAAATTATTAAAAGAACAATGGGCTAGAGCTTCAGCTATTTCCTTCAGACTAAAAAGAAATCTGCAAATTGTTGCCTAGTGACAGTAGTAGACTCTTCAAAACGGACACAATAGACAATTTGTAGCAATCATCACAACAAGACTGAATACTATATGATGCTGCTGTAGCAAGTCCACATGCTCTGACACTTGTGCCACAGGAGGTGAAACCCCCACAGCCAACACATCAATGCCAGTTGTATCATGCATTAAAAATGCAGTGTGAAGCTAGTTACTTAGTTCTGATTATTATAGAAAGCTGAAGCTTTAATTGTAATAGCAATGTGTAGAGAAATATGAAAAAAGTAACACATGGCCTTAGTATTTCTGATATGCTAACTGTTGTGTAGTTACAATATTGGTCACAATGTCATTTCTGACTTCTAAAAAAAAAAGATCCAGAAATTGTTATATATTTTCAAATAGTTTAAACAAAAATTTGAATTAAGAAAGGTAACTGACAAGATACTACCTATTCAATGGGAACACTGCTAAGGTATGCTTCACGTTACTTGAGTATTGACTACTAGGTAGAAATCAGTGGAAATGACAAAAGATCACAAGTACAGTTATCAAATATTTGTAATAATAATACAAACTAGAAGTTTTTAAAACAGAAAAACAAGTAAAAATTCAAGTTCATGACATAAACTTTACATCACTGAATAAAACAAGACATATTTACACATATAAAGTTCAACATTAATCATATCAAAATAGTAAACAATATAAGATAATTGATAATAGATAGCCCATTAAACATCTGCACCACCAGGCAAATATTGTGGACCCCCTTCCTCTAGCTCAATTCGGGATCTTTCTTTTTCTTCAGCAACCCTTCTTAACTGCCTCCTGAACACTTCATTGTAAAGAAGGGATTTTTGAGCCTTGCTGACCCTAATGGCATCTCTCCTCATCCCAATCTTATAGGTTTTGGAACCTGTTGGAAGGTTCAAGAGGCCCAGAAAATCATGGGTAGCCTTTGAACCCATGTTGAACTCCCCAACACCTATACTAACTGCCACCTCCAGTCTTTTTCTCCCCACAAAAAGGTGTTTTAGACACCTACTCCATATTAGAGCATGGATTGACTCATTCGTATTCTGTGTCTTTCCATCTAAACACCGGTGAAGGAGGTCATCATGTGTCATGTGTTCATTAACAATAAGAATGTTCTCTGCAACTAATGGACATATGTATGTCAACACCATCTTTTCATGTTATGGTGTGGGCAAACCCTGAGCAGCAGCCCGCTGAAAAAAACACCAGGAGGATGCACCCTCCGGGCAGTCCTGGTGTTTAGGTTCCTCATCTGTGGATGAGCAATGGTGAAATGTGGCCTAAATGGCTTTCCGGATCTGAACAGAGGAGTTGGAGCGCAACGCCTTAGTGAAATATTTTTTGTAGTTTGGCAATCTTTGCTTGGTAAGTTTACCCCTACCATTTCCACCATGTGTCACTTTTTCCTTTTTCTTGGCATCCACCACATTCCTCAGTGCAGGCATCCACCACATTCCTCAGTGCAGGCATCCACCACATTCCACAGTGCAGTGTCCAGCCTGTTGGCCACATGATTCACACACTTCTGTTTCTCTACAGTGAGGTCCTGATATGGGCCCAGTTGATGGAGAGCCTTGATGGTATCTCCATCAAATATAACACTTCTGTATCTCAGTTGGTGCTTATCCATCGAGCGGGCCCACATCTTTACTGCAGCCTGCTGCTCCATGCTGCCACTTGATCCCAGATGGCTTATGTCACATTCTGTCTTGTGTGCATTGAACCATGCTCACTATTTGTCTTCGCTCTGGGCCTTTAAAACAAACCAGGTAAAATCCACACAAACATTTTCTAACACAGACTGTTACCCATGTATTCAAATATACTATCAAAACACACTGTAATGCTATTACTGCAAGCCATATGTGATGGATTAAAACAAAGACTGTTTAAAGTTTAAACCAATACTGAACAAACTTTTTTTTTATTCTTACTGAGATAATGGACAAAAAAAGAGTTGTTTTTTTTAAAATGACATCTTAATTATTGATATAAAAGTCAAAACATACATTATATTTAAAATTTAGAGTTGATATTCATTCATTACACTGACAAGAAGAAAACTCTTACAGTAAGAAAATGTAAATATTATAACAGACCATTTATATTTGAATACAAATTTTAGACAACTCAAAATCAGCAAAATTTTAATAAAATATCTTATTATCCTAACATTTATAGGATAAGTTTAAAATAATATAAATAAACAGTCCACTGTTGAAATTATTTTCAATAACCAGCAAGGCTTTTCATTCAATTTTTTTCACTCTAACAAATTTCAACTTGCTAAAATCACATATTCTGTTTTTCTTCCATTTGAAATACCACAGGAGATTTTAAGAAAAAGGAATTTTTTTCCTGTCAAATCTTCTGAACATTGATAATCAAACCTACTGCCTTGTGTAACATTGACAAAGTAACATTAAGAGAGAACATTTAATCCTGCTGAAGGTAATCCATGAATCAAGAGATGTCAGAACATATTTTAAGTTCATCTGGGCAGTGATCAGATATATTGTAGGAACTATCATTGCTCTGTACATACTATTTTTCTTGAGCAGCTTAGGAGTTAGAAGTCCTCCATTTTAACTTGGCTGAGACAGCCTTTAAATGAGTTTAATCTGACATCAATTTCCCCCTCCTCAAGCTCATCTTCTCCATACAGTTCTCTGTAACAAAAATCAGACATGCACATTCTGATACAGTTTGTGTGTTTAACGCCCCAGAGGCCCTGGCATTCAGCCCCCATTTCACAGCGCTGCCTGGCCGACTTGTAGCGCTTGTCATCTCTTTTCTTCCTGTATGTGTAGCGTTTGAAGGCATACTCTGTAACATTTTCACACAGCTGCGCCAGAACCAGCAAAATGAGTAAAGTCCAGACTAAACTTTTATAGACTGCAGCCATGATGATGGTTCATGTTATAGCCATTGCTAAAAAAAACCTGGGGAAACATAAATTTGAATCACTGTATTTCAAACCTGCCTGTTTCTCTTTGTGTGTGCTTTATACTACAGAAAAGTGATTGGTATAAATTATAAAATCTACATAAAATAAAAGTGCCCATAAAGAAAAACTGATGAACTTCGAGAGCAGGAATAACTACAAAGACCACTACAACTTTGTCTTCACCTTACCCTATTGACTCACTGGCTTTGCACTGAGATTTTTAAAGGATCATTCATAAATAAGTTAAACAGTAGGCCTACACTACTAAATACTGGGCCCTCATGTAGCTTTGCCTTTTTAACTACTAGGCTTGTCAAAGCCAGTGTAAAGGAATTAAGTCAATTTACTAGATTAATAATATATCTACTGAACTAGCTGTTAGGCACTACTATTATTTGAATAATTTTGAATGTCCAAATTACTCTTGGTCTTAGAAACTACTAATTTTACTCAACTAATGTAAAAATCAAGTCACAAATGAGCAGAGTTTCTTCCAGGCATCTCTTTGAAGAAATTCTACCACCCCCCGAACGAAATGGAAATTATATTATATAGAAAATATATACCCCACCCCCCCTGCAAATGAGTAAAAATAAAATTAAGGAAAGTAGGCCTAATCCTTTCATGAATAATGGCAAAAAATAAATGTTGTGCATTTGCCATTTAAAATTAATTCCAAACATATGAAATGAAGGCATTTAATCATTAATGAGTAGCAGAGCCACACACGGCCGATTTACGCACCTCCTAAACCTAAAAGTCAAGTAAAAGTGTTTTCCTAGTCCTAGACTAGATAGATTCTAAGTCATCTAAGAATTCTAAGTCCTAACACTGACTACAGTCTACAGTTAGTAGTAGTTAGTAGTGTTAGGCTAACAACACCTAGAAGATCTAGATCTAGATAGAATAGATCTAGGAGATTCTAGACTAAGTCCTAAAATAAAACGATAGATTATCAAAGATTTTTCCCCCAAGCGCTATATTACACAAATAAATAGACAACTTAGGTTAGCCTAAATAATACTAAATGAGCCTATATTTAAAGTAGAAGAAACATCCTACAATAATTTTTATTTTGAGACGGTATTCAGTTATTTGTTGTTTACCAAACTTTACAGAATCCACCTAACTGTGTGACAACGCCAAGTTGAACTTCAAAGAGAGGAGAGTTATAATCAAGTACGATAAAACAGTATCGCTTCTCTACCAACCAAGCCCAGTTCTACTGAACTTTAGCCTTATCAGGATAGTCGATTTCTCAGTAGTGGTATCGCTGATATATTTGTTGACTTGACTTGGTTACAACACTGGTTGTGGGTTATGCCAAGAAAAGATGCAATAGACCTAGATCTCTATTGAGTATTGTATTGATGATATAGTCGAGCAACCTACTTCACGATTCCTCCCCTTAAATAAACTCACTTCTAACGCGAACATCTACAGTAGTAGTAGATCTACTTTATGACTAACATTTTGAGAGAAAAGTCAACATATATTATATTATCCACCTGACATACTATACTCTAGTGCCTAGGGGGAGCTAATAATAAAGTGAAATTTCGTTTAACATTAAATTGTGCTCCAGATGGAAGTAAATACTTTAGAAAAAGGAAAGAAGAAAAGACAATGTGTGAAAACAAACTTCAAAACAGATGATAATGGAACTGGCGATGACAGTTTTTCAAATAAAAAACTAAAAAAACATTCATTTGGTGACCAACAAAATATTTCTTTTCTTGATGCTCCAAAATGTTGTATTTGGAAAGATATCAAAGGGGAAAATCTAAATTTACAGTATACACACTTATACACAGCAGAGGAAGCAACATGTCTATTGAACCAGTGCGAGCAAGAGCTTACCTACTATGAAGGGGACTTGGCTAAAGTGATGATGTTTGGAAAGTCAGTTGATATACCTAGGAAACAGGTAACCCATAACAATGCACTGAAATTAGCATGGTAATCAGCAGCAATGTAGATAAAAATTAGGGGAAGGGGGAGGAATGATAAAGAGTAAATAAACTTTGTGGGGAAAAAATTAAGAAATTATTTTCTTTCATGCCTTGTAGACTGGTAATATCAGCCAGTACCACCTAGTTACCTGGGTGTACATGTATAGATAATAAAATCACAGATAATCCTAGGCCTATACTGTTAGGACTAAGGAATACGATTATATTTAAAATACATAAGTAATTTTCATTAGCTACAAATTAAGAAAGATTTCTGAAAGAGACCGGCCACTGCCATCTGTTTTTCTCAATTAATAAATTGAATGCCACATTTTTTAAGGACATTTCAATAATTTCCTGATTTTTTACAACAGGTAGCCCATGGCAGTGAAGGGTTGTCATACACATTTTCTGGTAAAACTTTACCTGCTCAGCCGTGGACGACCTTACTGGTGAAAATTAGAGAACAGATAACACAAACAACAGGCTACAGTTTTAATTTTGTACTCATCAACAGGTGAAGACGAAATCTATACAGCACATTTTAATACATTTGAAACACATGAATGACAATATTACTTATTCATTGCTTTTAAAAAATTTTGTTGGGATACTTTAGTTAAAAAGACTATTACTATCTTTAAATTCTGTATAAGCTCAACATCTTTTTGCAGATACAAAGACGGTAAAGATTACATGGGAGAACATAAAGACGATGAGAAAGATCTCCAGTCAGGATACCCAATAGCATCTTTAAGTTTAGGTCAGATGAGAGACTTTGTGTTTAAACACCAGGACTCCAGAGGGAAAAATGCCAAACGCAAGATAGACACGGTCACAATACAACTGGAACATGGTTCTTTACTTTTGATGAAACATCCAACAAACTCATATTGGTACCACTCTCTCCCCAAACGCATGAAAGCTCTGGGGTTGAGGATTAACATGACATTTCGTATGATGGACAAATCACATTGTAAACATGTCAAAGTCAGTTGATTGAAGCAGTGATATAGTGTTGGACCAATGTTTTGTTACATTTTTATTCAAGTGAAATGCATCAGTTATCTACAAATAAAATTCATTTGAAAATAAAATGATGGCCAAACCCAAATAGTTTATTATATTTAGTTCAAAAGCTGTTTCTAATAAATGTCACTATATATACTGCTCCATTTATTCCCTGTCAAAAAAACCTGAACAATATCAAAGCTTTTGATAATCTCACACTGTTTAATATTATTATTAAATGTTTTTTGTATTTAGGCATCATGTTGAAAATGAAATACATCACAAAGTCAATCTAATTTTAAGGGGGAAAAAACACAACATGTACATTTCTAATACAGTGGCTTGCTAGTAATAAATTTCAAGCCAGTATAAACTAAAAACATACACACATTTTAAAAATGTATTATATTGCATATAACTAAATTAGTTAAGAAGGCAATGTTAAAAATTCAAAATATTAGAGTTAGTCTCCAGCATATTGAAAACTTTAAAAATCAGCAATTTTATTATTACTTCAACTATTAAAATAGTATTCATTTTATTTTATCATACAAAGAGTGTTTATCTTTGATTCCACCATGTGAAATGTTAGCGCACTCTCTACATCTCATCAGTTAAATTTTATTTTGTAAAATAATACCCAAAAAATTGCTCATGGCTGGTAGTCCCTACTCAAGAACAAATATAGTGCCAACATTTAATCCAGCATCAGCTGAATATCTAGAAATTTCCTCATAAACTCATCATCAGAGATAGGCACCCTCTCCGTTCCTTGACTTAGTTCTACAGCTTTTTTGTGTCTACGCTGTAGCTTAGCTGTAGTGGCGTTGTCTTTAAAAACTAGAGAACGTCTGAATTTTTTCTTTGTGAACACTGCAAGATGGTTGGGCGGGTTTTCCTTAATTGTCTCCCATACCTTAGGTTTGGGCTGCACAAAGTTTTTATTGCGGTACAGATCAACAAGTGCGGGACTTATGTCTATACTATCAGACTTTGGTTCCTGTGTTGAACTTTTACCATCACAACTTTCAGATGAGTTTTTGTCTTTATTATTTCTTGTGATTTTTACGTTATTAACAGGTTTTGAAGTTTGAGGAAAGCCCCATGATTTTCTATTTCTCAAAGATTTCAAAACTCTATTGCCTGTGTCACTGGTATCCATCTCTTCAGCAGTATCAGAAACCAAGTCACCGGAGACTTCAGTTTCCATGTCAACAATGGGTAACTCATGTGGAGATTCTGCATCCTCTTCTGAAATGTTCAAATTATTTTCTAATTTTGGGCTGCTCTTTGCTGCACTACATTCCTCATTGTCTCCCCCTATAGTGTGAGTGCTGCTAGATCTTCTCTTATTCTTTCCCTTTACAGGCACGTTAATGGTCACATCAGCTGTGCTTAGACTTTTAAAGTCATCTATCATTTCATTTAGCACATACATATTTGATTGATTATCTGTCATGTTCTTTGGGCAATTTTCCAATTCTTGATCGTTTTCAGTACATTGATCATTGCAGTTATCAAGCATATTTTCTTTATTTTCTAAATCAAAGTATGTATTATAAATGTCTGCTTGGGAAATACTGAATGATTTGTTGACCAAACCTGAAGTTTTTAATGGAGAAACAGAGCTCAGTGTAAGATGGTCATCAATTTCTGGGCTTTGCTCTAGCGCAAAACTCAGTGGCATTTCATGTGGTGAGAAAAATCTGGAGGACCTTCTGAGAGACTTTCTTTTACTTTGTTTGCCTGGTGTGCTAAAATCTGTCTTGTGCTCCATCTTATCAGCTACTGGTAAATCATTAGATGCTAAATTTGGTAAACCCAAACTTTTGATTAAATCTTCTGTAATTTCTAAATCACATCCATTCAAAGAATTAAGTTTTTCTAAATTTAATTCAATGTCTTTATTGTGATCACTCACGCAAAACTCATCACCAAAATTTTCAACAACTGAAATATTTTCTGGCATAAAATCAGGTTCATCATATACAGCTACTCCAGTTGTCCCACCATTACCTAAAGTTTCATGAGTGCTTGGATCTAAAACATCACTTTCTAGAAGCTTGTCAAAGTCAAGGCTGGTTTTCTTTGGTAAAACTTTATCAACATCT
This sequence comes from Physella acuta, assembly GCF_028476545.2. Taxonomy (NCBI): domain Eukaryota; kingdom Metazoa; phylum Mollusca; class Gastropoda; family Physidae; genus Physella; species Physella acuta. The sequence continues at coordinate 277,319 of NW_026731532.1, read as the reverse complement.
GCACCACAAGCAACTTCAATGTTAGGCACACTTTTTTTCAAAGAAAGACTTCTTCTTTGTCTTGCCTTTAGACTTTTGTCTGAGTTTGGCGTCATTTTTTCTCTCTTCTGCTCAGAACCTGGCGTTCCACTCTTTCGTCTGATTTTCAATGGCAAAATTGGCTCTCCTATTCTATTTTTGTTTTCTAGCTTTCTCTCCAGGCCAAGACCTCGACTTGTCTGTAATGCCTGGAGCTTGGATGACAGTTGCTCTATGACAGACTTCAAATGTTTGGACTGAACATCTGAAGTGTTTCTGGCACTTGTTTTATTAGGAGTTTCTTGATTTGATTTAGAGCAGCATGACACATCTAGAGACTGATGAGCACGTTCATTCACCTTGTGGGATGGGAAACTTTTCTGCGGGGTCCTTTTATCAACATTTGTTTTTGGATATGGCTTTGGTAACTGGAGAACTGGCTTGGTTTTCTTATCTAGTGGCAGTGCTCCTTTATTAAAAGAACTTGGCTTGTTTTGCTTTAAACCTGATTTACTGTTCCTATATATTCTAGTATCTTGTAATCTCTGTTTTTTCTTGACATATTCTCCTGTTGAACTAGGTTTAGTAGAAGAATGAGGCAAGGTAACAACAGCAGATTTGGTTTTAACCACCTCATTAGGTTCAAGATTGCAAGAAGTTGCCAAAAAGCTGGCTGTATTTTTACCATCCTCAGCATCTTCAATAAGTTGTGTATCTTCATCAACTAAGCTAGGATAGTTGGAATCTGCAATGATGACGGAACTAACGTTCAATGAAGGGGCATCTGCTACAGCTGACAATGATTCTGGTGTCCTACAACATTCAGGGGTATTGGATGAAGTTGTTGGAACACCTTGGTCCGAGAGGACAAATTCATAATCAGCAAAGGTTGATGTGTGTTTTGAATGATCAACATTTTCTCCTAGCCAAGCACTCCCATAAGCAGACTCAACAGCTATTACGTCTTCACTGTCATATTGGTTTTCTAATACAGCTTTCACCGGGATAAAAAAATTTGATGAGCGTCTTAAATTGCGAAGTGATCGGCGACGACATTTCTTGGAATCCATCGTGACATAATCTGTTGAGTTTAAAAGTGTAAACTATTGAAGTAAAGAGAGTAATATTACCTGGCTATTATTAGTAAACTATTGATAATATTAAAATCAATTATGAGATAATAATAATAATGAAAAACTAAAAAGTTGAGCCAAGAAATTTGAAATAAACACTGAAATTACTAAATTAGTACAGAGGAATACCATCAGATTACACAAATAAAGGTACCATAAAAAATGTGGATTCATAATCATGCTCAAATATTTGTAGTTTGATATTACTGATAAAGTGATATGAAACTTGGTCAGATGACAAATCCCTAAACAAGACAGACAGTAATTACATGGATTCTGATATAACTAAGGAGAATCACAGATGAAACACCAATGTTTTTCAGCAGGTTATTTTAATTTCTTCAGTTAAATATAGGATACAGTTGGAACCAAGAAAGGTAGCACAATTAACTTATATATTGACAAAAAAAGCATTTAAAAAGTCTAGGCAGATGTTTTAATTATTTAATCTGTACATTACTTGATTCAGACCTCGTTTTAAATTGAAATTACCTACAAAATGCACACTCAAGTTTTTGGACATTGTTTTTTACAGTTAACAGAATATGCTACTGTGAAGCTAAAAGTAGGATCATTAGCCTAATTAAATCTTCATATATTTGTTTTTTGATTCTATAGCCGCCTATATAAAATTAATTAGGGCTATCCTAAAAATTTTATTTTAAATTTAGGCTATAAATTAGTCTCCTACTAGTAGATCAGTAGATACTAGATAACACTGGACTAACACACCTTTTTGAAAGAAGATTCAGAGGATTTTAGATACCAATGACAGATAATAGACTCTTCTATAAAATATAAGTGTTGGGTTGTTAGTAGTATTGTAATCTCGACTAATTTTATGGTTAGAAATTACAAATTAGGGTTAGGCGTATGGTAGGACCAGGGTCGGGGTTAGGGACAGTGTTAGCATTGATATTAGAGCAAGTAATGTGTGTATTTAGTTAACTACCTAATGCCTAACACAACTGTAGCACCCCTTTTTTTAAAAAATTCCATTATTATCCGACAGGGGTATAAAAATTCTCCCGAAGATTCTATTAAACAATATATAGGGTAAAGGAGGGCGTTAAGAGCCGTGTGGTATTAAGCCCCAATCAACACCCCACCCCCACAAAACCCCCAATAACACTGCTAATCTACTTCTGAGGTAACAACCACTGCTGTTCTTTGATAACAGAGAAGCAGAGGATTCATTTTATGTAATTTATGACCCACTTGGTCCAATAGGGAGAGGATGAGACAAGATTTAATCCCACTGCTCTTTCCCTAAAATTTCTCATCTCCATAAAACCATTTTGTGAACTTTTTTTCCAAATAGACATAACTTGGGAAACTTCACTTTGTAATAAACCAAATGAGTTTTTCAAGCCCATTCTTTGTTCCTGTATTAGAGCATTGATTGTTGTACATTTTAACACTATTTTTATAGCTATGGCTAGAATAGTTTTATTTTGGTGAATTTTATTTGCACAGTGATTATTGGTGCCAAAACAAAATGGCCGACATTAGTCCCATTTTACCATGCTATAAAGTTTTTATCATTATCAGAGTAAAACTTGACTGATCATTACCATGATGGTTTTATTTGTTAGATAATAACTAAATCTACATGAATACATTAATTTTGTTCACTAGCTTGCCTGTTCAGAAAAGTTATAACAGATACTGTTATGTGGCTCTTGAAACCCTATGTGCAAGTTTCTCATTTATTAGACCACTGAATATGACACTGGTATAGGAATAGTTAACACAAAATGTATTAATTGTTAAACAGACTTGTGTCTAAATGATAGAAATACTATTCTAACCTGCTAAAAAGTAAAAATTCAGTCATCTCATGTTAGCAAGGTAATTTTTAAAATGGTATGAGTACTTATTACCCCTAAGGGGCAATACAGCAGACTCAGCCCCCACCTGTTTCTAACCAACCATAAAACTTCTAATCTCTTTGTAGGTAACAGGAATAAATGTTCTTAGGTCTCAGCCAATCTGGGGTGGTATGTTATGTAATTTATGACCCTCATGGTCCAGCATGGAAGTAAACAGACACATTAATACCACTGCTCCCCCCCCCCTTACAATTTCTTACCCCCATGATACCCGATTGTAGGAAAAAAAGTCACAGGAAAAAAAAACACAGGAAAAAAAAACACAGAAAAAAAGTCACAGGAAAAAAAGTCACAGGAAAAAAAGTCACAGGAAAAAAAGTCACAAATATATATTTGCATGATATTTGTTAATACTTTTATGTATTAAATATTTTGAGAGTGCAAATTAACTTAGGATTAATTAAATGTAATGTAATGTGTGTAGGCTGTATACGCATAGGATTTTTAATAATTCATCTAAAAATATTTATTATGAAGTATGTAGATTGTAATTATTTTAAACTTAAGATTAGTAGCATTTAATAGAATGCTCCAAAGTCACGTTTTTCATCGTGTTTTTTTTTTAAATACCAATATTAAATTACCGTGAAATGGTAAGTTCGTCTGACTTGCTGCCCTCAACTCATGGCAACAATAGTTATGTTTAGTTCAACCACCTTTACTGCACACATTTATCAGGCTCATTACATAACAAAACTTAGGATCAAAACAGAAAGCCGACAAGGTTCAAAGGCTGTCATTGACGCATAACGTCAGCAACACAAAATATGTTCGGACAATGCCTACTGAGGAGAGGCCGACCAGAGAATAGCCTACGGCAAAATGTGCCTAAATTTCTTTTATAATTAACTTTTCTACCGCGTATTTAACTAAATACGTAACAAAAGTTGAGATTGTTGTGTTAATTATCTTAGAGTATTTTTACTTACAATTGTTATAAATCATATTGCTTTTAACGTCTATAAATAATTTATGCTATCAAAAAATACAACCCATAACTATAAACATACAAAATTTACAATTCTTAACAAATTCATAAAAATATTTCTAAAAAGATTTTTGTGACTTTTTTTCTGTGACTTTATTTCTGTGACTTTTTTTCCGATAAAATTTTTCCACTGTGACTTTTTTTCTGTGACTTTTTTTCCTAGCAAAAACTGTGACTTTTTTTCTGTGTTTTTTTTTCCTGTGACTTTTTTTCCGTTTACCATGATACCCAACCCCCACCAGTTTCTGGCCCACCATAAAACTTCATCTCTTTGTAGGTAACATGGATTACAGTTACAGATCTCAGACAATCATGTTATGTAACATATGACCTTCATGGTCTAGCAGGGTGGAGACCAAAGAGGAATCAGTACCACTGCTCTCCCCTCACAATTTCTCACCTCCATGATCTAACCCACCATTAAACTTCATCTCTTTGTAGGTAACATGGACTAAGTTCTTAGATCTCAGCCAACCAGAGATAGCATCTCCTTATGTAATTTATGGCCCTCAGGGTCCAGCAAGGAGAACAAAGGGGAAACCAGAACCACTGCTCTCCCCTCAACATTTCTCACCTCCATGTCATGTTATGTAATGTATAGCACACATGGCTTATCAGGGGAAAGCATTAAGGCAGATTAGTTAGTACCAAACCTTTTTACATACAAGAATGTTAACTCTGGACAGCTACACACTAGTATACTAGCTACACACTAGGCATACTAATGTGCCTACTGTAAACTACTTGACTTTAGGCCCTATGTACACCTGTAATTGTATCAATTGTAGACTGGGCCCATTGGGGCCTAGTGATAGCTAGTATCAGTTAAAGTGTGTGTACACAGCATTAACTATTTTGGGGTTAGAAATTAATTATTTTTATTGAGGAGTTAGTCTAAACTAGGAGATAATGCTTATTGCCCTATTGCCCGGCTCCTTTCACCCCAAATGCTGATTTCGGGGGTATGACAATAAATGTTCAATTAAACCCATTTAAAGTATATTTAATAGACTTTGTTATTATTTTTATATTGTGTAAGATATGTTAGAATAATTTTGCCACATTTTCAATACTAAAAAATTCTTAGATTAGTAGAAATCTTTAAAAATGTACAGGTGCTAAAAAGTGTGGCTCTTAACGCCCTCCTTTACCCTATTAAATATAATGTGTCATTATCGGATAGACACTGATATAGTAAATACACTATAAAGTGATTATTAATAAAACTTAAATTACAGTTGGTGAATGTTACACACCGCCATACACTAACAGTACACTGAGTAGCACTGACTGAAGTTTTTAAATTTTTGGTTAGTTGGCCGGGGATGCTGGCTGGCTAAGTTCGAAGTAAGTAAAATGAACTTTAAAATTGTTACTAATTTGTTGTTTGTGTTGTTTGTTAAGGAATTGTCTTTGTTATTTTATATTTAAATTGTTATTTTAAAATTTTAAAATGTTACCCTTTGTTGTTGTTAACTAGAGTATGTTGGATAATTTAATTAATCATATTTTTTTTTCAAAACAAATGTATTGGTGTACAACTTCCTCTTTCGAAATTTGCTTCATAGCCACCGTATCCAATCAAATCTTGGATACCTTCACAGCAAGAATGGTATTGGCCTTTATTCGCAGTGTATCTTTAAAAAAATTATTAATAAATCAGCTATGCCTATTTTTAATTTATTTCATATTTTGATGGACGAAATTGACTACTCTCAATATTTTCTAAGGACATATTCGCTTGTAATATTGTCATCTTCAGTTGAGGTGAGGTGTTCGAAATTAATTAAGAGTTCATAAAGCGTTTTGATTTCTTTGCTCAATATTAAACAAATTATGAATTGTAGATAGGCTATAAATATATCAGACAATATGTTGAGCTAACAGCCTCACAGTTAAATCAATACACGTGAAGTTGATTTAAGTTAAAATAAATAGAGTCTAGAAAGACATTGACAATAGCTCGAATCATGAAAAACACTACACTGTCTGCAGCTAGCCTAAATTCTATATGATTTATCCAAAAATGTGACTCTAAGACCTAAGTGTAGAATTTTGTGTCAGGGTATATTTAATGGGGTCAATTCCAATATAAAAGTGCTTGATGCCAGTGGCGTAGCCAGGATTGTCTCAAGGGGGGGTCCAATTTTTTCCGGGGACAAACTTTCGATTTGCACCCGCCCCCACAAACTTTCGATTTGCACCCCCCCCCTCAAAGTATCGATTTGCACCCCCCCTTCAAACTTTCGATTTGCACCCCCCCCCTCCTCAAACTTTCGATTTGCAACCCCCCCCCCCCCTCAATCTTTCGATTTGCACCCCCCCCCCCATCAAACTTTCGATTTGCAACCCCCCTCATACTTTTTATATATATACCGAGGGGTCTATGGGCGGGTGTTATGACCCCCCTAACCCCCCCCCCCCCGGCCTACGCCACTGCTTGATGCCAAACCCTAAGAAAAGAGCTTCCAGGGGGTCGTCCTTAAATGACGTCACATTCGTAAGGGGGAGGGGGGATCCGTAATTTTGTGATGGTGTGTGATGAGGGAAGGGGGGTCAGATGGTGAGACGTCACACTTTTGCATTATAAAAAGCCATGTTAGAAATCTAATTTTAGACGTTATTTCGGGTTTTAGAAAACTGTTTTAATAAATTGTAATAGGAATTGATTAAAATACTCCTGGGTCCCAGGAAAGCAGCATGTTTGTGCGCTTGTATGTCCGTCTGTCTGTCTTGTGACTTTTCTCCGATATTTTTTTTTCCTTTTTATAACAAGTATTTTCTGTGACTTTTATGGCCTAGCAAAAATTGTATTTTTTTTTATTTATATGAATTATTTTCTTGTAACTTTTTCCCCGCTCATTCGTGTATTGCATGCGAAATAGAATTTATATAGAAATGATATACTTTTACCAGTGTCCGCAACCCCCCCCCCTCGGAAAATTTAGTCCGCCCCCCCCCCCCCCCCCCCCCCCCCCCCCCCCCCCAGAGAAAAATCTGAAATATACACTGAATATATTAATTACACGTCTTTTCTAGTTTGCTGTGTTGACCTATATTTTGTTGAAATGTTGCACTTTGACCTCCAAAACACGTGTATAGAGGGCGTTGTAAACACTCGGCAAACGACTGGCCTGATAATCGGAAGATTTGTACCGGCGAGATGATATCCTACAGAGCTTGATCTGTTTTGCTGCTTGTTTACAAAGTTCTAAGAAAATGGATCGTAATTCAGATAATTTTCGCAACCCTTTCCACCGTCCCCATGTGCATTTAATGGCAGCGTCTGGTCAGCATGCGGTGCAAGCTTCGTCTTCTAAAAGTAAAACCTTAAAAGGAATTATTGCAGGTTAGTTCATTTAATTTTAATTTATTTTGTTTTGTTTTGTTTTGAAAATAACTGATGAGTACTGAAAGTTGGCTCAGAGTTCAGAGTAGTCAGTCAGAGGTCCTAAAAATTTAAGGCTGTAGTGTTAAAGTTTAAGCATATGGAGAGGCTTAGTTTAGTTAGTAGTAGAAGTAGACTTCACTAGATCTATTCTAGATCTAGATCTAGACTACACTCAAGTCTAAGTATTAAAGTAAAGTAGACTACTACTAGATCTACTACTACTACTACTATTAAAAAGTTTTAAAGTAGATCTAGTCTAGATCTAGATCTAGTATTAAAATTAAAATCTATTTTTTATTAGTTCACTTCATTTTAAGATGAGTGTCAATGAGTGATGAGTAGACTGAGTAGCAGACTCTTACTCAGTAGACTCGCAGGAGTCTCAGAGTCAGTAGACTTAAGTAAACTAAGCCAAGGCTCTCCCAAGGGGCCAAGAGTGTCAAGAGTCCCACTGACTAACCTAGATCAGACTAGTGACTAGAAGATCTAAATCACAAATCTAGATAATTATTAATTAGGCCCTAATAGGTCATCTTTCTTTCATATTAGCATTAGAGGCAGAGGGCCTACTAGCTTCGGATTATTTTACAATCTCAAAACAATAGATAACCTTTAAAAAAATATTTGTAAGGACCATAGATCTAAAGCCTATTAGGTCAATTAGGATGATATTTCGAGTTGTCCCTTTGAATCCCGGTCAGAACGCCCCCCCCCCCCCCCCCCAGCCTGGCCTCAACCAACTGGCGGGCTCGCTGCATTGAGATGAATATAAACGCTAAACAATAATATAAACAATCTCATTTCAGTCGGTTAGGCCAATAATTGTTAGTTATAGTTAGCTATGCTAATTTAGTAATCTAAGTAGATCCACAACTTCTTAGTAATGTAATTGAAAAGTATATAGAATCATGTAGACCCATTAATTGGTATTAAAGCATTTTTTATTTAGCAGAGTTTAAGTTGAGTTACTTGTCATACTGTACAGATTTATAGTTTACATTGCAACTAGTTAATTGTTGACCTTGATTTGGGGTTAAGACTGTAGAGTGTAGAGTCAAGAAATTCTACATATGGCAGTTGATTTTGCTTTTGGCTACAGTTCAAACAGTGATGCATTTGTAATTAAAGTTGCAATCATTGTTTAATTTTTGTTGGGGACTACCTGGCTATACTGAGAATGTCTGACAGGCATTTACTCAAATTTACTACATACTGATTTAGGTCTCAAATTACGACTTTTTCTCTCAGCATCAGTGTTAAAACCAGGTTAGCAATACAAACACCACTTAATAATAGGCTGATATCTTCACCCTCTTGAGTCTAGTCTTTGTGTAGACCTAATCTTTGAACTTTAGTTGAACTTTGATAAGTATCAAAATGATAAGGATGTTTTTATTTTTATCTGTTCCTGTACTTTACATTGAAATATTTTTTTAAAGAAAACAGATCTATATTTTTGTCTAGTTTCACAGCTTCATTTGTATGGATTAAAATAGTTTTTACTTCACTTTTGACAAATAAAGTACCAAAGTAGCTTCTTAAATTTGTTTATCATCATGTAGAGCTTAAAAATATTACCACATGAGATATATTTTCAAAGCATATTAAGATAAGTATTCTTGCAGAAGTTACAGAATTTTACCTATTTTAAAAACATGTTGGTATCAAGGGTTTGTGCATTGGTATAGCTTCAAGTTGTCAAGAGCATACATGGTCACCTTATTGTGGCATCTATTTTAGCAGGTGCTTATTTTATGGGAAATCTGAAAAATTTCTGTTACCATATTCTTATGATCTATTTCAATACTGATTCATCTAGGTGCTCTCATTGGTGTTTAAAAAAAAGTTTAAATAAATTATTTTGTTAAAATTGTATAACACTAGTGCCAGAAATGGGATCTATCATAAGCTACCATTAACAGTATGAAAATGCCAACTCAGCTATTATATTGGATGGACTTGTTGTTTTTAACTTTCAAGCATGTAATTGCAGTCTATTGTTTAGTTACTCCACATACCTTGCAACCTGACAGTGCACCCTAGTGTCCTATTTAAAGCTGTTTCTTTCATGGTTCAGTAATCTTTGTTCTTGTGTGAATATATTTTTTTTCTTTCTAAGAATCTTACAGTATATAAGAGATCAGGATGTTTTTGTAGACCAGGATCTGTGAAGGTCATATTTTAATGGTTGATGCTTGTGTCATGGTCTACCTACATAGAAACCTGCTCTAAAAAGACATTGGTCAAAGGAGTCACTGATTCAGAAGATTGCATCTGGTTATAAAAATACAGCCATATTCAATCTCTTCTCTTTATAACACCTCTCCCCCCCCCCCCCCCCATATTTTAAAAAAGAATACAAGTTGGTAGATATCAACTTGAAGCACCGTTAGTGTGCTGTGCTAGTCATAGAATCAAGTATGTAGATCATCATGATATATGGTGTGTCAGCCCAACGCCCCACCTATACATATTGTAACCAAAGCGACCATTCACACCCCTTTCTTCCCACCTCATTGGTTCTCTTATCTTGGCTGTTATGATTCGAGTGTGGAAGAAAATGTTTTAGTTTGCATTTCAAAACGTCTTAGGCCCAATAGTTAAAACAAGGATGTCCTGTAGCTGCTGAGCTATATTAACGTTTAATGTACTTAAGGAGGAAGCATTTTTGTCCCGTGTTAACCATTGTATCACGCTACAACTGAGAAACTGAACATTTAGATCTCTTCTCAAAGCTAACCCGTCGTCACCAAGTCAAACGATACAGTGTCCCGGTCTGTTTATGCATGTCAGCACATGTGCCGTGTTCTATTTTAAGACACCACGCGGTCTGTAGAGTCAATAAACAGCGTTTGAAGCTGTTGGGGTTTGTTGTTTAAGGTTATGACATGACCCGTTCGGCGATGTGGGATGAAGCTAAGGACAGTTAAGTAAGGTTGGCCATGTAAACACGGTCATGGCCGTTGGATGTTTTTGATGGTGGGGCACAAGTGGTGTGATGGTCACATTTTGATTACAGTAACCTTACACCGCTGATTTTTTCGACACCCCATATTTAAAAAAAAAATTAATAATAATATTACTAAAACGAGTTTAATAACTGTAATATTATTGCTGTTCTTAAACTCGTTTTTGAACAAGAAAAATACTTTAAAACCCCATACTAAGTAAACTAGCGTTTAAAATCTCGGTAATGAATGTGTGTGCGTATTGCATTAATAAAGCAATACCTTGACCTAGCGTGATGAATGATACTGGTTAAAGTAAAGTAAGGGAATCTGTACATGATGGGACGACGCTTATAAATAAATCAGCTATGTCTGTTACGGAATGGCTTGACGTATTTTTTGTGCCGACGTTTTTTTTTTTTCTTTTATAGAATTGCTCTTCCCTGCCACAATTTCTCTTTATTTTGATCTAATATATATATATATATATATATATATATATATATATATATATATATATATATATATATATATATATATATATATATATATATATATATATATAACTTTTAAAGCAGTGGTGTGCGGTATTTGTTGCTGTATTATTTAAAATCGAGAGTTGTAGTCTAGATCTAACCCAATGTGTACAGCATTCAGCCACTGTTTGTTTTCGTTGAGTAGTTCCGCGGCTTCCGCGACCGGTGAATGACCTTTCTACACACAACAAACGAATCAGCAGACGTCCACGCCGTCAGCTCGATAGTCGGCGCGGTTGTTTTTTTTTTAATCTTCTACAACTCGACAGCCAACATGTTAAATATTGTTTCCTATGTTGGCTATTGTGTGGCTGAAATCGGTGGAAAAAATGGCATTACGAAAGATGTTTGAGGCGATTGATTTGACGCAGCTGTGCAAATAGACCGGGAGAAATTGTAAACAGTTTCATGTTTGTACACAACACGCTGCCCACTAAGCCTTTCTTTAGGCTGCGTCACGCTAACTTGACCTTGACCTTTTTATCATGTACAATTTTAGTTTTTTAACAGATTTTCGTCCCTTCGATACATTTCAAAATTATTTTTTTTTGACCACTCCTGTAGCGTAAATGTCTGACCAGGTTAAAAATAAACCTTGAGTCACTAAAAATAGCTCTGGCCATCGTAAACATCCTTTGCGTGTGAGGCCCACTTGAAAAAATCCCTACCACTATAATTATCTGGACAATTGCTCTGTCGATATAAGAAGACTGTGGTTTTTTTTAAAGCTGCTTAGTAGTCTACTCAAAAGTGTTTATAGTAAAACATTCTTTAACTTTAAGCCTTATCCTTTTTTCATCGATCTTATAATCTGATTATAATATAAATTCAATTCGGCTTATCTAAGCAGACTTGTTTTGAGTGAGTGGTGAAATTGCATTATTGGTACAGTTAAAATGCTTTTCCATGAAATTGAATTTAACTGTTAAAAGAGTGATAAAAAATGCTGTTTTTGTAGATGAAGATGTATGTGGCTTGTATCTGTGTTTGTTACTTGTTCTACACTCCCCTCCACCCACACACACACATTCATACTATAAATGTGATCAGAGACTGAGGTTCCATAGGGGTCTGGAGATTTGTATCTATGACGTACTTTCAGGTGCTACAACAGGGTCTTTTGCATATGTAGCTAACAATTAAGTTTCAGCTGATGTAATCATTGGGGAGGTGTACGCAAGGAATTCTGGTTGTGATCTGTATCTAACAATAAATGTGATTTACTTTCAGGTGCCATCACAGGGGGTCTAGAGATCTGTATCTAACAATAAATGTGATCAACTTTCAGGTGCCATCACAGGGGCTCTAGAGATCTGTATCTAACAATAAATGTGATTTACTTTCAGGTGCCATCACAGGGGGTCTAGAGATCTGTATCTAACAATAAATGTGATTTACTTTCAGGTGCCATCACAGGGGGTCTAGAGATCTGTATCTAACAATAAATGTGATTTACTTTCAGGTGCCATCACAGGGGGTCTAGAGATCTGTATCTAACAATAAATGTGATTTACTTTCAGGTGCCATCACAGGGCTTTAGAGATCTGTATCTAACAATAAATGTAATTTACTTTCAGGTGCCATCACAGGGGGTCTAGAGATCTGTATCACCTTCCCAACAGAATATGTGAAAACCCAGCTGCAGCTAGATGAAAAATCTGGAGCACAAAAAAGATACAAAGGTCCCATTGATTGTGTCAAGCTAACAGTGAAGGAGTATGGGGTGCGGGGACTCTACAGGGGCCTCAGTGTGCTACTCTATGGGTCCATACCTAAGTCAGCTGTTAGGTACGTTGTGTTTGACTAGCTTTGAAATGTGTTTCTCATGCTACATAAGTGATTATTGTAGCACTATTGAATTCAAATATATCCCACCAGAAGAAAATAATAGTCCAAATTTTAAAAGAAAAACATTTTTTTACTCTCTATCTCTGACATATTGTTCCTTAAATTGTCATGGAAGTGGTGGGATTTGTCTATTCATTCTCATCATCTACACTTGTCTATATATAAATTCTCTTCTTGGAGACGATAGAAAACACCAAGCTGTAAGCGCGCTCCCTACCACCCCCACCCCTACATGGTCTGGTGAGCTGGGGTTCACGCTAAATGTTTGCAATCGTAGAGCCGGGTTTAGTGACGGCTATTAGTGGCATATAATTTAGTTTGAAACAATTTTAAACTTAGGGGATGTAACTAAGAGATTACTTTCACGGAAGAGGTGTGGGGTTGGGGAAAGGAGGGGGGTTATCATCCTTAACGAGCTACTAATAGTGTTTTAAAGCAAATATTTTCATTGTCGAATTCACAAATTATGAATTACTGAAAAGTAGAAAATAAAACAACTAAATAGCAGCGTATGATACGCCGTGGGTCGGCTCGTTGTATATAAATAGCTTGTTTTTTTTTTTTAACATCCTAACCTTTTAATTTATTCTAGGTTTGGTTCATTTGAAGAATTTAAAAAACAGATGGTTGGTGCTAATGGTACATTAAATGGCCATCAAAGGTTGATATGTGGTTTAGGTGAGTCTGTCACTTTAGTACATAACTTATATTACATTGTGTTACTGTTTATATTTCCTTTATACAAATACATCTACAACTTTTTCTAACCTTGGCCACTCAAGCAAGAGGTGAATTTTTCATGCTTGACAAGGGGAAATAACTGTTCCCACAGGTGCTGGTATTTCTGAAGCCGTGTTTGCTGTCACCCCTATGGAAACAATTAAAGTGAAATTTATCAATGACCAGACATCAGCCAAGCCACGCTTCAAAGGATTTTTTCATGGGGTCAGGTGTATTGTCCGGGAACAAGGTTAGCTTGCTTTAATTTTTAAACTTTGTTTTATTACTTCCCCCCTCCCAATATTTTATTGTTTATACAAGGATATAAGGACGGAGTGGTCTAGCGGTAGAAAGCTGGACTGCTAACCCGTAAGTCTCGAGTTCGAATCTGGGTTCAAGTCAGTAGACCGTCCCTGAGTCCACCCAACTCTGACAAAGTAAAGGCAGCGGGGCATAGTGCTGACCACACTATCTCTTCATATACCGAGGTCACAGAAATAAGTGAACTCTACTTCACTTGCCCTATAGACCGTCACGTTTGTAAAGGGAACTTTTTTTATAAAAATGGATATATTTAGAGATGTATATTATTTGTGTATGTATGTATGTAAATATTGTTATATAGAGATAAAAATGTATACCTTGATTACAAAAACATTGTTTTATGAATTGAAAATAAAATGCATTGTGGGTGTTTTATTTTTCTAGGACTGCGAGGCTGCTATCAAGGTGTAACGGCCACAATGATTAAACAAGGTACAAATCAAGCCATCAGATTCTTTGTGATGGAGACCTTGAAGGACTGGTACAGGGGAGACGACAAACAAATGAAGGTGCCCACACTGGTCACTGGACTTTTTGGTGCTATAGCTGGAACGGCATCTGTCTACGGCAACACACCTGTAGATGTGGTCAAGACTAGGATGCAGGTAGAGTCTCTTAAGTCATATGTTTCCATACTGTGATTGTACATCTCTTTACCGTTAGATGATGTTTATTGAACTTGTAGCTGTTAATCCCTTAGCCCTACACGAAACAGCATCAGTGATAAACTTAAAAACCTTAGGGTTAGTCTTGGAGTTGAAATATTACTATAAAAAATACAAGCTATAGCAATATGTCATTACTAAACAACTAGCAATTAGATTTATTTTTATAGTAAAATTTGAAATTGTGTACATATAAGCAATGATATGTTTACCATATGACATTTTAAACTTAATATAAAAATGACAAATGTTTTTTCTGTATGAACAGGGTCTGGAGGCTCATAAATATAAAAACACATGGGACTGTGCTGTTCAGATTTGGAAACATGAAGGTCCCAGAGCGTAAGTACATACCTTCTTTTTGGATGCTTGTCAGTAAAGTCTTTATACAAAATTGTTTTAAATTTTTAGGCTAACTTCCTAAACCAGTTATTTAAAACCATGATTTGGTGAAGCTCCATTAGTGCATAAGCCATAACTTTAAAAAAATGATGCTACTTAGTCAATGCACCTTGATATAATTAAAAAAACTATTTTTTCTGGTTAACGACCTGGATTAACCTTAGGTCACTGTGCCATAAGCTACTTTATTTATAAAAAATAGATAACTGATAAGCTACTTATTTCACTGACACAATTCACAGCAGTCCTAATAAGTCAATAAAGTAATCCTTATCTACAGACAGTATTTTTTTTATAAATGGGCTCTGTAGGTTCAAAGTTCAAGTAAGCTGTGATTTAAGGTTTCCAAAAATTCCTTTCAGATTTTACAAAGGTACAGTTCCACGCTTGAGTAGAGTGACACTGGATGTGGCCATAACGTTCATGATCTATGACAACTTCATGTTCTACTTTAACAAGGTCTGGAAGACGTAGACCTCACCTGCGGCACCTGCTGGAATTAGAATTACTGTTAAGGTTTGACTTGCGCTGTTTAGATGGGGTAAGGGTTTCACATTCTGTATCAACAAGATCTGGAAGATCAACCAACATTACCAATTGTAGTTGTTGTTTTGAAAATTACTAGAAATAACAGTTACTTGTGACCATTTGTAAATGTAGAGTTCGTATTTAAAACAAATATTTAAAGCATTATTTTAACATGTTAGTTTAAATATTAGAACAGCGCCACATACAATAAGGATTTTATTTGCATAATTTATTCCACAATATATAGAACTGTTTAATCAGTTCAGTCGTTAAAAAATTGTTTCAATAAGTTCAAGCAATATTAATATAAAAAACAAACAACAAATAAGTTAAAAAGACCCACTTTGACTTACTTATGAACATTTTAAACTAAAAGGTCTCTTTAGTTGTGTACTTGAGCAGGGGGGAGGGTTAAATCCTAATAGTTGTGCCAATAATGTTATATTTGCATAATAAGATTGTGTTGTTTGTGAAGGTCTCTAGTGTTGAGATTTACATAATGACAAACCATTGAAAAGTTTATCTGTGAACAATCTCATTTTAGTACGTCAACAGATTTTTGTGTGTTTACAAATACTTTACATATTCCAAACTAATTTTTGAGGAAGTTTATTTGAGGTGTCAGGGTTTGTTGAGATCTTTATGAGGGCACATGTTGGATCTATAAGATGTTGCAATCATAATACATACATTATTGTTCATTCTTTTAGATTTTTTTTTTTTCATGTTTAACTTTATCAGAGTTTAAGATTCCATTTCATTACCATTACGATTATATTATGCATCAGAGTTTGAAAGGTTCAATTTCACCACCTCTAACTTTAGTGATCAGAATTTAAAAGATTCTATTTCCCTACCATTTACTATCACCAGTCTTAAGGTTGTGCTTCCATCCACCAAGTTTGCTGCATGTTTCATGTTGGGGCTGGACTTGTATTTAATCAGAGGTTAATTCAACTGGTGAACATTTAGTATTTTGTTCAAGTCAGAATACAACTGCCATAGTTTTACCAAAAAATAATCTTGCACAATTGTTTCAATCACTCATGGGGATTTAATGTGTTATTTTATTTAAATGTCGAAAGATTGTTTTTACTCAGAATGTTTTTGTTATTTCATATATTTTGAATGTAAAATCAAACATGAGCTTATTTCAATAGTTCTTATTGCTAGATGATATTTTATGTTCTAGAGGCTGTGTTATATTATTTTTGTAGGAAACCAATGTTGATACCAGCTTGTAATAGCTCAACCACACTCAGGTTCAGTATTGTTGATGGTGTCTGGTATTATTTATGTCTTCTGTGTTTTTGTAACAGCAGTGAATGGTATTATTTCTTTCATGATTTGTTTTTGTCGAATAGTTTTACATTTTCATTATATTTATTTTAATTTTAAAAATTTATGTTTGCACATAATTTGACAAAACTACATACAAATTCTTCGAGTTTTTAATTTCAAATATTTTTTTTTTCCATTTTACTTGATCCAAAGATATTCATTGTAATCAAATTTTGTGTTCATCTCAAAACTATGTAAATGCAGCTTCAAAATAATATCTTATTCCATTCCATGCTAAATTGCAATTTTACATTTAGATATACTCAACATTAAATTTCATAAGTTTATTAGTTGATTCATATATACTATTATAATATTTATGGGCATATTTTCCGACAACAATATAAATATGAAATTTTGCGCTATGTAAGTTATCCAAGTGAGGAAACACTACTGCAACACTTGATGTGCATTCCTGTATGTAGACACTTATATACTTGTATCTCATGTATCTTCTTATGTTATCTAAATTTGATTTATGTGTTTGAAAAGTTGATGTTTGATGCAGGCATTTGATGAAAATGTCAGTATAATACTGTTTAAATTTTTATCACATTCAGAACTGGGTTGATTTGTGTTCAGTTTTTGAAACATTTTTTGCACATATAATTATTATAAAAATAACTCTGGAAATTGTCTCTTAGACATTTTAAAAAGTCAAGTTCTATCTTATTCTACTGGGTTTTTTCTGTGATAAGTTTATTCAATTTTTTTTTAAAACTAGTTTGTATGATGAAATTCTAGAGTAAAATTGTATGTATAAATTTATATTAGGTGAGCTGAAGTGTTTTAGGTACATCTATTGTTGTAGAATGTGGGATTATAGCCTAGTTTGGGGTGTGGTTTTACCTAGCAGTCTTTATGTGGGGTTATTGCCTAGGCATGTGTGTGGTTATTGCCTAGCAATATCTAGTTATAGCATAGGCGTGTGTGTAGTTAGAGAATAGAAGTTTGTGTGGTTACAGCATAGCAGTGTGTGTGTGTGTGTGTGTAGTTCTAGCCTAGCAGCGTGTATGTATAAGTAGAGTCATTGCCTCTTTGTTAATTTAGAGTTCATGTTGATGTCATTGTTTAGACAAATTAATGTTTACTTTACATCTTTTTTACGTGGATATTTTCTCTATGGTTTCATTAAACTAAATACAAAAACATCTCTTCGCTTTGGTTTGTACAAAACAGATGCTGTAAAACACTTTTAAATGTACAGGTACAAGGAATGGATATGATAAAATGGAGGATTACCAATAAATTGTTTTTTAAAAAAACACTAATAAAACTAATAAGGCTATTACAGTATTACTATGGCACCGTTTTTTCCTGGGGGTTAGTCCGTTGTTTGCATTTATTTAATTTAAAAAATCATCCAGCAACTTTATTGCTTGCAAAAATACAAGGTGAATATGTTCCCTTTTGAGTGCAGCAAACAGTAATTAACAGTTTTAAGTGGTCTCACAGTAGTAGGTTCTGATTAAAACTGACAACGAATTGGGGGGCCGTGTGGTAGGTTTTCTCATTACGTCTACCAATTTAAAAAAACAATTTTACAACTCTTCTCCAATGTTGAAATCCCCATATTCCGTTGTTTGTCGGTGACAACAGCTTTTATTTCTGCTTTATTCACATCATCCCTTCTTCTTTCCAAAAAAATACTTTTGATTTATTGATGTGGGCTCTTATAAAAAAAAAATTCCCAGTCATAAAACTTGTAATAAAAGCCTTTTTATGGAGGGAGGACAGTCGGCAGGCAGTCGCTAAAGGCAGACCGGAAATCAAATATTCTGGATTCAGCTACAGCAAATGTTGAGACTGAGATCGCGTGTTGGCTGAAGAAAGATGACACAACTCATTGCACGTTTGAAAAACTAGATAGACAATCTGCCCCTACTCTCTTTGCATCAGTGGGAGGGGGTGGGGTGAAAAGGGTGGTCATATGGACCAGTTTGTCTAAAATAATTTTTTTACAAGCTTTTATTTAACTCACTTCCTCTGTCGTCAGTCTGTCTAGATCGAAACGCCGGAGCGAAAATTCGGACACTTCTGACAGATACGGTTCGTAATTGGTACGTGGGTCAAGACATGAAAACAATGCATTATGACATTAAATTTGACTATTTAAATTACTATAAAGAAAAGCGTGGGTCACTTTTGTATCTATTGGATACCCTTACTAATATTTAGGAAGAGACCCACGCTTTTCTTTATAGTTATTTAAATAGTAGTGTATAATTTATTTTCTACTTTTTAGTGTATGTATTACATAAAAGCTTGTTATTAAAACGTTTTTTTTTATCAATTTTTTATAAAAATACGGATGTACATGAACAAGAGAGTTTATTCAAAGCGAATTCTATATATTTTTCGCACGAAAACTTCATGTTTCGGAAACATCCAACGTCTTTAAGTATAGAAAAAAAAACGTGAAATACAACTTTTGAAGTGATCTCTACACCAACACCAACGATATAAATTAAAATAGGCCTAGGCGGAAGAACTGTTATAATTCATTTTCATCTCAACAGCCACGTCATCAAAACCCGCGAATGAAAGTAGATAATCAAGCGGTCATAATTTCATCTCAAATAATCTCCCCTTTTTTTCTTCCCCTTCCCTCCATCTGCACTTTATAATGATGATTGCAATTAATTTAATCCACGTGCCTGTTTAAATTTACCGAATGACACCTTGAGTGCAATGCTTGGTGAACTGAGTGCTGTAATTTTTTTATAAAAGCACTCTAGTGCAGTGATTGTTTTAATTAGGTCACCCGTAATTTGTACATCTAATTGCCTACTAATTTAATCTAATCAAATATATTTAAAGATTTCGACACCCTTTTTACTTATCTACCTCCTCCCCCCTTCCACACCCCCCTCCTCCTCCCCCCCCCCCCCCCCCCATTCTCCAAGATCTTAATTCTATAATTAAAATGCGTACGTTACTTTGCTGTACCATTCCATCTCCTCCGCCCTTTGACACCTTACAATAAAAGAAAAAAAAATAATCATCTTCAATTACAGAAAAATTAAGGACAGTAGTTAATGGCGTGTAATTTAATTAAACCCCGCTAAAATGGCTTCAGTGCACGAGAAATAAAACTCCCCGATATCGTGAGCTAATTGTTGAACATTTAATTTAACTCGCGAGCACCCTACACCAGAGATAAATTAAATATTTTACCGTCCAAGTTTTTAATTTCAACAATTCTTTTTTTAAATATTTGATAATAGATCAGTCATCATTATTCAAAGTATTGAATCAATAGTTCTAAAAATATCAAGGGGGATTTCGTTTATTTGACTAGCAAAAACACTGGGTCCATTTTGGTAGATTTTTGTTAAATCAATCGGAATTAAGTTCTGTTTATATATTTCCAGTTGACTATAAAAAGATGTGTGCGTACTTTTACAAAGTTAGTCAAAACATTTTGGGTTGTCGATTAGAATAGATTGACAATGTTTTTATTCAGCTCGCAGACGATGAGTACTGTAGAAGGACAAAAGGACCTCCCCAAAGTGGATGTAAGTTATCTCGACATTGGCTCATTTGACCCAGTTAGCGATGGTATGCTGAAAACAGTGACAATCGTTAATTACGCTTTTTTGATTGGGGTCATTAGCGTCACCGGGGTCGTTCTTAATATCATCAACATCGCTGTCTTTTTAAAACAGGGGTTTAAGGATCCTATTAATATCCCTCTGGTCGGGTTGGCTGTGGCTGATACCGGAGGGTTGGTGTGTCTGATATGGATGAGCCTGTGCTACAACCCTCTGGTGGTTGGCAGCCTAGAGCGGTTGGACCTGGTTGGCATTCAGCACATCACAGCCGGCTGGCCTCACGTCTGCTTCACGCGGATCACCGGCTGGCTGACCGTCTTCATCACGTTCGAGAGGTACCTGTGTATCGCCTTCCCGCTCAAGGTCAAGGCTATCCTCACCCCGCGGCGCACCGCCATCATCGTCGTCGTGATTTTTATCGTTTTAATTTTAACCGTCGTCCCCGTTTACATCGCCATATACATCGACCGTGTCTTCAGCTCTAAATATAACCGAACACTCTTCACTATCGTTTATATTCAAGATGGCGTCAGCTTGGAAAAATTCTCACTGTACTGCAGTACATTTTTACAGCTTTCTTCCTTTGTCTTAGTCGCTATGTTGACAACAGGGCTTGTCGTAAAAATAACTCAGAAATCAAAATGGCGGATCGCTACGTCTTCGGCTAACCAGAACGAGGCCGTATCCTCGCGGGATAGAAAAGTCGTCAGGATGGTGATATTTATCTCAGGGATATTTATCCTCAGCTTCACCCCCGTGGTCATACATATGCTCGCCATGTTGTCCGTTGCAGACTTTATCGTGGGAGGGAGGTATCAGAACCTGTTCCTTCTCTGCGGGACTTTTGTCTTCAATCTGCAGGCCATCAACTCCAGCGCCAACATCTTCGTCTACCTGAAGATGAGCAGCAAGTTCAAGGACGTGTTCATGTCCATGTTTTGCAACGTCAAGAAACAATGATGTATCCTACTGCGGGATTCTAAATAATTTAAGAAAAAACTGTTGTTTTAAAAAATATATATAAACGGGGTAAATAGGATTTAAAAAAAAAAAAAAAAACATGGGATTCTTTTTAACACGTTTTTCTTAACTCAGCTTCGCGTTTGTTTGTTTGTTTGGATGTTTGTTGTTAAAATTGACATCGAAAATTAGCCCACTTCTGATTGCTCTAGAGACCTGAAATTTGGCATGCATGCTACTTTCGCCTAACAATTTCAGATGCAATCATAAAAACTAGCAATTAGTGACCGTAATTAGCTTAATTTAATTACGCCCCAAGGACCATAAAATTGAGGACATGATTTCTAAAGATACCGACAAGACTGGAGGCCTATAGACACAGTTACTTCGGCCCCAATCGATGTGAGCGCGCTGGCCGTGAACGTATAGTGGTTAGTACTTCGCGTTGTGGCCGCGACAACCCAGGTTCGAATCCTGGTCGCTCAAGATTTTTAGTCCGTGTAATTATAAACACTTTTTTAAAAAACACGTTTTTCATGTGTAGCAACGGACTAAAAAGGAGAAAATAAAATACTTAAAAAAAACTTTAAAAAAAAACACGTTTTTTATGTGTAGCAACGGACTAAAAAGGAGAACGGACACGGTAACACATTGTTAACGGTGACACGGTTGGTATGCTGGGCATGCTAAAATACACATAAACACGTTTTTCCTTAACTCAGCTTCGCGTTTATTTGTTTGTTTATGGGAGATTTGATCACGTGATTCGTGAGTAGATCTCCACGCCAGCAACGTAAATTACACCCTTTCTCTGTTTAAAGCGTATCGGTCGCTCAAGATTTTTTTAGTCCGTGTATTTAAAAACACTTAGTTAAGTCATACTTAATCAAGTCAATAGATAAAGTAGAAAATAAACTATATAAAAAACTTTTTAAAAACCACGTTTTTCATGTGTAGCAACGGACTAAAAAGGAGAAAATAAAATACTTAAAAAAAACTTTTTAAAAAACCACGTTTTTCTTGTGGACTAAAAAGTAGAAAATAAATTTTCATACATTTGATGACAAAAAACGTGGGTCGGGCAGATGGGTCGGGAAATTTGATGGTGAACGTACCCACGTTTTTTGTCATCAAATGTATGAAAATTTATTTTCTACTTTTTAGTCCACAAGAAAAACGTGGTTTTTTAAAAAGTTTTTTTTAAGTATTTTATTATGACCGTTTTTTTGCATTTTCAACAATCAATAACGATTCTTATTGTTTTAACATTCGTTACATGAAATTCCATAAAATACGGAAGAACTCTAGTTTTTTTTTTTTTTTTTTTTTTTATGAACAAAGGTTTACAAATTAAAAAAAAAAAACAAGAACATGTAAGTCCAGGGTAAGTAAAGACGGCTAGGCATATGCCGAGGTTACAGAAACAAGTGAACTCTACTTCACTTGCCCCATAGACCGTCAGGTTTGAAAGGGAACATTACTTTACAACAAAAGACTAAATTATATGGCGATGATTAAAGAAAATTGTTTTAAGCTTAGATGTGTAGGCCTACAAAACAATGATGTAGGCCTATATAGAAAACCATTTCAGATCACTTTATGTAGACATTCTTCTTCTTCGTTTTTAATTTTTAGTGTTGGAAGGGATCGAGCCAGAGGTTTAACTCGAGACTTTTTCGAATTTATCAACCATTAGCTTCTGCCGACTCGACCACGCCTCCATCACAATTAAGGATTACGTGTCAACTGGTTATGCGCCATTGAGGCCATTGACTCCGATTTCAGCCTGCTTTTCCTTTTGGTTTGCTGCTTCGATAGCCTTTGTACAACCAAGAACAAACTACAAGACAGCAGTTGTCTGGTTTTGGAGTTGTCTCTCCTAGAAGAGTGGCTGTTCCCAGCTAACGAGCCTCAAATGCCCGAGGGTTCGAACTCGAGACTTTTCGGTTTAGCAACCATGAGCTTTACCGACTCGACCACGCCGACCCTGTGTAGACATAAATATATAAAGCTGCATAGACAAAAATAGAATTGCAGTAAACGACACATCTGGGCGAATAATTAAAATGTTATAAGCCATGCATTTACGCATTGATGACGATATAAATAAACCGTCATAAATAACAAATCCCTGAATGGATCTTAAAATTGTGTAAAAGACATATAAAGTTGCGATAAGCATTTCTTGTAATGGACATCAATATCGATATAAATCAAAGGTTATAAAGTAGACTCACACATCGTTAAGGAAAGCCTCAAACAACGAACATTGGGTTGTATCGATCTACTTGAAAACATCGAGCCAGCAATCAATTCACGTCGTAATTTTTATAAAAATGAAGTGAATATTGATTGTGAATCAGACCACTCCATCTTAACCCGGTGCCTCATTCACTTCGTTACGGTAGATAATGGAGATTTGAATTATTTTAAAATAAGTTCACTGTTACTGAATGTTGTCTTTTTGTGTAGCTTTTTTTTTTCTATGATAGCTTTATGAATGAAGACCACACGGGATAAACCACAAATGTCCAATTTTTTAATGTTTTGAGTTAGTGCCATATTTATGTAGTACTAGTGTATATGAATCAAGTATGAAAATATTAAAACGTAAAAGCCCCACGAATCACGATCCCCTCAATATTTAGGATTTTAAACTCATACCACAATGGGACAGCAAAGGATCTCATACACAAAATCTCACTTTTCTCGAAAGTAGAAAACTGTGACAACTGTGGTTTAACCCCTGTGGTCTTCGAATGGTTTTGTCATATTTAAAATATTTGGTTCTATTTGTGTGCAGGTGATTTTCTTCATGGATGTGAATGTAGTCATGGTAGTTTTATTTCATTTAAATTTTAAAATTCTTGATTGTTATATGTAAAATTATCTGATTGGATGGTATGTGCTTTAGAAGGTATTAAACGGTGTGTGCAGTTGTGTCTATTGACATCTTTACTTCAAATAAATGCTTAGCGATGTTTTTCAATCTCATTCTTGTCAGTTATTTAATATTGGGCATTCCATTGTTTTAACATTAACAACTATGCGGACCTTTACAGCCAGACATAACGAGCTTAGGGTCATTCAGTAGGGTAGGGATTATTCAGTGTAGAAGGGATCATTCTTTTTTTGGGGATCATTCAGTAAGTTAGGGATAATTCTGTAACGTAAGGAGTCATTCAGGCTGCTCGGGATCATTCACTAAGTCTTGAATCATGATTCAGTAGGGTAGGGATCATTAAGGAGTTTAGGGATCATTCGGTTTATAGGGATCCTTCAGTATGCTTTTGATCATGCACTATTTTATGGGTCATTCAGTTTATAGGGATTATTCGGTTTATAGTATTTATAGGGATCATTCAGTTTATTTGGATCATTCAGTTTATTGGGATCATTCGGTATTCTTTTGATCATGCAGTAGTTTAGGAGTCCTTCAGTGCGTTAGGGATTATCCAGTGCGTTAGGGATAATCAATTAGGAAATGGTTCATCTATTTTACGACATTAAAAAAAATCATTAAAAGAATTATGATCGCAAGTATGTTTATACACGTATTTATATTTCTAAAAATATCACCACCACAAATGGTCTCACCACCAGCATATCAACACAAATGGTCTCACCACCAGCATATCACCACAAATGGTCTCACCACCAGCATATCGCCACAAATTGTCTCACCACACATGACCACCACAAATGGTCTCACCACTAACATAACACCACATATCATTTAACCTGAAGTTTGTACATCAAAAATAAAGAAGTGCATACGTGTTCACTGTGCGTGAAATTTACATTTATCTGTAGGCCTACATCTCAGTTCCCCCCACCCCCGAAGAGATGCCTGGAAGAAACTCTATGTCTGACACTGCTATCCTACCCTTATATATTTTGGAGACGTCGTGGTCGGATGGTAGAGCTCATCACTGCTAACCCGAAAGTCTCGAGTTCAAACCCTAAAGATAACCCCTCCACCTATCAAACCCTAAAGATAACCCCTCCACCTATCAAACCCTAAAGATAACCCCTCCACCTACCAAACCCTAAAGATAACCCCTCCACCTATCAAACCCTAAAGATATCCCCTCCACCTATCAAACCCTAAAG
This sequence comes from Physella acuta, assembly GCF_028476545.2. Classification (NCBI taxonomy): domain Eukaryota; kingdom Metazoa; phylum Mollusca; class Gastropoda; family Physidae; genus Physella; species Physella acuta. Next base: position 251,958 of record NW_026731532.1, on the reverse strand, counting down.
ATATACCCTCCACCTATCAAACCCTAAAGATAACCCCTCCACCTATCAAACCCTAAAGATAACCCCTCCACCTATCAAACCCTAAAGATAACCCCTCCACCTACCAAACCCTAAAGATAACCCCTCCACCTATCAAACCCTAAAGATATCCCCTCCACCTATCAAACCCTAAAGATATCCCCTCCACCTATCAAACCCTAAAGATATCCCCTCCACCTATCAAACCCTAAAGATATCCCCTCCACCTATCAAACCCTAAAGATATCCCCTCCACCTATCAAACCCTAAAGATATCCCCTCCACCTATCAAACCCTAAAGATATCCCCTCCACCTATCAAACCCTAAAGATAACCCCTCCACCTACCAAACCCTAAAGATAACCCCTCCACCTATCAAACCCTAAAGATATCCGCTCCACCTATCAAACCCTAAAGATATCCCCTCCACCTATCAAACCCTAAAGATATCCCCTCCACCTATCAAACCCTAAAGATATCCCCTCCACCTATCAAACCCTAAAGATAACCCCTCCATCTGTCATCCTCTAACCATTAGCCATTGAATTACAACAGCCACAGTAGTGAAATAAAAGCTGTTATGTTTTCGCAGTCTAAAATATTGTGTCCTGTGATCTGACAGAATGATAATCTCATGGTCTCAATCAGTGTTTCTTTCAGACATTTTTTCTCCGGGAGGGGGTGGGTGACGGTAGACGTGTTCGGGGAGAGATATCTGAAAGAAACTCCGGACTCAGTTTGGAATCACCCCCCCCCCCCCCCAACTTGTCAAATGTGATCAATGATAGCCTGTCGGTCTTTCACCCTGGAACAAATAGCCCCATAAATTGTCACATAGAGTACGTAACAGAACTACAAGGAGTCATTTTCGTAAACAACTTTTTTTATCTGTGAAAATCATTTTAAACTTTTAGACGTTTGTTTAACCTGAACATGTCCATAAAAACTTCTCTGAACTTTGAACTCATTTTAAGATAAACAAAAATATTCGAACTTGAGTTGATGGCCTCTAAATTAAAAACAAATGTCCCAAAAAAAAGAAACAAATTTTGGTACTCCTGACCTACATTGAAACCGTGTATAAATAGCATGGCCAACAAACAAACAATCACCGGTATGAAACTGATAATAAATATGGACGAGATTAAAATAACCATTCGTACAGCTTTCCGGTCGCGGTTTGTAATGTTGTCATTCGTTACACTAGAAGAAGTCGACTGACGCCATTTTGATTTTGCCGTTATTTTGTAAACTAATCCCGCGGTGAATAAAATGACAAAGACAAAGGACGTAAGTTGAAGGAAAGCGCTGCAGTATATTGAGAAATTCTCCAGCGGTACGCCGTCGGATCTATAGACTATAGTAAAAATGGAACCGTTGATCTTTGAATTAAAAACCTGATCGATGTGAATCGCTACGTACACGGGAACAACACTAGCTACAATGACGGCGAAAATAAACAGCAAAATAATTAAAGTTCGTTGTGGTGTGAGTATAGCTTTGACACGAAGCGGGAAAGCGATGCAAAGGTATCTCTCAAAGGTGATGAAAACGGTCACCCATCCGGTGATTCGCGTGAAACAGATATGGGGCCAGCCCGCTGTGATGTGTTGTATGCCGATGAAGTCCAGTTGCTGAAAACGGTTGACCACGGAAGGGTTGTAGCACAGGCTCATCCACATCAAACACACCAACCCTCCGGTGTCAGCCACAGCCAACCCGACCAGGGGGATGTTGATAGCGTCTTTGAACCCCTGTTTTGTAAAGACGACGATGTTGATGATGTTTAGCGCGACGCCGATAGAGCTGATGACGCCGACGATGACGCCGTAGTTGATGAACATGACCAGGTGTAACAGGTCATCGCTGATCGGGTCACTTCCTGCTGACGTCACGTACGCCGTCTCGTTCACGTCCACTTTTGCAGACGACTCCATCATTTCTGTTGAGCAGAAATGTATTCGATACTCGCAGGGGTAACCTCCTGAAATAATAAATCAAACGATTACTAGCGTGGCCATTTCTTTTATCAAATAGCTTTTTTTGTTGATTAGCGCTAGTCCCGAGTTTAGAGTTGACGCATGGGCGATGGTTTTAGTTGTATGAATATGTAGACGTTGCTAATCAATAAATATCATTGACAAATTTGATTAAATGCATCATGGAATATAACCAATCTCCATTGTAAAGTGTTAATTAAAAAATAGCCTAGGGGACGCCGCGGTCGGGCGTGGGAGAGCTGATGATATCTAATTCCAAAAGTCCAGAGTTCGGACCCCGGCTTAGGTAAGGCCAGTTCCTACTAAGAAAAGACACCCCGAAACGGGTACAACGACTAACGGAAGCAAATCTAGAGAGAAAAGCAGGCCGAAGACGGAATCAGCAGGCGTGTAACATCTTGACGCATATCACCTCCAATACGGCACTTAAGAACGAAGAAGAGGAATGAAGCCTAGTTGCGTTATATCGTGCATGCTGCTAATGATGCGTATTCGCTTCGCATTTTGTTTTGTTATTAATATGTTATTTAATTAACAATCAGGCTGACAATTTTCTATTATCTGTATTAGCAGCATTAATTTAAAATTTCTTCAATGGAAACTAAAATATTTTCGGCTTCTTAAAAAAAAAAAATAATCGAGAATTTGTTTCGCATGCCTGTGGTTGAATTATTGCTGTCCTGCTAAATATCTGCTAATAATTTGAAACAAAAAAGTAATTTTAAAACCACACAATGTTGCTCATTATAAAAATAGACAAACGCAGAAAACCAGACAAGAAGAGAAACAGAAAATAGAAAAGCAGTGGCTGATGACAGCGGAAATATAGGGTCTACTAAAAATTGAGTTTACAGAACACTCCAAAATTCGATGTCAAGTTTTAAAAACAATCTTCCACTGGATCTATGCTGAAATATTACCTGCATCAACGAGCTAGAAAACTTTTATATCTTTATTCGCTATTTTTAAATTACCTAAACCAATTTTTTTAAAAATTAAATAAGCGTTTAATTTTTTTTTAAATTGTTAATAATTTGTCACGTTCTTTGTTTACATGTAGCACACAATGTATTCTATCAATGGGCCAATCAAATGTGATTTATTGGAAGAGAACGGATAGTTAACGTGATTTAATAATCGAAACGAAATCGCAGATCACGTTCAGAACGTTTACCTTTAGCTCGGCTAATTGCCTAATGAAACAGTTCAGGTCGACCGAACCCGTGCAAGGCAATTGATTTTTTAAAATGTAACCATAATACGACTACTTTAAAAAAATTCTTTCTCGAATATTCTAATATAACACTACGGGGGATGGCAACTTTGGGATATAGACATGATTTTTAATCGATTTTGAATTACTTAAACTTATAAAAATAGAATAGAATCTCGTAGAAAAAAGAATTGCGCACCAAGTGAACGGCAAACAATATCTGTATAATAGTGAGGAATATTAGTATTTTATAAATTCATATGCACTTTTTGAGAAATCGGAAATAGCGTAAATTACTACTTTCGGTCACTGGAAATTTCTGAAAATTCGAAAGAAGGCAGAGAATTAGATCTTTTACTTACAAGAGAAATTTCATGTATCTATCAAAGACAGTACTGAAGTTAAAGGCTTTTGAAAAATTGGAAGTAGAATAAGTCCCGCTTTAGGTTAGCGGAAATCGCTCAAAAGTTGATACAGAACTACAAATTTGATATGATACTTATATGAAATTTCATCAACCTAGCTGTAACGATACTCAAGTTATTGTTTTCACAGACATACACACACACATACACACAGACATACGGACAAAATTGCAAAACTATGTTTTTCCGACTTAGAAAAAAACGTCGAGATTTGTGAAAATTCCGATTTCAATTTTTTGCACGATTACAATACTTCCTCTATACTTCGTATACGAGAAAGTATATATATCCGCCAGAGGCACAGTTGTTATGTGTAATTAAATAACTCTAGAATATAACCAATTTTCTAATTAACCTTGCTATCATTTACCAGTCAATGTACGCGACAGTAAACGTGTTTAAAAAAAGAACGCGCAGCCAATTATGTTGTTTACACTAGTTCGATTTCGTATTTTCGTGCCAACTCTGGGCACACAACTAACAACATAATTAATGTAACCGGATTATTTTCAATCGGAGGTTTATTAAAGATATCTGATTTTGTTGAAATTGTATACGGGGATTGTTTTTAATGTCCCCTAATCCAAATTAATGATCCGTTTTTCAGTAAATATTGACAATAACAATCGATCACATTTTATTTAATTAAAACTACAATTATGGCACGACATTTCATTAATGATTTATTTGCTTTTTTTTTTACTTTCTTCTATACGAAGTAGATTCTATATTAAAGAAAGTATTGTAGCCGTGTAAAAAATCGAAAACGAGATTTTCATAAATCTCGACTTTTTACGCCTCCCTGAGTCGGAAAACTTAGTTTGCAACTTTGTCTGCTTGTGTGTGTGCCTCTTTGTCTGTGAACTATAACTTGAGTGCATTTTAGTTATGTTGACAAAATTTTACGTATAAGTATAAGTATACTGTATTATATCAAATTTAATAAATCAGAAAAAAGTGTATAAAATATTTGCAGAGTGCTCAATAGCGCGTCGTCTAGTTTTCTTTCTTGATTTTATTTTCAGGGGACAGTAAACTCAAGTCAGGTTTTAATAGCACTACTTTTGTGGTCGAGATCTTGACAGCACTCGAGACACAACCTACATCGTAAGGATTGTATTTTCAGTCATTTTCATATGGACACCATAAGACACAACATAGATCTTAAGGATTTTTATTTCGGTTTTATATGGACACCATAAGACACAACATAGATCTTAAGGATTTTTATTTCGGTTTTATATGGACACCATAAGATACAACACACATCGTAAGGATTTTTATTTGGGTTTTATATGGACACCATAAGACACAACATACCCCGCAAGGATTTATTTCGACTACAGTCAGTTTCATATGAAAATCACAAGACACAACATACATCGTAAGGACTTATTTCGGCTCTACAGAGTCTGTCTTTGTCAGATTATTCGGAAAATCTGGTTATGGTCAAGTCATTGAGAACAGTGTTGCTATGGTTACGTCATTGAGAACAGTGTTGCTATAGTTATGCCATTGAGAACAGTGTTGCTATAGTTATGTCATTGAGAACAGTGTTGCTATAGTTATGTCATTGAGAACAGTGTTGCTATAGTAATGTCATTGAGAACAGTGTTGCCATAGTTATGTCATTGAGAACAGTGTTGCTCTAGTTATGTCATTGAGAACAGTGTTGCTATAGTTATGTCATTGAGAACAGTGTCGCCATAGTTATGTCATTGAGAGCAGTGTTGCTGTAATTATGTCATTGAGAACAGTGTTGCTACAGTTATGTCATTGAGAACAGTGTTGCTATAGTTATGTCATTGAGAACAGTGTTGCTATGGTTATGTCATTGAGAACAGTGTTGCTATGGTTATGTTATTGAGAACCGTGTTGCTATGGTAATGACACTGATAACAGTGCTGCCATAATTATGTTATTGAGATAACCCCGCAACTCTTCTTGGCTTGTTCTGTTTTTGGTTATTTCCCTTAAGGAACTGAAGTGCCAGATAAATATTTGTCAACTTATTAAAATTGGATAATTTATTAATTTACACATCGCCACAAACAGACCAACTGGCAACAATGGAACACGATGTACAGAGCCATGAATAAATTGAATGTCATTCTACCGCACGTACACTATTGAGACGCACAAAAAAATTGTTTTTACTTCGCGGGTAGTTTCTAGCCGCTGATTCTATTAGAAAGAGGACTAAAGACCCGCAACGACTGTTGTTCCGTTGCCCAGATTGGGTTTTTAGGCAATCTGTAGATTTTAGGGTGTGGTTGATTCAGGAACTACGGATCTGGAACTGGAAACTTTCATGTTAGCTCGATCACACTGTTCTTGTTATTTTGTGTACCTGTAGCTCCAATACCGTGACGTCCCTGAGTCCACGAAGCTCTGATGGGTTCCTGGCTCACGTAATGGGAACGAAATCTGTATGCCGAGGTCATAGAAACAGATGAACTCTACTTCATCTGCCGCATGTGTTTGGGACACGAACGTGAAAAGATGAAAAACTCCAACATCACCGTCTTGTAAGACGAGCTAGTAAAACAACGATCGAAAAAAAATACTTTTTAAAATAGCTTTTTGCAAGCATTTTATTATATTTTTCACTGATTTTTTTTTAGTTTTTATATAATAAAGGTCTAGCTCAAAGAGCCTGAATGTCATGGACCCATCTTGGAGGAATTGCTCAAAATCATGTACGATGGAGAAGGGTGGTTGTGTTGCTATGCTCCACAAGGGCGGTAAGTGCTATACCTTGACGCCTTTACTTTCTCTAACGTGAGTCAGGTACCCACCGAAAAGCCTCATCCTTGTTTTTTTTACCGGCCCAAAGTAACAAATAACAGAATTAAATTACGACTGAAATACAAACTTTATTTTAAATAGAAAAAAATTACAGTGTTCTATTTCCACAAAACGTCTTAATAAAAGTGTTGTTTTATTTCTTTATTAGAATGAAACGTATCATTACAGACAAGCGGTTTTTTAATGATAAAAAATACGATAATCTATTCTATCCAAGACTGTTTTTCTGGTATAGGTCTAGTCTCTGAAGTCTAGTTCAAGTAGGTAGGTCAATACGACACAAAAACAAATGACGTCTTCAAAACACATTTCCGAAAAACTGATTTGAAACTTGTCATTAAATGCTATCTGTTACTAGTACTTTATTTATTTAAATTGATAAATTTCCTTTTAGACCAACAAAACATGTGCATGAAAACTATTCTGTATTTTGAACTCATTTTGAGGTAAACAAAAATGTTGGAGCTTGAGTTGATGGCCTGTAAATTAAAAACAAATGTCCCGCAGAAAAGAAACAAATTTTGGTATTTTTTGCCCACGGCGAACTCTTTCTCACATAGCATCGATACCAATAAAATAATCACGGGTATGAATATGATTATAAAAATAGCGGATATAGAAATGATCATTCTGACTACTTTTTTGTCTCTTCCTAACATAGAATCGTTACTTTTTGCAGACGATGCATTGTGTCGCCATTTTGTTTTTTCACGCATTTTGTAAACTAAACCTGCGGTGAACAAAGAGACAAGCACGAATGACGTCATTTGGAAGAAAATACTCAAAAACATGGAAGCGTTTTCCAGGTTTTGTCCGCCGTGTATGTAAACAATCGTGAACGTTGTCTGGTTGGCTTTGAAGTTGAACACGGCATCGATGTGGATAGCCACGTACACTGGGACAGCAGACGCGAGGATGGTAGAAAAGGTCAAGACCACGACGATGACCGTTCGCCGCGGGGTGAGGATGGCCTTGACCTTGAGCGGGAAAGCGATGCACAGGTACCTCTCGAACGTGATGAAGACGGTCAGCCAGCCGGTGATCCGCGTGAAGCAGACGTGAGGCCAGCCGGCTGTGATGTGCTGAATGCCAACCAGGTCCAACCGCTCTAGGCTGTCAACCACCAGAGGGTTGTAGCACAGGCTCATCCATATCAGACACACCAACCCTCCGGTATCAGCCACGGCCAACCCGACCAGAGAGATATTAATAGGATCCCTAAACCCTTGTTTTAAAAAGACAGCGATGTTGACAAGATTGAAAATGACTCCCGTTGAGCTAATGACGCCGACGATGACGCCATAGTTAACAAACATCACAATTTTTAAAACATCGTCGCTGATAGGATCCCCCATCATCCAATCAGAATCACCAGTTAAGTCAGAGTTTGTTGTCATCATAGATTATATTATAAGCTTCTGGTTTTATACTGCAGTGTACACACTTTTCGAAATATTCAACAGACTAGGCTAAATCATTTGATTAAAGAAAATCTCGTTTTGTTGTTTTGTTTCCAACTCTCGCATAGGTTTATATGTTTGAATAAATTCTTCAATTACTCTCTACAATTTCCTTTTACAAATTTCAGCGTATAAAGTCTCAATTTTTGTTTAATCTATTATATGTTATTTTTTTTATGTATTCAGTTGGATGCGTCTTAGTTTCATATGTGAACTTTGTTAATTACAGCGCCGTATTCGTAAACTGTTGGCAGTTCCTTTGGCCTGTAATCTAGTTTCAGCGCTCTTATAATTATCTTGTGCAACATGCACCGTTTGAACTACTTTAACAACAAAATAAAGCGTCAAAATTAAACGCGTTAACGGACGATGATTAAAGAGCCGCAAGTTTAAATGTCGTCATGCCTAAACAGTTATTTACTAAATTTTTATGAAATAAAACCGCCCAGTTTAAACACTCGTACAACGGCAAGATCAAAACATCATTGAGATCTACTGTATGCCAGATAAAGCTACAAAATTTGAAGTCAGATGAGTGCAAGTTTAAAAACATTTCAAAGATCCCACATCCTTTCTGCCCATCCGTGTAATTACCGCTACATTAAAAAACTGAAAAAATCTTCAAACACAAATATTGAAAGCTATCATCTAGCTCGTGACGCCTCGACGCCTGGAAAATCAATTTAACTTTTTAGTTTAAACCTAAAACAAATTGTGCGACAATTTCATGTCGAATATTTTAAGTAGCGTTATAACTACAACATTAGTTTTTACAAGTTATTACGTTATTTTACACGCAAAAACTTTATTAAAGCCAGTTGCTGTATATCGGGCTAAAAGATAAACAAATTCAAAGAAAGTTATTGATCTTTTCGGTATATTAAGATTTTGTGTGTGTGTGTAAACGTTTGTGCTATCGTGTATCCAGCAGGTGAAGAAACAGCGGTGATTTCAAATAGGTCATGTTAGCTCTTTATTAAAGATTTTTTTTTTTTTTGAGAAATATTCTTTTATTGTAAAATATGTTGGTCCTAAGCCATATTGAGAACGAAGAGAAAAGAATCTAAATATAATGACATACGAATATAAGTTGAACGCGGGACACTACAACAAAGAGACGGTCATTCCAAGACGAAGCGATGGGTTGTGTTTCTTACGTGGCCTCTGACAAGCCTTGATCTCCCATGATGCACTCGTCAGAGCAGACGTGCAGAAATGCCGTATTTCAGCAAACAATGAATCAAACATGGCGGTTCTCACAGCGCTACAGAAAGTCAAATGTTGCTCACGTTTAGCTGCGTTACCCTGCAGTGAATCCGGCTTATCAGAGATCATTGGGGAGGGGGGGGGGTGTTACGTCCGGGTTTAGTTCAATTCTCAGAAAACGATTCGTGACAACCTTCAGTATTTTATTTAGTTTCAGCTCTCCACATTACACAGTAGCTCTCGCCCTAACCCCCTTACAATCATTCACTCCAGCTTTTATACCGCATTCGACATAGGGATAATAATACACAAAACACACCGGGGTTAACTACACATTAGGGTGAACTCAACTCACACTCTCCTCTCCCGTTCGTTCTGGACTATTCTAGCCTATTTCTATCTAACCTACAATACAACTGACCCGTAACAGGGGGATCCACAAAGATGTTTAGGCATTCAGCTAAGAAGAGATCATAGAGAATCCCCACACAAATATTTTAGACCCCTTAGAGGTAACATTTCTTTTTCAAAACCCTAAGAAATATAGAATAGGTATTATTTGGAAGAGATTGAGAAGCGCTAGCAGCCCATTATCATAAAAAAAACGATGCCTGGACCATTATAACAGATGTATGTTTTGTTTCTTTAAAATAGATGAAAGTGTATTTCGTCATAAGAGATGACTTCTCATTAGATTGAAATATAGTACTACAGTTCATTTCTTTTTAACAGTTCATTTTTACTTTCTCGTATATACGAAGTATAGAGAAAGTATTGTAGTCGTGCAAAAAATAAAATCGAGATTTTTGCAAATCTCGACGTTTTACACCTCCCTGAGTTGGAAAAACATAATTTTGCAATCTTGTCCGTATGTCTGTGTGTGTGTGTGTGTGTGTGTGTAAACAAGATAACTTGAGTACTGTTACAGCTAGGTTGATGAAATTTCATATACAAGTATTATATCAAACTCGTAGATCCGTATCAACTTTTGAGCGATTTCCGATAACCGGAAGTGGGACTTTTTCTATTTTGAATTTTTCAAAAGCCTATAACTTGAGTACTAATTCAGATAGATAAATGAAATTTCACATGTAAGTAAAAGATCTAATTCTCTACCTTCTATCAAATTTTGAGTAATTTCCGTTGACCGGAAGTAGTAATTTTCACTATTTCTGATTTCTCAAAAAACGCATGTGAATTTATAAAGTACTAATAATATTCCGCACTATTATACACATCTTTATTAGGCGTTCGCTTGGTGCGCAATTATGGATTAAAAATCATAACTATATCCCAAGTTCCCATCCCCTGTTGTTTTATATAAGAACGAGCCGACCCGCGTGTATCATACGCCGCTATTTAGTTGTTTTTTCTACTTTTCAGTAATTCAAAATTTGTGAATTCGACAGTACCAATGCTGCCACTGAAAATATTTGCTTTAAAACACTAAAGTCCGAAAGCTTTTTTGTTAAAAACAAAAATTTTAAAATTCAACATAAATTTTATCGCTTCTAATTTTTTTAAAGAATTTTTTTTTAAATTTTAGAAAGATTTTATAGATTTTGAACAATTTTTCAATTAATTAAGGGGGCAGTATCACCCAGACTAAGGGAGAGAAGTAAAAATATTTTAAAAAATAACTAATAGACATACATATGTCAAATTTTTACAGTGGTAGTAACGTGTCTTCAGTTTTAATACAGCATATAAATTGAGAAGTATAAGTATAGCAACAATTCTTCTAATATTTAATTCGTCAATATTTTTTAACATTTCTAAGCTTTTTGTAAACAATTTTTAAAACGATAAGAAAATACTTAAAATTTGGTATAAAGCTTCTTTACGTGGAAATGTATTATTGCATCCTCTCTCGTGGCATTCTCGCGCGAGATTTTTTTTTTTAACCATGTAAAAAATGTGATGTTGATGTAGGCCTACTTGTTTTAATTGCAAATAAAAGTATTAAAAAAAAAAATAAAAAAAAATTTTTTTTTTTAGAAAATTTCTAATTTAGATCTAGATCTGCCACCAGGTTGTCTGACTTCGAAAATTTCAAAAAAATTTATAATTTGGTACAATGGATATCTTCTAGTTCAAACATTAGGCAACCATGTTAAGCATCTCCTTGAGTATTTTCTGTAGGAAGGGCCTGAATGTTGGAAATCGCAGCCGAAAATTTCTGATTAATTTTTTTGGGTTAAATTATTTATAAAAAATGTTTGCATCATAAAATTGACTTACTTTTATGTGCTGTTTTATAGCTCCTTGATAGTAACTATTATTGTAAAAAATTAATAATAGTTGTTTTTTTTTTCGGCCAATTTTTTTGTCAATTTTCCATTGTCAGGGTGATACTGGGGCCTTAAACAAATGAAGAATATGAGCTTCGTCAACAAAATCCACAACCTTGACCAAATTAAGACTTGGCGTTCAACAAAGACAGTGGATTCGTTTAGCAGCTGGAGCAAGAATGGTAGAGCGTTTAGATGTCATCGCGAAGATCTCGAGTTCGGATCTCGTTTCGGACGTATCTGAGTCCACCCAGCTCTGATGAGTACCTGACTTACGTTGGGAATAGTAAAGGCGGCTGGGCATGGTGTTGACCACACCATCCCTTCATATGCCGAGGACAAGAAACATATTAGGGTCTAAAAAGGAAACTTTACTTTTTGATACTCCAGCCTATTGAATTTTGCTTTGTGACTTGCCACAGGTAGCCATTGGACATTTTTTTTCTGGCCGATTTATCTTGAAGATTTGTCGTAGGCATCTATTTGTGGTGGTTTGTATACTGATGGTATTTGATTTTGTAACCCCCAAGTTTGTGAGCCCCAGTGTAGTACTGCCTTCAATGGCCTGACGTGTGTGCTGGTGGGGGTACGACATTACTCTTGAAACTGTTGCTCCGTTATTTGCCATTGATGCCTGCGGTGTAGTAGTTGCGCACCTATTTTGGTCTCTCTCTCTCTCTGCTGGTTGGTATGCGTCAAGCTTGTAACCTTGATCATCCGGCAGCGCAAGAAACCAAATGCGATACGGTTCCAGCAGAGTAGTGACCTCTTCAGGCGCCCGAGGCGAACTAGTTATATATAGCCTACATGGGACGACGTCGCCTAGCGGTAGAGCGCTAGTCTGCTAACCCGAAAGTCGTAAGTTCGAATCTGGGCTTAAGTCAGTTGAACGTCCCTTAGTCCACCCAGCTCTGATGGGTACCTAATTCACGTGAGGGAAAGTTAAAGGCGACTGGGCATAGTGCTGACCACATTATCACTTCATCTCTACTTCACAAACTCTACTTCATCTCCCCCAATGGATCGCTAGATCTATAGAGCACGGGTTCCCAACCTGGGGGTCGCGACCCCCCTGGGGGTCGCGAAGGTCTTTCTGGGGGGTCGCCAACTGGTATACTAAACCTTAGTAATTTGAAACAAAACATAAATATTTAGAAGATTTTTTTAAAATTCGGCTTCATTAACATCACTGAAAATGTAATAGAGAAGAAACAAAGCGCACTGTACAAAGTTGTTCTCAGTCACGAATCTATGAAATCTTCAAAACTAAAACTCCATTTGAGACGAGTCATTCGGAACACACCGAAAACATATGGAGTTCTTTCGTCGGCAAGAAGCTAGTTGCAAACGCCAGAGACTTGATCGAACTGGAAGTTTTCACCAACATTAGTGCAAGCATCAAATGAAGTCGGGATAGAAAATGCCAAGCAAAAAAAAAAACAATAAGGGAAAATCTCATCAAACGCTGCATGTACGTAAATGTTAAATAACACATTTTTATCGAAATTAAGCTTTCACCATTGTTTGCTTTTCAAGTTGATAAATCAACAGACGTGAGTTCGTGTTCGCAGTTGCTGGTCTATGTCTATATTCATGCGGATGATAGCAAAGAAGAGTTGCTCTTTTGTGAAGATAGCATGGAGAAAATAAATACCATTTTTGAAACTGGATGATTAAAATGGGTTAGAACGGCTATGTGGGTTTGTACGGATGGTGCGCCATCTATGTTTAGCTCAAAATCGGGCTTTCAGAAAGCAGAAAAGATTTAGCTCCCTAACCACTGCCCTAACCAATCGACACCAATAGTCCATTGCTAGTATAAGTCGTAAATTATATAAAATCTGGAGCCTTCAAAGAACTGAGCAAAAACATTGATATAGATCACGAGGTTCTGCTCTTCTACACTGCAGTACGCTGGCTGTCAAACGAAATCTGAAATCAAATTGTTCTTGGAAGTGCAAAGGAAACAAGACTTTTTGGTATACTTAAAACGACATAGAGTGATTGGAGAGAGTTTCATACCTAGCAGATGTGTTCGAACATCAAGATAAGCTTAACCTGAAGCTTTAGGGAAAATGAACGAATATTATAACTTTCCATGATAATCTCGGGGCATTTTTATCAAAGCTGTAAAATCGGTAAAGAAAATAAATCTTGGAAATCTGAATCTGATTGTGAGATAATTAAAATTTTGAAAGAAGCGATTTCTGGGCATCTTGAATCTCTTGAAAACGAACTGCATCGCTATTTCTCTGAGCTGAAAAAAGAAGAATCTACATTGACGCATTACCCATTCTCTTCTTCCCTTGATGTTGCCAGCATTCCCGATGAATTACAAGATTATTATTATCTGATTTACAGAATGATTCCGCGTAAAATGAAAAACTGTATACACAATTTCGGTGTAGTATTCACCATTCATACCCAAACGTAAAATTGATTGACTTTTCGAGATTATATTTTCAACACTATTCTTTGATTAAAAACAAAATTAAGATAATTATAATGACATAGGTTGGCGTTAACAAAAATGGTTGTTAATAAAAAACTTAACCACGAAGGTTTAGTGAATAGTATGCAATTTTACTCATGCTTTTAAAATAGTTATCAAGAGTAGTTCATATTGAAAGTCTAATAGAAAATCTTATTTTAGTGCTTATTAATTTTCATACTAATTTCGGCTTTTTAATTCTATGGGGGTCGCGGGTCACTTAATTTTTATAAAAGGGGGTCGCCACTCGAAAAAGGTTGGGAACCACTGCTATAGAGGAATCTTTACATACATACATCCATCTAAGCGACTGGCAACTGTCAAAACATCTTCCACGCAAATAGGTAACGCTGAGTGAGTACAATAGCCCAAAACTAGGGAATGTTTTGCCATTAAATTTTTAAACATCTAATAATAACATACCTGCATGCATATAAACTAATCGAGGCTCATTTGTTCCTTTTGTTTTTTCCAATGTTTAATCCTGTCAAGGTTATCTGCAATTATCTCCCTTTAAACCAATAGCCCCAAAAAAAGAAAAACCCAACACGCAAGTCTTAAGGTAATAAAGATTTAATAATATTTAAACATAATTAAAGATTGACCTATAAATATAATCAATTATTTTTAAAAAAGAAAACAGCTCAGAAACAACAAAAAATGTTACAATGACTATTTCTAGAAAATAAACATTGACAGGGTTGATTATATTTACAAAGACCAACTCGTTTACAACTATTAAATGTTACATTTACATCCATTTCACCCTTACAAATCCTTACGTTGTTAATGTTACATGAGAAATTTTTATCATTCTTTTAATTAAAGGGGTTTATTTAATGGTTATTCAAAAATGTGGGTGATTTAATGGAACAAATTAAATGAATAAAACTGAAACAACCAAACATTGTCTTGTTAAGAGATGTGAGTAGTTTGATGTAAAAAAAAAAGTCCAGCTATTGTGTTTTGAAAGTATGCATAGAGCAATGTGTAATAATGGCATGATAATACTGTCAGTGGTTGTATTAAGGGATACCATATGTTATGAATATTATTAAGGACAGCAACAGTAATTTATATGGTACACTTGCTCAAGTTATATCTGAACTTTAAAAAAAAATCTAGTGTTGTTTTCATGATTACCAGTAGAGAAATTCTAGAGTTGAACACATGATGAATGAAGCCAAGCCTAGGGTGAATTGAAATAGAAGTGACGTAAAAGGAAGGACAATTTATTTTTAGCATAACTGACACTGCATCTCTCAACAACCAGGAATGAAACCAAACACAGTAGGTGGGATAGAAAAGTGTGACGTTATGATAAAGACTTATCAAATACTTGTTTATTGTTTTTAAAAATAAAGTCTAGAAGTAGAATCAATTGTTGTATAACATAAACAAATATTAGATAAATAAAAAATAAAACAATAAATTAATGACATTGAAAAAATTGACAACAATCACAAACTATCACTGCTATTATGTGACAGGCCTTGTTGTTAAATACAAAATTAAAATAATTAATCACATCACAGAAAAATTATAAAGCTTTAATTTATTTCTGTAGAAAATTATCTTTAAAATCATTGTTGACTCCAAGGATTAATAACTAAGTAATTTTTTTCATACAGTAGAAAAAATATTTACAATTAAAATGAAATCGTTAATTTTATTTGCGATGAATTTTTGAATTATGAAATGCTAAGTGATGAAACATAAAATATACCAAGAGAAAATTAATCCAAATACTTAAAGATTAAAAAATAATGTTCCATGCTTAGAATATAAAGAGCAAGTCTATTCTAAATGCCTTTTAACTGATGGCTTTCTCCAGATTTTAAAAACAAATATCGTAAACAAGTATATTCTAAATGCCTTTCTCCAGATTTTAAAAACAAATTCCATAAACAAGTATATTCTAAATGCCTTTTAACTGATGTCTTTCCGTTTTTTTAAAAAACAAATACCAATCAAGTAAAACAACAGAGTTATCAATTCAACAAATCTACTTTATCAGTTGTCTAATGTGGGCACTTTGTAATGTAAAAAGTTAAGAAACAAACTATTTACATAAGTTGTTACAATGCTAAAGCTGCCATTAAAATTATAGATTAGAACAAGACCATACACACAAGATGCTCAAAGATTGGTGTTATTAAAATTCAATTACTTGACAGGAAGTGATATAATTAAACTTCTTTTGAGAAAAATCTAAATACTATAAATAACAATTTGGACTGATCATTATTTGGGACAGCAACTATGCGTAGAAGTTGTTTATAAGACAATAAATCAAACAAACTACAGCATGACCTAGAAATTCTTTAAACCAGATTTAGGTTGTTTTTAAATAAAATAATACTTAAATTAGAAGGTGAATTAATCTGTTCCTTTATATAAGCTCCTTATGTTAAGATTTCAATTTAATCACTGTGTTCCTTGCAGTTTTCTGAAACTAATTACAACTGGGGAAAATGAAAATAAATGAAAAAAAAAAGTGTTCTAATGTTAATATCTTGTTATCAAAAAGTAATCTCAGGTATTTTTGTTGAGTAATATCAGAACCATGTTTGATTTTGTTTAATCTGATTTAGAATAAACAACATAAAAGCTAATCTATGTTTACTTATCACACTAATAAGTTATATAGTTGCCATTTGTCTTACTAGAAATAAAAATAACAGCTTGACATTACTAAACTTAACTTAAAACCTTTTTTGGAATCTGTGTTGTCTGTAAAATTGACTTTTAGCAAATCACAACCGCTCAACATAACTGTAACCTTTGTATTGAGCAAGAATCAAAACTTAATACCAAAAAAAAAATTATGCAAAAAATCTCTAGTAGCAGCAGGGTAGATAACCTCATAAAGTTAGTCAAAAAAGGGGCATTAATCACTATAGCACATAGTTAACAACAATTTGAAATAATGTCACATTGATGAATATGAATAGTAAAACAACATTCCATTCATTTACAATACTCAATAAATGACTAAATATTTGGAACAAATAGAAAAGCAATGAGATTACAGTGGAGTACAGGTAAAGGTAGGTGAAGCAGGGTTTATGTGGGATGAATAAAATGTTGACAAAGATAGTAAGTGAAACAATACATGAAAATGTTTAAAAAACATGATATCAAGGTGAACAGTTATACATAGAGAGAGAGATAGATGCATTAAAATGGCAATACTAAGAGGTTACACATTAAATACTTAAAATTGTATTGCTAGAAAAATATTCATACTGATTACTTAAATTTAAGAATGGTAAAGCCAAAAATATACAAATATTTGACTAAAATTGCACAAAAAAATGACAAATATGGAATATCTCAATGAGCTGTTCATTATAATAATGGGGAAAAATTGAGTACTTTGTGGCATAAAAAATACCTTAATTGTGATGTGTTGCCTTAATTAAAAAGTTAAAACATTCTTTTGTTCATTGTTAAAACATCAAATAAAAATTATTTTGACCAGTGATAAAGGACACAAAAAAACGTTTGTTTCTCACGAGATGCTAAAAATTTTAAAAAGTGCATCTGGGTAAGTCTAACTCACAAGGTACCTGTGATTAACTTACAAACCTCTGTTAAGATCTTTTACTAAGCTGTGAATTGTTATGTTTATTTCTAACAGCTAACATTCCATTGCCTGGTTAGATCAGCTCCTAAAAAAAGGCATAACTTGGTAGTGTGTGACTTAAGCCTGTTGAGCACCAGGGATTTTTCCGAGAACCTGGGAGAGAGGATATTAATTAAACTAATGTATGAATGATGGAAATATCAAAACAACCATCTATTAATAGCATAAACCTATCCAGAACCTAAGAAATGTAAAATAATTTAATTTTCTAAAATTTGATATAAAATTTGATGTGAGAGAGGATATTAATTAAACTAATGCATGTATGATGAAAATACCAAAACAACCATAAATTAATAGCAATATAACTCCAGAACCAAAGAAATGTAAAATAATCTGATTTTTCTAAAATTTGATACCCCCTCATCATCTCATATTTTTTTCAGTTCATGCCCAAGGTACATGGTACAGATGAAGTAGAGTTCATCTGTTTCAGAGAACTCAGCATAAGAAGGGTTAGTGTGGTCAGCACTATGCTTAGTTAGGTACTCATCAGAGCTGGGTGGACTCAGGGACATTCTACTAACTTGAACTAGAAAAATTTTGTAAAATGTAAAAAAAAAAAAAAATGAAAGAAACCTTGGACAGGTCCACCCCAGTCAAAGCTTGAACAGCAGGCGGCAGCTGACAGAGCAGACGACTGACCTCTCCAGTCACGCGGTCATCACCCAACAACACTATCTCATCAGTCTTGGAGAGAGGGGCAGATACCTCAGCTGCAATCTATCGCAACAAAAAATGTAGTTGATCAATCTGTATAAAATCTTGAATAACACATGGTTAAAAAATGTATTGACAAGAACTCTTGTGATATAATGTTGTACTCATGCGAGTCCATAGGTCAAATAAAATAGTTTCAACGTTTTAATTGCCTCAGCTTATAAAGGGAGTTGTGTGGTCAACGCTATACAGGTCCATCTTAGCTACCCTAATTAAACAGAAATTATCAGATATGGGTGGACAGGACTCTCCCAAGAAACTGAGCATAGAGTCTGAGACTTTTGAGTTAGTAATCCTTTACCCTATAACAGTGGTTCTTAACCTGGGTTTGATTGAACCCTTAGAGGTTCGGTGATTCTGTCTTAGGGGTTCAACAGAGGTCAAGACACACACCCAACTCATATGATTCACAATCGGATTTTTTCAGTGCGTACGGTTGAGCTATTAAGAAGGGTTCAGTGAACGCACATATACAACTGGTGGGGTTTGGTACTTCCAAAAAAGTTCAGAACCACTGCTCTATAACAAAATCAAACAAGTTGCAGGGGTCATTAAGAGACTCACTTTGGGTAGGGTTTCCATGACCAGGTGCAACATGGCAGCATCACCGTACTGTTTGTAGGCTGCGGCCTTCAGTCTCATCCTCTCAGCTTCTGCTTTACCTACAGCTTCAATAGCAGCAGCTTCTGAGGCACCAATAAGTCGGATCTTTTCAGCCTCGGCTCTGGCTGCCTCAACAGTCTGTGTCCTGCAATTTTCATTTCGTTACATTAATTCTAGTTATCAGTTTAATCTAAATGTTTTTACCAAGCTAATGACCAAGTGGGTAAAAAATATATTATTTTTGTATTTTAGCTTTATGATAAAATGTATTCCTTTTGTTATATGCTGATCCAGCATTTATCAATCCTATTTACAAATCCTGTTACCAAAAAAATGCCTCTAAAGTTCTTAGAACAATTACCATCAAGAAACAACCAACCTTTGTCCCTCTGCAACCTGACCCATCTTGTAAGCCTGTGCTTCTGCTGGACGTTTGACTGTTGCAATCAGTTCTTTCTCTTTTCTCAATATCTCTTTTTCCTCCACATCAATTTGCTTCCTTCTTTCAACAACTTCAATTTCCATCTCTTCGCTTCGAATCTTCTGTTTTTCTTTTGCTGCCTGAAGTTCATAAGCCAGTTCAGCTTCAGCTCTCTGCAAAAATAGCAATTACTTTTAAAGACTAAAATAATGATACCTTTACAAACTTGATCAAAATAACAGGTGAAGTAGAGTTTGCTTGTTTCCATGAATGCAGCATATGAAGGGATAGTGTGGGCAGTTCTATACCAAGCTGATTTTACTTTCCATAAAATCAGACAGCTATCCATCAGAACTGGACTCAGGGACGTCATATAGACTCAAAGCCCGGGGTCTAAACTTGATATTTTAGGATTAGCAGTCTAACACTCGATCATTCCACCACACCATCCCTAAGTGTAAATAGTGTTCTGAGGGATGGTGAGCAAATATTGATACATGTCTTAGTGGGATCTCAACCCAAAACATTCAGAGTAGCAGTCCCATAATTATGAAATAAGATAACGCCAAAACATTTGGTAAAATATATAAATAGATTACATTTATACTAAGTAGATATTAACCAAATGTATTATATTCTGCAAAAATATTTCCTAAAAAGTATTTTAATTTTTCCAAGTTAACTACAAAATGTACATATTAAGTTTAAGAATAACTGGATGTGATATTGCAATCAAAGATGAGTTCAAAAGCATCTCAATGATGGTGATGTTAGGACCCTAGCTTAATACAATCTTGTGCAGTAATAGTTCTGTATAAAAAAACCTCAACCTCAACTTCATGCACAGATTTTCAACAGTTAAACAAAGATTTTCTTTACAGTAACCATGCATTTAGTAATTTGAAGCCTTAAAGACGCTCACCCTGGCATTAACCTCCATATCGAAATTAGCTTTTTGCATCAGATATTCTCTAGAAGAGTCTGCGATGATGGCATCAGCCCTGTACTTTGCATCCATCCTCAGTTTTTCACACTCTGCTTCCTGAAATTTAAGTAACAAATACGATAAAAATAAAAATCTAACATCACATTTTAATTGAAAAATAACCCATTCAAATGTGATGGTAGTATGTGTGCTATTTGTTACTCAATAGAGAAACGGTACTTTGGTCAATTGAGAAGCCTTAAACAGTTATAAAAATGTGCAACAAGAACAATTAAAATATGGCTTGAAATACATTGATAGAAAGATTTGTCATACCCTAAGCATTTTAATATTCTATATACATTTACCTATTAAAACCATATAGTTCTACAGTGATGCAGAATCACAAAAAATAAAATATCAATGTAGACTACCAACCCTGATGCCAGCGTCCCTGTTAGCTTCAGCAACACCAATATCAGCATCTCTTTTGACATTGGCAGTCTGGGCACGCCCAAGGGAGGAGAGATACTCGACTTTGTCGAAGATGTCCTTGATGGTGAAGCTGAGGATCTCAATGCCCATCTTGCCTACATCAGGTGCTGCCACTTCCCTGACCAGCTGTGCAAACTGATCACGATCCTGATAAATAGCCTCAACACTAAGAGTACCTAAAATGTGACAAAAATTATTGTACAAGTATATGATTGTAAACCTTGAATACAATTTTAAAATGGAGGGGTAAACAAGAAACGTAGTAAGGGAATATTAAATAACTTACCCAAAATAGCCCTAAGATGACCCTCAAGGGTCTGAAGGATTACGTGCTCAATGTGCTGAGGGGACTTCCCCAAAAACTGCTCACAAGCCTTCTTTAGTATGTCTGGAGATCTCATGATTTTACACTGAGCAACACCTGTGACTGTTACAGGCACACCTTCGGAAGTTTCAACACTTTCACAAACTGGATTTAGTGTCATTACCTCAAGGGAAATGCTATTAAAAATAATATGATAGAGTTTAATTAAATAGCTGAACATAAAAACCAGTGTAAGATTAAAAGTTAATAAAAACAGGGTACTTATCTATTAAGTCAGAAAAAGAGGAATCACAAAAGGAGTTTGAATGAATGCTACAAACAACATTAAACCCTAAGAACAGTTTTTTATGACTTACGTTTGAGTATCTGTAACAAGCCACCATGCCCATCCCCAGCCTCCAATAATGTATTTTCTTCCCTCAGCTCCACAACAGCCACCTGTAATTTTTAATAAATTACCTATTTATGTTACATTTGAAACTATACACTATACACCCTACAATCATACAATGTAACAATACAATGTACTAATAAATAGAATAGGTTGAACATTGAGGAAACCACAACCAGTTATACTTATTATAACTTATACTAATATATACTTAATAGGGGCCTACTAAAAGTACTATAATACTAATAATACTATTTTATAGGCCTAATGGCCTAATGCTAATGCTAATAATAATAGGGGCCTAATTATAATAATAATATCAGTTATAGGCCTGGGCCCCTAATAAATATTAAATAATTAACAATCAAATAGCCATATCATTAATATAAAATTATTAGGCTAACTAACTATATCTAATTGTTGAATTAATAATGAAACATGATTGAAGTAAAAAAAAAAAAAATTAGGCTAGGCCTAGGCCCCTACATAAAAAAAATAAAAGACATTTTAAAAAACTAGATTTAACTAGATCTATGTTATCCAAGTTGTGAGTCTTATTAGTTATTACTTTACGCATTAAAAGTTTTCATATTTCATGCAGTTCATACCTGAAATTACTAAGGCCTCGTTGGGTCCAGTTGTATGAATATTTCCCATTTTGACAAAATAAATACCCAATGTTTATGTGCAGGGAATACGATTATACCTGCAGTTTATAAACAATCCTTGATAATCCCAGTAAACTCTCGTCGACACGAGATGTACTTATGTTGGGCAAAAAAGGCTTGTACAAAAAAAGCCTAGGCCCAAGGCAATAGAAATGAAGATCTATATTATAGATCTAGATCTATATATTATAGTATATTTTGAAATAAGACGATACAATTATTTTACAATTTTCACAATTAAATAATTAGATACATGTAATCATAAAAGCATCACAATAAACATAGACTAATTTTTAAAAAAAAATAGCAGCAAGATCATACACACTGTATTATACGGCATCGGGGAAAATAATAATAATACATAGTTGAAGTAATATTGTAACACTTAAAAACTCAGTAATTCCTTTTGTTTTATATTAAATTAAGCAAAATACATTGTAGCAAAATAAAAGTATTGCATTTTAAATAATAATTATTGCATTTAACATTACTTCGAATTGTTATAGTGAGTTTTCTAGGGCCAAGATATTTGGCATTAAAATATTTTAAAATCTGCAAGGACTTCCTGTGTGAAACGACGAGATATGGTGGAATACTCATTTCTAGACCCGAGTAAAAATATCCTGTGCGTCACTGTTATTAGGATTTAATTTGTTCATTTTCACCATAGGAAGTTTCTAAAGTTGACGCATTCAAAATTTAGGTATAATGAAATATAATGTTAACTACTTTGATCTAGACTCTATAATATTGTCTGTGTAGGCCTATTAAAAAAGTAAAAATTTTATTTGGTTCGTGACTCAGACTGGTCCAGTGAAATTTTAAAAAATGATTCTCTAGTCTAGAGACTAGAGAATCTAGTGGACACTCCCATCTGTGTTTTTGAATGTTTAGTAATATTATTATAGTTATAACTTATAATATAGTTAAGTTTCTTATCTTTCGTTACTCTGCAATGTTTAGAGTTTAGACTCTCGACAAATAGATCTAGTTAGGAATTGTGATTCTGTGGACAGTCAGTTAAGTGACTAAGTCAGTGTAGAAATTTTAAAAATTGTTTTTGAATAGGCCTAGACTACTAGAGCAAATTACATTGTCCGAACACTACGTGGGACCGAACACTTCGTCGGTTTTTGGCTCATAGAAACTTTAATTAGCATGTCTCATGCGAAACCACGGCGCCTGCACGTAAACTGTTCATTTATGAACACTTCCGTGTCAAGTACTTCCGTTTCCTCTCTCAAGAATTATTTTTAGAAAATTTTTAACGTTGCATGGTACGCACATTTCTATTTTTACACCAGCCGGATGAAGTGACCTAGGGTTGGACTTAGGGGCAAAACTTGAACCAATCAACGCTTAGCTAAAAGGTTACACTATAAATAGCTTCTATATATGTATGGAACATCGTAAATGTCAAGGTTAATGGGTTATTTTGTGCTTGAACAATAAAAAAGGGGTGTTCGCTAACTTTTTTGACCTTACATGGGACCGGACAGCAACACAAAAATATTATTAAATAAGAATTTAGAGCATAAAAGGGGCTGGTTATTGAAGGGAAAGGGTCAAAATAAGGTCAAGAAGGCAGTGGAATGCGAAAGAGGAGGGGGAATCATGTGACCTGGCTGGCTTAGCAGCGTACTGCGCGAGCCGCAATGGCTGAATGGGATGAACTTTGGGAGTGTGGGAAAAAGGTTTTATACTATTAAAATTACCTCACAATCAATAACACAATATAAATGCATATAATATATGTTTTTATTCATTAAATTGACTTTAAATTATTCTAAATGAACAAAAAGTGCTTTGTCCGATGACGGGTAAAGTTGTCCGAACACATTTGAAATTGTATTACATGTGTCCGAACACACGTTAAGACCCCCCAGTCACTATAACAAGAATAGCTAAAGTTCTATGCGTATGAATACAAAATGACACACACATTATTAAAGTAGAATGATTGCGGATAGATATGATACTTTTTTTTCCTTCCTATGTTAAGCGGTTACTGAATGAGACCGCATGGAAGTTTTAAGTTGCGTTTTTTCGCGGTGTGTGTCCGGACAGTGTAATTTGCTCTAGATTTAGATCTAGTCTAGATCTAGGTGTTGTTGATAAAATAAATTCAACAATTTGTGAAATGACAAGAGGTGGTAAATTGCAAGAAGAAAATGCTAGACATACCTGCAGAATCACAGTGTTAATTACGAGATACAATTTGAGAGACATTTCTTTCTTTGGTAATCTATCGTTTTGGGTACGTAAAATCGCCCGCGGCTATTTATGTACGAAAACGTTACCTCGTTGTCAAGGCTTTAATAGAAGTATATTGTCATACTTTTGTGTCAAATATTATAGATAAATGAATAATAAACCTAAATCAATGGCTAAATATATCGATATAGGCCAGAAATTAACTTTAAACAGCAGTGTCTGAGAGCAAGATTTGCTATATAAACAGCAGCCATTTGTAAAATAGAGTGGCTTCCCCCTGAATCTGGCGCTAAAAGCTTATAAAAATAAAACTTTGACAAGATGGCTGCTATAGTAAATGAGCATGGTTGCATCTGTTGGAAACATCGCTAGTCTTCATTTATTACGGAAAAGTTTTAATTCAATTGTTTAAAAACAGGTACATAAATGAATCAAGGAAACATTTTTGAATTTTTAAAAACATAAATCCTCCTCAAAATGTGAAATAATTATTAAAATTTAAGGAGTCACCTGTTTTTCACATTACAAATCGCGGGCGATTTTACGTACCCAAAACGATAGATTACCCTTTCTTTCATGCTTTTGGTAGTCTTTTTTTTCCGGATGTGCAAGAAATAGGCCTA
The DNA here is from genome assembly GCF_028476545.2 of Physella acuta. Taxonomy (NCBI): domain Eukaryota; kingdom Metazoa; phylum Mollusca; class Gastropoda; family Physidae; genus Physella; species Physella acuta. The sequence goes on along the minus strand of NW_026731532.1, from coordinate 227,012 downwards.
CTTCAAATGTTTTTAATAATATTAATATTTAAAAAATCAAAACATAGGCCTAAGTTAAGTACTTCTAGGATCACCCACTCATGTTTTCTTGTCTGCATTAGAAAAATACAGCTTCAGTCAATTGGTCACTGAGTTCCTAAAGATATTATTTTGATAGATTTTCTCACTTAATCTGAAATTTACGCAATTTTCAATTTAAACATGACCACTGAATAATAGACATCCATATTTAATCCATTAGGCACTAATCTTGAAGTTTTTAGTTCATTTTAAACTAAATTAGGCCTAGGCCTACTTAATTTAATATGTATTGTCACTCACTGCGATGACACGACACACTACTCCATGACAACACAACTTTCGTCTGAAGCCTCTGCAAACCACGAATCGGTTTCACTTTTTAATTGGCTATGCACTATAGTTCCTCACTAGTGATGAGCCAAATAGCGGTCACGTGGTTTTTAAAAAATAAATGTCTATGAAAAGATACATTCTCCAAAGCAAATTTTGAAATGCTCCTTTGGCTTATATTGCCCTGCCACCCATAGTTTGTTTTTATAATGTGAATGATTCGCCATTTTGCTTGTCAATATTTTAAAAAGTAATTCTAAGAAGGAAGGTCACTGCAACTAAGACGAAAAATCGTCGGTAGTCATGCGTCTGATGTTGACGTCATATTGTTGTTGGCAATTAGCCCCGCCTCCAGGCTAGCGAGCAATACTACACATTATTAATATAAGGCCAATATCTTCCGATATTCAACTTTTTGTATTGTTGTACTTGTAGAAAGCGTAGAAGTATAAATAAACAATTTAAAAAGTGTAATTTTTTATTAGGCTATGTAATTTTAATTAAAAGCATTTTTAAACATCAACAAAATTGATATTTATACGATGAAAACATAAATCGCAAGCAGTAGTAATACAAAACCTCTTTGCGACAATACATGTTTGCAGCATCAGCGATTTTGTTTTAGTAAACTGATGTTATATTGATATATAGGGAAGCTCTGGTGCTCCACACAAAAGAAAGAAGTCGCAATGTAAACATAGGATGTTATAACAATACAAATGTCTTTGAAGTCTGCATCAAGGTTCATTGTAACTCGGATGGTATAATTTTCGCAGACATCTTCGCTTTTTACCCCCACCTAGCGTAAGTTTCAGGTGGGGGAAAGATGTGCGACAAAAATGTCATGTGAACTGTGGTTTTCACACCCTTCTTGCAATTTACCACCTCACCATATTTCTTATCTCCTGAAATTTCGTTTTCAACTTAGGTGCACACACACTGACATTTAATTATAAATTTATTTATGAGAAATTTCACTTAAGTATCCTCATCTAGAATATTTTTTGTTACAAAAAAAAAAGCCAAGAACCAACTTGTTTTTTTTTTTTTAATGGCATGTTTTAATTCTATTCTATATCTATTTCCAATGCAGGTGTGAAACTCTTTAACTTCAAGAATGAGTGACATGAGTGATTTAGATAGGTATGTTGACTTATGTATGGCTTTGTTAACTATGTAATTTTTGTCTTTATTATACATCACATATTTGCCAATTTGGCAGCAAGTCTATTAAAACTGTGATTGTCTGCAGTTGTAAAATTTTGTTTTCAGACAAATAGAGCAGCTACAAAGATGTGAAGTAATCAAGGAAAGTGAAGTTAAAGCCCTTTGTGCTAAAGCTAGAGAAATTCTGGTAGAGGAAGGAAATGTACAGGCAGTAGATGCTCCAGTCACAGTAAGCATACCTAAAAATCTATAACATAGATGATTTTATAATGATTTATGATGTTGACTTTAGTATGACTCATGCAGTGTTAAAGCTCAATCTCTTTTGTTTGTTTTTTTGCATTTATATAGTAATTTTTTTGTCTCAACTTGTTAATTATGAGAAGTGTGCAAAAACTGTTTTTATGTTTTCCTTCAAGGTTTGTGGTGATATTCATGGCCAGTTTTATGATTTAAAAGAATTGTTCAAAGTGGGTGGTAAGGTGCCAGAGACAAACTACTTATTCATGGGAGACTTTGTTGACAGAGGATTTTACAGCGTGGAAACTTTTCTTTTACTTTTAGCCCTGAAGGTATGGTTTTTATATGAAGTGCTCTAATTACTTGCGCATTTTCACTCACGTTTCCTTTGATTGAAAAATATCAAACTGATTCATTATTTTCTTTAGGTGCGGTATCCTGATCGTATCACACTAATCAGAGGTAATCATGAAAGCAGACAGATTACACAAGTGTACGGGTTTTATGATGAGTGTTTAAGAAAATATGGATCCATCACAGTATGGCGCTACTGTACAGAAATCTTTGATTACCTCAGTCTTTCAGCAATAGTAGATGGAAAGGTAATCTCTATGTTGTACAATCTAATTATTTTATTACAAAATTAATTTCCAAAACTTCAATTTTCATCTGTTACCCCATAATCACACATTTATATGATAGAAATGTGGTTTGTTGTCTTTATGATTTTTAATTATCTCTTCTTGTTAGTATTTTATTTCCTAGTTTACTTTCTTTTTGTTAGATATTCTGCGTGCACGGTGGCTTGTCACCATCTATAACATCTCTAGACCAAATAAGACAAATAGACAGAAAACAAGAGGTTCCTCATGATGGACCCATGTGTGATTTATTGTGGTCAGATCCAGAAGGTTTGTTGGCATTCATTTATTTTTAATCATTCTTTAGCATGAATAATTTGTTAGCTGGTTTAGTGAGAGGTAACTCGTGATGTTCCCAGGTGTAATTTATTGTGGTCATGTCCAATTTTTTTTTACTCATTCCCTAGCATGAATAATGTGTTAACTGATTTAGTAAGCCGCAATAAAGACCATATTTGACTGCTTTTATTTAGACATGCAAGGTTGGGGTGTCAGTCCTAGAGGTGCGGGCTATTTGTTTGGAAGTGATGTTGTCAACTCGTTTTGCCAAGAAAATGAGGTAGACTTGATATGTCGTGCACACCAACTTGTGATGGAGGGTTATAAATGGCACTTTGGTGAAATGGTCCTCACTGTTTGGTCAGCACCAAACTACTGTTATAGGTAAGCTAATCTTTATTTTCATATTCTAAATATTGTTTTATTTTTACGAAAACCATTACAGTTTTTAAAAAGGTTTCAGTTGAAGTTTTAAATAGTACTCATTTTAGTTGGACTTTTTTCCTTCATTGCTATGTTTGATTTTTTTATTCATAGGTGTGGCAACGTGGCAGCTATCCTTGAATTAGATGAAAACTTGAAAAGAGATTTTACAATATTTGAAGCAGCACCACAGGTTTGTCACGCTCTATTCTCATTTTTAGGTCTCATATTTATAGATTATTTAAGGCCGACTTGTAAAATAATCCAGGCAAAAATACTTTTTTTTTCAATTATGAGAGTTGTGGGTCACTTGACTTCACTTGACTTTTATAATTAAAAAAAAAGGGTCACCGCTCATAAAAAATTTGGGAACCTGTTATTTAAGGGATGTCATGTACTGAACCATTAATCAAACAAAGGCTGCTTACATTTACTTGCATGTTGTACTCAGTCATAAAAATCAAAGAAACTTACAAATTGGCTGTTAATCTTATACTTATAGATGCATTTTAAATTCTCATTATTGATACCCCTCTGAATTAATTTCTTGAAACCAGGAATCCCGAGGCATCCCATCAAAGAAGCCACAACCTGACTACTTCCTCTAGCACCATTCAGGCACTCTGCATCCTGGACCGACCAAAACTCTGTACAGTCCCATCAGTCTTATTCTATCAACTTTGGTCCAAGTCAAATCATTTGTGTATGATAATTTGTATGAAATAGTTTATTTAACAAATATTAAAGTCTTTACATGAACCAAACTTATCTTGTAAATGTGTGATTTGTAATTATTTTACTGGTCACTTTATGCCAAGTTCTTTTATTTGTTCTAACAAAGTTTTGTATTCTAAATGATTGGTAATTGTACAGTATTAAATGAATGGCAACATAGTTTGTAATGTGGGTAGAAACTCAATCATCCTGTTATTCCATCCATGTCATTCTGATTCTGGCCATTTTTTTTTCTATATTGATGTTTGTTAAACAGATCTGAGTGTTTCTGATTATTTGGATAATCTTTATCAGTGGTAGTAATGGGATTAATTAATTAATCATGTGCCTAGGTTATTAGTGAGAAACTAGGGTGGTCTTCTGTTAATTTATTTTGGGTTTTTAAAATTTTGAGTGTTTAATTAATTGCTTAGTGTAAGGTTTTATTGGCAACAACTTTGTTGTTTTAACTGTTTTTGTTTTTATATTAATTGCTTAGTTATCAGATTTGTAGGGGGGGGGGGGGGGGTTGATAGTGCCTTGTTTGGTAAAGATGGTTGCTGCTGATCAACTTTAACATACACTGTATTTGGTTAAGTGAATATTAAAACAATTTTTTTTTCTATTACATTACCCTGTTACTTTTTTTTTTCAAAAAGATTACTTGCGGGGAAAGGTTTTCATTAATAATTTGCTGCAAGAATATTTTTGAAATTATGTTGACACGCCAAGTAGACATGATAAAGGTGTAAGTTATTTTTAGCTGTTTGTCTTTGGTATCACATGACTGTGCTATCAATACTATCATGTTTCTGCGTACATTGGTTGAGAAAACAACGTGCATTACATTCTGTTATTTAGACCACCTGGCATGACTAGTTGTATTTTTAGTAACAGTAGGTTAGGGGGTTGTCCATACACACTCGGAGGAGGGTCCGTAATTTTGTTATGGGGGGTGTCAGATGGTGTGATGTCACACTTGCATTATAAAAAAAGCAATGTTAGTAAACTAGTTTTAGCCGTAATTTCGCGTTATAGATTCTTAATAAATAGTAACAGGGATTGATTAAAATACTTTGACAGAGTTCAGACAAGATTTTGGAAAAATATCGATGTTCTAAGAAAAATTCAACTCTGCAATTTCGGGGGGGGGGGGGGGGTTGTAGGTTGAGGTTTGACGTCATTCTATGGGGGTCGGCTTTTTGGTGCAATGTGTGTGGAAAGGGGGGGGGTAAATGTCCAAAAAAGCGTGACGTCATTTATGAATGACCCCCATTTACATTTTACAAGAGGCCCATTTTATGACATTAAAAATTATTAAGATGCAAGTAAGGGGTCATACATTTATGACGTCCACACGGGGGGGGGGGGGGGGGGGGTCCGAAAAAAACTGACTTTTGTGGACGCAAATGGACTTTTCTAAGGAAAAAAGTGGATTTTTGGGGAGGGGGGTCCTAAATAAAAAATTGTGGACATCATAAATGGATGACCCCTAAAATAGCTGAATCAATGATATGAGTTTAAGAATGCTGCAGTACAATCAATAACCAAGCGACAGATTCAAGATGTTACTGTCTTGGATGTGGATAATGTCACCGTGACTTTTTTAAACTTCCGCCTTGTCTTTTTCTGATCACCCATCTTTAGTGCTATAAAATGTGAATTTTTTATTCCTTTGTATTTCGACCCGCCCCTCACCCAAACCTCGAATGACTCGGGTTTGCTGAGGATGTGGTAGAATAGAGTTTTTTTTTTTTTTTTTTTCTCTAAGACGTTGTCATGGTCACATTGAAGAATATCAGGGCAAGAAAGTAGGCCTAGCGCCATGAAATTCACACGCCGCGGAAGCCTTAGTACAGCTTAGTGTTGACTAGTTTGGCCCAGTGTTTCTTTCAGACTTTTTTTCTCCGAGGGGGGGGGGGGGGGGAGTGTGGACTACTAATTTTTCCGAGTTGGCGGACACTGGTAAATTTATATTTTTTCTATTTAAATTTTCGTTCGGGAGGGGGCAGCAGACTTTTTTTGCCAATGGAAGAGATGCCTGGAAGAAACTGGTTTGGTCACACTTAGTCTAAACGGTGGACAGAATGAGAAAGGTCGTGTTTTCCAGAGGTCTCTTGTTGAAATTCTAAAATTAGTCATTCTTGGTTTGGCCGTTATATCGTGTTTTTAAAGACTTGATTTTGAAAATTGTAATAGAAATGAATGTTGATCGAGCTCAGTAAATATAGAACGAAATCAAGGTTTGAAAGAAAAACGAATTTTGAGGAGGGGGGGGGGGGTAGGACTAGGTTGAGGTGTGATATCATTTTAGGGATTTGTCTTTTTGTGGGCAAGGGGAGGTAAAACTCGTAAAAAAAAAAGCGCGACATCGTTACCAAATGACCCCTTAGTTACCATGTTAATCCAGTGTTGCTATGGAGATTGGAAAGGTTTCTGCTTGGAAGCGAAAGTCGTCTTCCGTGGCCAACACACAATTACCTCCCTTCGCTCAATGGGCTGTAATTGTGTGTGGAGCGGAGGCATTCGATACTTCCAAATACTTGGTTAAAAATCGAGCAGTTCGGCGCGCTGAATTTTTTATTCGGACTTAATAAGCTAATGTCCGGAATCTATATATTAATACATATTAATATTGGGATCTTGTCTATATAAACCCCTGCCACTAATGTATATTATATAGAAAACATATACTTTTACCGTTGTCGTCGTCTCCCCCCCCCCCCCTCCCCGGAGAAAAAAGCCTGGAAAAAACACTGGTGAACAGTTAAGCCCCACCACTTTTGCCAGCTCCAATTTAATACACGCACGCAACCTAGACCTATTTCTGTTGTCTAGACATCTGAATATTTAAACAAAAACAACTTATCCACCTCTATGGTTAGGGTAAAGAATAGGGTTCGCATTAAGGTAATGGGTTGGGTTAGGGTTAAAAACTAAAAGTACTTGTTTCGTTTCCTTGTTTTTGTAATATATTTTTTGGATGGCGGTGGTTTACGGTTTTAGCAGGGGTTTATCTGGACAAGATCATAATATGGTTTGTAAATCATGTGGGAATGTAACAAATCTATATATATATAAAGCAATGTATGTGTGTCTGTGTGTGTGTCTTTTATGCATTACCACACCTCTTATCACATCGCCGTCGAACTTTGGGAAGTTGTTCAGAATATTGCTGGGGAGGTTTTTGCGGAAAAAAAAATTCACATTAATTCGCGGGGGTGGCGCCCCGGCAGGGCGCGATTTGTTTTTTCTCTATATACGGTATATAAAAATAAGAATCGATTGCAGATTCACACTTCATCCAATCGCCTTCAAACTTTGGGGAGTTGATTAGAGCAATTCAGTGAAGGGAGGGTGCGATTTTCTCTATGTACGGTATATTAAAAAAAGTCGATTTTGGTTTGACATTGTTCATCCGATAGCCATGAGACTTTGGGGAGTTCATTATAACACTCTAGGGAAGGGTTCTGTAAAATTATATTTTTTTTAATTTCGCATGGGCGGCGCCACGGGAGGGTGCGATTTTCCTCTATATACTGTTTATAAAAATAATAAAAGTTGAAGTGACATAGTTCATCCGATAGGCATGAAACTTTGAGGAGTTCATTATAAAACTCTATGGAAGGGTGCTGCAAAAAAAAAAAAAAATTAATTTAGCAAGGGCGGCGCCACGGGAGGGTGCGATTTTTCTCTATATACGGTATATACAAATAAACGTCGATTGCGGTTTCACAGCATTAATCCGATCGCCATCAAACTTTGATGAGTTACTAGAACACTTTGGGGAAGTGTTTTTGTAAAACAAAAATCATTTTTAAATTCGCAAGGGCGGTGCCACGGGAGGGTGCGGTTCCTGAGAGCGCCACAATACGTCCCTGACACATGGGCTGTCACCGTAGTGTGTTCTACCTCATTTACGTGTCAAAGAAAAAACTCTTGTTCATTTGTGTCACTTTAGCGAATGACGCAATCTGCATCATTGTTAACAGGATGCTATTTGGCACGATGGCGCCTGTTAGTTTTAGGGAGCCAGGGGCCGTACGCGGTAGTGTAATCGGGGTGGGGGGGGGGGGGCGGCTCCTGAGAGCGCCACTCTACGTCCCTGACACATGGGCGGTCACCGAAGTGTGTTCTACCACATTATTTCGGTGAGTTATTAATGTACACTCACGGTTTTCATACGGTAGTGTCCCGATATTTATCATCCAAATGCAGGCATTGTTTACATTTAAATAACTCACTTTTAAAAAACAAGGTCACGAGTTTAAGAATATATGATTGGTAACGCATGGCACTGGCGTAGCCATGATCGTCTCTGGGGGGGGGTCCAATTTTTACCCGGGGACAAACTTTTGATTTGCACACCCCCCACCCCCTGAGACTTTTGATTTGACCCCCCCCCCCCCAGACGTTTGATTTGCACCCTCCCTCAAACTTACGATTTGCACCCCCCCTCAGACTTTTGATTTGCACCCCCCCCAAACTTTCGATTTGCACCCCCCCCCTCATACTTTATATATATACCGAGGGGTCTATGGGGGGGTTATGACCCCCCCCCTAACCCCCCCCCCCTGCCTACGCCACTGACGCATGGATGAAACCCTTATATATTCGTCGGACTTTTTTTCTATTCCCGCGGCAACGCGCGGGGTCGGGTACGCTAGTGTTTAATAATAATTAAAATAAAACTCTTGAGTGGTTTGCTATACTATTTCTATATCTGCTACTTTCGGAGTTTTCCGATGTAATGTAAATACAAAGTGACAGTGCGGAAACGGAAGTGGTGTGTACGCAGTGCGTGATACTAAAAACAGTGGAGATAAAAACACGCAGCTTCCATTTCCTGAACCTTTTCTAACAAGAATTAAAAGAACTGCTTAAATGAACCATGGGTTGGATACTCTCCAGAATGAAGTTAGAAACGCTCTTTCTACAAGACGTCTGCACAGTCATCGTCTCTCCATCCGTCTGCCGCGGCCACTGCCGAAAGAACAAAACTCCATTGTTTGAATTAGAAATCAGCCCGTCTATACATTTCAGACGGACTGTATCTGTTTAGTTGTTGCATTCAGAAAATTTAAACATGGAACAGTTAACTGCTAACTTATTGTAAAGATTATCAACGTGAGATATTTTTAAAAATTATTTTAGATTATATTTTTAATTAATAATTTTAAGTGGTTAATAGACTTACGTGTAGTATAATGAAATCTAGCTTGAATTTAATTTACTAGTAGTAATAAACTGCCAAAAACGCATTTTTAGCTATGGATAACTCATTAGAAAACGCGAAAAGAGTAGGTAACAGTCTGCTAGGGAACACGATAGCTGAGGACAAACCTAGAGTTACAGAAAGAATCAAAAACTTTGACCGAATTACAAAGAGGAATAAAAACTTTGACCGAAACAAATCATCAAATAATGAACTCAACCCGTCGCCAGAAACATCTCAACAAGACTACGCTGACGTCAACAGTGCCGTTCAGCAGACTACTGACAAGAGCCTCCTTCAAACTGATCCCAACACTACCCAGAACAACAGCCCAAATCTGCCCAACACCGACCAAAGCTTGCCTCCATCCGATCATAACTCGCCTAAAACTAGCAGCAGTAAACTACGTCGCAATGATCTAAACCAAATAAGTCCCAAGTTGTCCGAAAGAAACAGTCCCAATCTACAAAACACTGACCAAGACATACCACAATTAGATCCAAATATATCGGAAAACAACAGCCCACGTTTACAAAACACTGACCAAACAGATCCCAATCTCACAGAAAACAGCCGAAATCTACAAAACACGGATCAGGATTTCCAAAACAAAACGTCGCAACTGAATTCCGCAAAAATAAGTCCCGCTGAAGTGACCGAAATGAGTCCTAACCCTTTTGAAAGTATTGTGTACAAATCTGAAGACACCACTTCGCCGAAAATCACCGGAAGTTCCAAGCCGGATAGTTCAAGCGAGAATACCCGAGTCTCATTTCAAAGCGCAGATCGTCGTTCAACCATACACTACACATCTGAAGCATCATCGCTCCCTCCTTCCCATAGTTTAAAGTCAGGTGAGTCAACGTTTGGGGAGGAAGGGGGGGGGGGGTGTTCCTACTCCTTGGTGTTGGTAGCAGGGAAGTTTAGTGAAAGTTCACAAGAACTTGAGCCTACAAATGGGATGTACCAATGTAGCTGGTCATGAACTTGAGTGTTGGGAGTGGCCTTGGTGTATGGATGGGGGGGGGGGGGGGGGGAGATGCCAAAGAGATAAATAGAAACTGTTTTATTTCTATGACGGGGAAAAACAGCAACTCGTGCTCACGTAATGGCAGCAATAGATAAAGAATGTAATCAAATGAATGAGCGACTTCCCTTTTTTAATTAATTAATTTTTTCAATCACTACAAGATCTTCAACAGGAAGTTGTGACTGAAGGATCGGATCCATCCAGCTCGAATCCAAAGGTCAGGATGCCACCCACTGGTAGGTTAAGGTCATGTCGTGGCACCCACTGGTAGGTTAAGGTCATGTCGTGGCACCCATTGGTAGGTTAAGGTCATGTCGTGGCACCCACGGGTAGGTTAAGGTCGTGGCACCCACTGGTAGGTTAAGGTCATGTCGTGGCACCCACTGGTAGGTTAAGGTCATGTCGTGGCACCCACTGGTAGGTTAAGGTCATGTCGTGGCACCCACTGGTAGGTTAAGGTCATGTCGTGGCACCCACTGGTAGGTTAAGGTCATGTCGTGGCACCCACTGGTAGGTTAAGGTCATGTCGTGGCACCCACTGGTAGGTTAAGGTCATGTCGTGGCACCCACTGGTAGGTTAAGGTCATGTCGTGGCACCCACTGGTAGGTTAAGGTCATGTCGTGGCACCCACTGGTAGGTTAAGGTCGAGGCACCCACTGGTAGGTTAAGGTCATGTCGTGGCACCCACTGGTAGGTTAAGGTCGAGGCACCCACTGGTAGGTTAAGGTCATGTCGTGGCACCCACTGGTAGGTTAAGGTCATGTCGTGGCACCCACTGGTAGGTTAAGGTCATGTCGTGGCACCCACTGGTAGGTTAAGCTCATGTCGTGGCACCCACTGGTAGGTTAAGGTCGAGGCACCCACTGGTAGGTTAAGGTCGAGGCACCCACTGGTAGGTTAAGGTCATGTCGTGGCACCCACTGGTAGGTTAAGGTCGTGTCGTGGCACCCACTGGTAGGTTAAGGTCGTGTCGTGGCACCCACTGGTAGGTTAAGGTCATGTCGTGGCACCCACTGGTAGGTTAAGGTCATGTCGTGGCACCCACTGGTAGGTTAAGGTCATGTCGTGGCACCCACTGGTAGGTTAAGGTCATGTCGTGGCACCCACTGGTAGGTTAAGGTCGTGTCGTGGCACCCACTGGTAGGTTAAGGTCGTGTCACCCACTGGTAGGTTAAGGTCGAGGCACCCACTGGTAGGTTAAGGTCATGTCGTGGCACCCACTGGTAGGTTAAGGTCATGTCGTGGCACCCACTGGTAGGTTAAGGTCATGTCGTGGCACCCACTGGTAGGTTAAGGTCACGTCGAGGCACCCACTGGTAGGTTAAGGTCATGTCGTGGCACTCACTGGTAGGTTAAGGTCGTGTCACCCACTGGTAGGTTAAGGTCGAGGCACCCACTGGTAGGTTAAGGTCATGTCGTGGCACCCACTGGTAGGTTAAGGTCATGTCGTGGCACCCACTGGTAGGTTAAGGTCATGTCGTGGCACCCACTGGTAGGTTAAGGTCACGTCGAGGCACCCACTGGTAGGTTAAGGTCATGTCGTGGCACCCACTGGTAGGTTAAGGTCGTGTCGTGGCACCCACTGGTAGGTTAAGGTCATGTCGTGGCACCCACTGGTAGGTTAAGGTCGTGTCGTGGCACCCACTGGTAGGTTAAGGTCATGTCGTGGCACCCATTGGTAGGTTAAGGTCATGTCGTGGCACCCACGGGTAGGTTAAGGTCGTGGCACCCACTGGTAGGTTAAGGTCATGTCGTGGCACCCACTGGTAGGTTAAGGTCGAGGCACCCACTGGTAGGTTAAGGTCGAGGCACCCACTGGTAGGTTAAGGTCACGTCGTGGCACCCACTGGTAGGTTAAGGTCATGTCGTGGCACCCACTGGTAGGTTAAGGTCATGTCGTGGCACCCACTGGTAGGTTAAGGTCATGTGGCACCCACTGGTAGGTTAAGGTCATGTGGCACCCACTGGTAGGTTAAGGTCATGTGGCACCCACTGGTAGGTTAAGGTCATGTCGTGGCACCCACTGGTAGGTTAAGGTCATGTGGCACCCACTGGTAGGTTAAGGTCATGTGGCACCCACTGGTAGGTTAAGGTCATGTGGCACCCACTGGTAGGTTAAGGTCATGTGGCACCCACTGGTAGGTTAAGGTCATGTGGCACCCACTGGTAGGTTAAGGTCATGTGGCACCCACTGGTAGGTTAAGGTCATGTCGTTGGCACCCACTGGGAACAGGACAATGGTCAAGATGTTAGGCTAATATCAAGTTAGGTCTAGGCACTGGGAGTAGGACAATGGTCAAGATGTTAGGCTAATATAAACTTAGGTCTAGGCACTGGGAGCAGGACAATGGTCAAGATGTTAGGCTAATATAAACTTAGGTCTAGGCACTGGGAGTAGGACAATGGTCAAGATGTTAGGCTAATATCAAGTTATGTCTAGGCACTGGGAGTAAGATAATGACCTATGTGTTAACGTACCTTAACACAAAATCTTAGCCGTGAACCTTTCTAGGACCCTGCCACTTAAACTGATCTAAATAACAATACCATTTACTAAACAAAAACCTCAGCTAAATTGTTGGTGTACCTATAAAATGTAACTGTTTTCTAGAAGCGTCTGTAATCAGTTACCACACAGAACTGGGTGGGCTCAATGCAGAGGCGTAGCGACCCTTCCCGGCGCCCGGGGACAAACTTTCAATTTGGCACCCCCCTCAGGAGAAAATTTTCAATTTGGACCCCCCCCCCCTCAAACTTTCGATTTGCAGCCCCCCCCCCCCCCCTCAAACTTTCGATTTGCACCCCCATAAAAATGTTAAGGCAAAAATGCAGCTAACATGACATTTTAAAATGTTTTTCCAACCCATTTTGGCGCCCCCTAAGGTCAGCGCCCGGGGACATATGTACCCCCCCCCCTCCGCCCCCCATCGCTACGCCTCTGGCTCAATGACTTCATCGAATTCACACCTATGGAGAACTGAACTCGATTTCTAAAATCCCAGAGGGCATAATTAAAAGATCTAACATTACAGAAAACAACAAACTCGTTATGAAGTTTGTTATGTTAATTTTGTTCTCAATACTAAATAGCAGTTTAATAGTTTCAGAGTATGAGGGAGTAGGGGTGGAGGTGGAAGAATTCGCTTGAGCTGTAGTATTTGGTAATGCATATTTTTTAACCTCTTCAGCGAGAAAGAAACAGTTTTGGTATAATGAAATTCCACCAAGCTTGTATCAGCATCTTCCGGTGATACCCCAAAAATATCTTCCAGGTCTCTTGTACAAAAGGTTGGTCGGTGTGTATGTCTGTGTGTATGTCTGTGTGTGTGTTTGACTGTCTGTGTCTGTGTGTGTGTGTTCTTTGGGTCTGTGTCTGTGTGTGTATATTAAATCCCCAACATTATACCTACTTCTATTCTTCATTTTTATCCACATACTATCTCAAACGATATTTCTCTCAGAGTTCTCTGATAGAGCACTGATAAAATATGTAGTCTCCTGACAATACCCACCTCTAATGGGTACCTGACCTCCAAACAACTCTATAAGTTAGCCTACACACACAGTTGGCTATGTCAACTTAAGCTACACAAATAAGTAAAAAGATTTATTCTTTGACACGAAAACAACAATACATAATCTTTCGACTCAGAACAGGCCACAACAGACTAAATCAGCACATGCATAAAAAAAACTAAAAATTGGGTGTGGCGAAATATGCCCTTGTGGCAAGGCCCCGGAGAATACGGAGCACGTCCTTCAGGAATGTTCTTTATATAGCCAGGCGCGAGTCAGACACTGGCCCCTACTCACCCCACTCAGGGAAAAATTATATAGGGCACCTGCTGATCTGGAGACCACAGTCCGGTTTGTTCACGAAGTTGAGCTTGTTGTCTAAATCCTCCATCATATTCTCAATTAAGAACGAAGAAGAAGAAGAAGAAACCAAATGCTAAACTGTCTAATAACAAGAGTATGGGGCAGGTCAAGTAGAGTTCACCTGTTTCTGTGATCTTGACGTGGTCAAATGGTAGAGCATACGACTGCTAACCCGAAAGTCTCGAGGTCGAATCCGGTTTCAAGTCAACAAAACGTCCCTGAGTGTGTACTTGTCTCACTAGAGTATGACACACTGTAATTAGACGAGTATGACTCTCTGTGTTGGCAGTATGACACACTGTAATTAGACGAGTATGACCCTATGTGTTGGCAGGAGAAAAGAAATTCTGTGTGAGGAGCTGGACAGCGAGCAGCGCCAGTTACTGAAGGACGAGAGAGTTGCTAGGATCTATCTCAACCCCGTACCCGTCCCAATCCAGGCCTTCAAGCTCCGTTCTGTAGGTGTCTGTGTTAGGTCATGTATGACTTGTGTGAGGTCATGTCTGAGTTGTGTGATGTGTGTGTCTATGTGAGGTCATGTCTGATGTGTGATGTGTGTGTAAGGTCATGTCTTACGTGTGTGATGTGTGTCTGTGTGAGGTCATGTCTGATGTGTGATGTGTGTGTGAGGTCATGTCTTACGTGTGTGATGTGTGTCTGTGTGAGGTCATGTCTGATGTGTGATGTGTGTGTGAGGTCATGTCTGATGTGTGTCTGTGTGAGGTCATGTCTGATGTGTGATGTGTGTGTTAGGTCATGTCTTACGTGTGTGATGTGTGTGTCTGTGTGAGGTCATGTCTGATATGTGTGATGTGTGTGTTAGGTCATGTCTGACTTGTGTGTGGTCATGTCTGACTTGTGTGATGTGCGTGTTTGTGTTAAGTCACGTCTGACAATTTTGATATGCTTTATTATAACTAACATTTTTAAACATGTGTCTGTGTTATGTGGTGTATTAAAATGGTCCAATATGTTTGTGTTTTTTTGTGTGATAATAATAAATGCAGCATATTTTAAACGTCCAGTCAAAGATCGCCAGCCACTCATACAATTGGTATATAGACCACTAGGTGATGTCCATTAATGGCATGAAAACTGGGGGAGTGGAGGTGTGTAGTTTTAAGTGGGGGGGGGGGGGTGTGGTGGAACAAGGCCTTAATAATTAATTTGGGGGAGGGGGCTTTTATGACGACATAAAAGCGATAGCAGGTGGGAGGTAGAGGAGGGCAAAAGTTGATAAGATTACATAAGCACAGCGCGACCCCTATTCAATTGGTTCAACCAACCTCACGACTAATACATTAACTAGGCCTAATTGTTTTCACCTCCAGGAAACTTCCCCAACTCTCCTCAAACTCAAAGCTCAGGAGAGGGCAGGCCCGTCTGAGTTGGAAAAACGCGTCATCAAAACACACAGCATATATGGCGCCACCTACATCCGCCCGAACGAGCGACCCAAGACGAAGAGGACCAAAACTGAAGCAGACGACTGTCGCTACCTTGGAAGTCTACCCCCCTACACAGGACCCTATGCCTACCGAGTGAAACCTTTCGAAGTGTTGAAAGCGGAAGTCGTCAGTGACCACTATCAGGTAGCGTCCACTTACCGTTTAGACAGTTTAGCGGCAAAGCGAAATTTTAGTGAAAACGTACACGGCGACTTAATCTGAAAAGAAAAAAGAGGATTATGTTTTCTTGAAAAAAATAATTCCTTAATATGTTTGTATTCATACACTTGACTTTTTAAAAATAAAAATTAACTACTCTAACTTGAACAAGGGACTTATTAGGTATTGTGTTTCTCAGTGTTTCTTCCAGACTTTTTTCTCCGGGGGGGGGGGGGGGGGACTTGAAATTTTCGGGGGGGGCGGTAAACTTTCTTCGGGGGGGGGGGGCGGACACTGTTAAAAGTACATATTTTCTATATAAATTATATAAATTTCATTTCGTTCGGGGGGGGGGGGGGCGGTAAAAAAGAGATGCCTGGAAGAAACTCTGGCTGCAGCGGCATTTTGCGATCTGCTTGATCTATTTTTTCAGAAAGAGCGCAAAGAATGAACGGATGGGTGGCTTATCACACTGAAGAGTATATAAAAGTATATATTTCTATATAAATTCCATTTAGTTCGGGGGAGGGGGGTAGACTTGATATTTCCGGGGAGGGGCGGTCTACATTTCCCGGGGGGGGGGGGACAATAGTAAAAGTATATGTTTACTATATAAATTCCATCTCGAAGAGATGCCTGGAAGAAACTCTGTCCCGAACAGACTTTTTTGTTAGAATATATTATGTTTCTTTCTTAGTAGATTTTCTAATACCTGTTTGTCTGAACAAGTTTTTGCAAGGCAGCAACGCCAGAGGGCGCCAGTTTTCGCCACAAGCCTTTAAGAAGCTCGAGGCGAAGAAAACCAAAACAACAGCCCAAGCAATATGGCGGCGGGAGAGATTTACCTCCCCTGAAGGATGCGACTACAAGACCATCAAGGAGCAGATTCGTGCGGCTAAGTACCAGGCCATGGCCAAGGTTGGTTTCTCTACATGTGACAGTATTTGACTTGTTTCTCTACATGTGACGGTATTTGACTTGTTTCTCTACATGTGACGGTATTTGACTTGTTTCTCTACATATGCCAGTATTTGACTTGTTTCTCTACATGTGCCAGTATTTGACTTGTTTCTCTACATGTGCCGGTATTTGACTTGTTTCTCTACACATGGCAGTATTTGACTTGTTTCTCTACATGTGCCAGTATTTGACTTGTTTCTCTACATGTGACGGTATTTGAATTGTTTCTCTACATGTGCCAGTATTTGACTTGTTTCTCTACATGTGACGGTATTTGACTTGTTTCTATAGTCTATACATGTGCCAGTATTTGACTTGTATCTCTACTTGTGCCAGTATTTGACTTGTTTCTCTATATGTGCCAGTATTTGACTAGTTTCTCTTCATGTGACAGTATTTGACTTGTTTCTCTATATGTGCCAGTATTTGACTCGTTCTTCTAAATGTGTCAGTATTTGACTTGTTTCTCTACATGTGCCAGTATTTGACTCGTATCTCTACATGTGGCAGTATTTGATTACTAGTCCGCCCACCCCCACCCACCTAGACTCACATGACTTATGTAGTCCACCAACCTAGATGACGCAAATAATCCATTCTCTGACTTCATTGTAGCTACACCGACCATCTCAAGGAATATTAAAGACATTATACCACACATTGCCTTCTAGCAGGGGCGTAGCAAGGGGGGGGCGGGGGGGCGGACCGCACCGGGTGACACCATTTAGGGGGGTTACACCAAGGCAAAAAATAGCAAAATATATAGAGAAAAACTTGAGGGGGGGGGTGCAAATCGAAAGTTTGAGGGGGGGGTGCAAATCGAAAACTTGATTGGGGGGTGCAAATCGAAAGTTTGAGGGGGGGGGGGTGCAAAGCGAAAACTTGAAAGTTTGTCCCCGGGAAGGGTCGCAACGCCTCTGGGGGGGGGGGGGGTGACACCATTAAGTGCCGCACCGGGTGACACCCGACCTCGCTACGCCACTGCCTTCTAGTATTTGCAGTGACCAGACTCATGCGTGTGTTTGTTTACCCTCCCGTTATCAAAGCCACAATCACAACTGACTCCAATTAAAACTGTCACAACTGACTCCAATTAAAACTGTCACAGCTGACACCAATTAAAACTGTCACAGCTGACTCCAATTAAAACTGTCACAACTGACTCCAATTAAAACTGTCACAGCTGACTCCAATTAAAACTGTCACAGCTGACTCCAATTAAAACTGTCACAGCTGACTCCAATTAAAACTGTCACAACTGACTCCAATTAAAACTGTCACAACTGACTCCAATTAAAACTGTCACGGCTGACTCCAATTAAAACTGTCACAACTGACTCCAATTAGAACTGTCACAACTGACTCCAATTAAAACTGTCACAACTGACTCCAATTAAAACTGTCACAACTGACTCCAATTAAAACTGTCACAGCTGACTCCAATTGAAAACGTCTCCCACAGGCCGTCCAACAGGCTGAGGACGGCGACCGTGTGGCCCTGGACAACGCCCACCTCTGGACGGACTACCAAGAAGTCGAGCCCGACACGACAGATGGGACAGGGGAGGTAACTCCACGCTTACCCAGTGTTACAAGGGAGAGAAGCAGATCAAAATCTCCAAACAAGAAATCGCGCGACCAGTATCACCTCGAACCGGTGGGTTGAAAAAAACAACAACAAAAAACAACAACAAACACTACAGAAAGAAATTAAATCACTAAATCCGATAGTCTATGACCCATTTTCCGTGACAAAATCTCTTCTACGCAGCCGTGCGATACAGTAACAACTACTGTAATGCAAATGCTTATATTAGACGATTTCATCGTTTTAAGTAATAATTTAGTACTCATCAGTTTTAAAAATTAATGCTACACTGTCATCCTTTGCAATTTTTTTATAATCATATACATGACATCATGTAAATATTCATTATGTACATGTTCAAAACCTTTAGTTTTCATTTGAAACTATGTAAAAAATGTGATGTTGATGTACTTGTTTTAATTGCAAATAAAAGTATTTTAAAAAAATAATGCTACACAAAAATCTATTTTTACATACAGAATTGAGCTTTATATATTAGGTATATGTATTAGATTCCTCAACTCTACGATGTCGTATGCAAAAATTACCAGCGAGGAAAGAGGGGTTGCACCCTTGATTGTTCCCTCTGAGTCGAGAGACCTGGAGAGGAGCCACCCGGACTACGATTCGGGTGGCTTAATGAAATCCTGGGCCCAATCCTTTTCAGCCAAAACTACAACAATCCTGAACCTACCTAAGGAAGAGTGCCCAGACCTGTACCCAGCAGAAACACCCACTATTCAAGTTCTGATCACCTCAAAAGGTCAACCAAACCTGCGAGGCCACATCTTAAGACAACTAATCAGCAACCAGCAGATCCTTCTTCTAAATTATGGCAGAGCAGACACTTGGTTTTTCACCTCTCAAGCCTTTGATGTTACCACGTTACACAACACACACAAAACTCACGGCCCATACACACTGCACTTCACACTACACGAAAAAAACAAGATCAATGGGACCCTTAGATGGGTACCCCCCACGCTCAACAACGACACTCTCATACAAGCATTACGACCCTACAGCAACAAAGAACCATCCATAACTACGATCCCCCACACTAGTAACCGCAGCTTCACTATATACACCGACAACCCAACAACCATCCCACATTACATTCAACTAAATTACACAAATAAATCACTGAACATCCTTATAGCAGTTGCTGGAAGAAGGCAGGCGTGCCAATTCTGCTCCTCAACTCTTCATTGGACCAACCAATGCCAAGCTTTCAACCCAGAGTTAACGCCCAAGGACCAATCTTCAGCGCAAAATACTGCACCACAAGCTCCATCATCAAGCAAAATCCAAAACCATCCAACCAAGGACGCAGCAAAAGACCCAGAGACAGAAGCAACAGACCCGGATTCAGAAATAGAAACCGCCTCGTCAACAAAAAGGAAATATCAAACGAGTCCCACAGAACAAGAAAAAATAACTAAATCCAAAAAAATCGAGAAACTAATCCACGATCACCTAACATGCAGCTTCTGCCCAAGCTCGTACCAAACAGTTAAGGAAGTACTAAATCACGAAAGAACAGAACACACTTATCTCAAACAATGCAACTTCTGTAATGATGCAAAAATTCACAATGACTTACATCGACACTACACGGAAAAACACAACAGCGAAACCAACTTCAGTTGCTGCTTTTGTGATAAAAACCTCCCAGAAAAAAGCATTCATCATCACGTACTAGCTCACCATTCAAATCTCTTGTCTCAGAAAGAAAGGGCGAGAGAAAGCCATAAGGTAAAAGAGTACACTTTCACAGTTCAGAAGGGAAAGAAGTAGTCAATTAAAAATGTAAACGTTTTGTTATAATGGAAAAAAAAAGATTGGCAAAACAACAATGAAAGTAGAAAGTTATCTTAGGGATAATATGACTTCTAGATTTCACCAGACAATTATCTTATGTAGTCACCCAATGCGGATACATATTATCTCGCGCACGCACACACACACACACACATACACACATACACACATGCACACACACATACACACACTAGTGACCTCACTCATACTACAGTGGAGTGTCATATAAACATCGTGAGAAATATTAAAATGATTTCAATCAATATTTTAAAAAAAAAAAATCTATTTACAATTACAAATCTATTAGTATCATACTTTTACACACAGCAAGTACACATTACCTAATAAAACTATTTTTGTTACAGCTAATCATGTCCACCGACACATTACGGAATAAAACTATTTTTGTTACAGCTAATCATGTCCACCGACACATTACGGAATAAAACTATTTTTGTTACAGCTAATCATGTCAACCGATAAACTAAGGCTGGAGCTAGCGCCATCTTTAGTCCATCAGCAGAAGGGAAATTTTGTGGCAGACCCGAAGAAAAACGCTAAATGTGCTAAACAGTGGAAGAAGTGAGTTGTACACAGGCACACAAACATACACAAATACACACGCATACTCATGTGTTTGAGTGTATGTATATGTATGGATTTAATTGAAGGATGGATGATCTTATTTATTTGGACCAGATTCGCTGCCTGTATGAACACTTGAACTACACATTACGTCTGTGTAAATTGTGCAAGATGTGGCCTGTGTCTAGCTGTCTTGACCAACACATTGCCTACACACACCGTAGCATATTTCCAAAACGTTAACTTTTTATTATTTACTGTTGGGTTTTGTACAGAAATGACGTCACGCTTTACAATCCAACCTAACCTTCCTCCCACAGGAGCAGTGTTTCTTCCAGACTTTTTTCTCCAAGGGGGCACTTGAAAATTTCGGGGGGGGGGGGGGGGGGGGTGGGGGCGACACCGTTAAAAGTATATATTTTCTATATAAATTTCATTTCGTTCGGGGGTGGGGGGGCGGTAGACTTTCTTCGGGGGGAGGGGGCAATGTTCCCTCTAAGGACCCAGAGTGTGTTTGCAAAAAATATGTTGTGTGCGCGGTGCTAAAAATGACTTGGGCAACTTTATATGTATGTTTAGGCTTGCAATTAAGCAGAGTAATGAAGGCATGCATTTTGATAAATTAATAGTATAATGTGTAGGACTAGTGAAACGTATGCAATTAAAAGAAGATACGAATCCCATCAAAATAAAATAAAATACACAACAGAAACTTTCAGAGTTATACTTAGACAACATGTTATATGGTCGACTTACTATGTTAGTGTATTGCAATCATATGTTAATAATGTTAATACCATAACGGTAATACAAATACAACAGTTTAACATGTTAACCATTTTAAAAAGCTGACTTGAAAACAAAATTAGCTAACCTTTCATGGGCATTTATTGCAATTTCTCGCGTCTAACCTTGCCTTGCTTCCACACCTTATATGCTTTGTTTAAATCCACATCCTCTCCAGCATTTAGATATAATTTAATTCGCATTAGATTCTCCAAATGTGTGACTTCAAGTCTATTTCGTGCTTGCACTTTAATGCTGTTCATAAGACTAAAACCTCGCTTGCAATCAGCGCTGGATGCTTGAAAAGTACAGCATATGTCAATTAACTTTGCCAGTGAGCTAATTTGTTCATCGTTTAAAGTAACTCCTGCGATTTCAGTTAGTGAATTTACTGAACCTGATTTGAGTTTTTCACTGATCTGAAATTTGAAGTCATTGTATTGCGTGATAAATGACTCTTCATTTGTTGTTTGTAACAAGTCTTTGCACTTAACGCACAGTTGTTTGATCTCTTTGACGCCAAACTCAAACGCACAATTTTTTAAACCAGTATGATCAAAAGCTGACCAAAACTGCAATTAATCTCCTGGAAACCTTACATTTAAATGATCGCAGACCGATCGTATAAACTGTGTGATTTGTCTTGTGTCGATTCCTACGTTTTCATTCAAAATTTTCTTGGCATTATCATTCCAATATACATCTTCACTCAGGTATTGTGCTTCTAATTTGCGTATTTTAGAAATGCAAAATTGATGTGCTTCAATAGATGATAAATTACTTCGCTGCAACAACATTGATAGATTAGCTAATTCAGTTAATACATCATTAACGGTATACAGAGCAACTTGATACAGGGGATCTCTTAATGATTTCAAAACATAACAACAAACAGGATCATTGCAGTCTTGGACTTGTTCTTCACAGTAAGCAGCTAAAACATCAATATTTCTAACCAAAGCACTGACAGCAAAGTGACGTGACAACCAACGAACTTCATGAATTGGTCGAAAAGAAATTACATCCATATCATGCACCTTGGCCAATTCTTCAAGTGCGCCCTTTTTAACTGAAGATCGACTAAATAAAGTGTAAACCGTGCGTAAGAGAACCTCAATATTTTTAAACAAATTAACATCTTTCCAAGCGTCAGAAAGTGCCAAGTCTTATCGATGAGCAACACAGTGCTGTTCAACAAGATGGGGGACCTTAGCCTTCAGTAAAGCAGCTAATCCCTTCCTACGGCCCAACATAACCGATGCCCCGTCTGATGTTATCATTACCAAGCGGTTCATTTCAAGTTGATGTTCAGTGTAGTACTGTGTTATGGCTGCCTCCAGAGCTGAGGCATCACATGCGGTAAGCTGAATTATTCCACCAAAAACGGTTTTGTAGAATAAAGAATTGAGGACGAAATTGAAAATAAAAGATTAGCATTTTATGTACTGTTATGTCAGTACTTTCATCAACTATAAGCGTGTGGAACGATGCTACTCGAAGTTCTGTCAACTGTCTGGTATAGAAACATACTTCACCATGTGGTTATGAATCAGTTGTACCGACAGCATCGAGGCGTGCATCCTTATGGTAAGAAGAACATTATCCATTAGAATTCGAACTTGATCCTCGTTTGACCGCTGGCGCTCATTTTGTTCAATTCGTTCTTCTCGCTCAGTGTAAGTTTCAACCAGCAGACGTTTAAGACCAGTCCCATTTGAGCGGTTGTACACAATCGCAACATTTTATACGTGAACACGAGACAAATGACGTTTACAGTAGTCAAGCTTCCATGATTCCTAACGCTTTCCTGTGACAAATTCGTTGTCTTTGTTGGTTTTGTTACAAGTACTAGCAGCACAGAACTTACACTTCAGTCCAATCTCATCTAAATATTCATAGATGCTTCTTAATTCAACTGAAACATTCTTAGAATCTGGCGTATCGGTTGTTACTTTAACTTTGAGCCATTCCAGTTTAAACGAATATCTCGCTTTTTTTTTTTTTTGCTGCATTGTTTTACCGCTTGTTGCACACATTTTTCTTTTCAACATTTTCAAATAGCACAGAGTAGTAAACTTTTATTCCTTATTTACTAAACCAGTCTGTGAATACTGAAACAGTTCGATCCAGGTGCACGTAATAATCCCAAGAATTGGATATACATTATATAAATCCTTAAACCAACAGAGTAAAACACATCCACCTTAAGTAACCTAGAATTTGCATCTGACTTGGATAAACCGTCATAGTATCAAAGAGGTGGGTGGGGTTGGGAGATGGGGGAGGGCAGTGACAATAGAAAATAAAACCTTGCATGGTCAGCTACTAGCCACAATCCCTTTTACGGTCAGTTTTGGGGTAAACCATTAAATCAAGCAGGGGGAAGGTCACCCAGACATCACATCGGTACCCGCCCCGCTCAGTTGAGAGTTAAGTCATTAACTAGACCTGTGGTATGACAACCGAGGTCACCCCCTCCCCCAGGGGTCACAAGCTTTAAGTATCAGTTTGGTCGAGGCCCCAAAACACAAAGACTGTTCGTTTAACAAAACAGGTACTAAAAATGTCGCTTAATTCAAGCCACTGGCCACAATTTGTTTAGTGAATCAGGCTTGCCCGACTTTCTGATAATCTGTGCGCGGCATCAGAAAATGTCTGCGCGGCACATTTGAAAGTGCTGCGCGGCCGCGCAGCCGCGCAGCTTAGAGGGAACACTGGGAGGGGGCTCCTTCCCCCGAAAAGATGCCTGGAAGAAACTCTGCACAGGAGAGTACGCCATTTATCAGCGATCTTTTACCTTTGAATATATTTTATTTACTCGTCTCTAAAGCCAAGTTTTTTTTACACAGAGACAAGGAATTGGGAATAAAACACTACTAGTATGGCTATGTAAATACAACTCTAAAACTGAGCAGTGAAAATCGTGATTTGGGACAGCACCAAGATTCGTTCGCCTCAGCTATTAGATTATATCGTTTTAATAGAATGTTTCGTTTTTACAAAAAAGTTTGTATTTCATATTAGGAAGATGAGCAAAGTATATATAGCCCTATATATACTTACATATCTCTCTCTCTGTATATATATATATATATATATATATATATATATATATATATATATATATATATATATATATATATATATATATATTTATATATATATATATATATATATATATATATAAGTATTAAAAATCAGCAGCTCTTTAAAAATTGTGTTTTTTTTTTTTTTTTGTTAATGAACATTGAAAATTTCTGTCTCGTTACAGTTTTCAGTTGTATGAATGTGTTTACTTGTACAAAACACAAAGGGAAAAAACCAGGCCGAATGGCTGACATTGATTTGAATGTACGAAATAGGCATTTTAGTTCTCACTCAGTAGGAAGTTTGTTTTAGTACTGCTCGATTGAGCAGACAAAATTCTCGCTAATTCGTGCAAGAGCAATTTCAAAATCTACTCATTTATATATTACATTTTTCGATTTTTATACTTTAGTACAATCAACATTTAATTGTTTTTTTTATTTTCATATCAATATTATCAAGTTTTTTTTATAATTTTAAAACTTTGTTTCGTTATTATTTGCAAATGTATAAACTTATTTACTGAGGCAGGACACAAAGAGACAAAACAAAACAGGCCAAATCGCGGTATGGATTTGTATGTGCCAAATTGGCTTTTTAGTTCTCATTCAGTAGGGAGTTGGTTTTAGGTCAGCGAGACGATACATTCGATGGTTAATAGCAGCATTTGTCTCCGTTATCGGGTCACGACCTGTGAAGATTTGATTACATAACGTAACGCTTGGCCTAATTTTAATAGAGATCGACCCAAATAGTGTGGAAACAAAATATGATTTTCCCTCGCTAAATTTAAGAGCTGGCAAGAGTTATTCATTTTTGGGATTACCACTTATAAGACACCGATCAATCATCTTTCGGTAGCTATGAATGATTAAATTCGATATAAATTAAAATAGGCATATAAACACACACACATACACACACACACACACATATATATATATATATATATATATATATATATATATATATATATATATATATATATATATATATATATATATCCTAATATATAAAAGGCCATGTGCGCTCTTCTCTCTCTCTCTCTCTCTCTGTCCGCAAAATATTTTCGCCGGACATCACGTCAGAATCGGCAGCCATATATGGATACCTTTATACGGACTTTTGTTGAAAATAATATGTAAGATGTTTTAAATGTATAACCACAATTTTATTTAAAGAAGAAAAATAAAAAATAAAGGGGTATTCGAATGTAGAGAAACAGTATTATGTATGCAACCGGAAAAGTGTTTAAACTTGGGACAAGAACGCATTTAACAATGACGTCGCTTATTGTTTACACTAAAAAAAGAGCACGAAACTGACGACGTCATCTTCCGAGTTTAGAATAAAAAGAAATGAACTGTTTTTACAAGCTTTTATTTAACTCACTTCCTCGTCAGTCTGTCGTCAGTCTGTCGTCAGTCTGTCTAGACGGAAACGCAGGAGTGAAAATTCGGACAGTTCTACTTGACCGATACGATTCACAGTTGGCACGTGGGTCAAGACATGAAGACAATGCAATCTGAAACTAAATTTGACTTAATTGGATGCCTAATTAATTTTTTATTAATTAATTAAGATTTGGACCGAATTAGTAGGCATGTCTAGCCAACCACACCACACGCGTCATCACCTTCAATAGCTGCGCCATCACGTAATGGCTGCGTTCAAAAACAATTGCGCGCCTACTGAACGTGATGTTCAGTAGGCGCGCAATGGTTTTTAGTCATGTAACTCTATTGTAAATAAAACATGTAAAGTACTGAAAAAAAATTCATAAAAAACGTTTTAATAACAAGCTTTTATGTAATGATGCACTAAAAAGTAGAAAATAAATTATAGACTACTATTTAAATAACTATAAAGAAAAGCGTGGGTGTCTTCCTTAACATTAGTAAAGGTATCCAATAGATACTAAAGTGACCCACGCTTTTCTTTATAGTTATTTAAATAGCAGTCTATAATTTATTTTCTACTTTTTAGTGCATCATTACATAAAAGCTTGTTATTAAAACGTTTTTTATGAATTTTATTCAAATATGATTTAGAGCTATGTACGCTATGAAATGTATACAATACGATTTTCTCGGCCTAAACTTAAAAAAAATATTTTATCTATTTTGATTCTAGATCTAGAGATTCTAGATCTAGATATTGATCTAGATCTAGATATTCTAGATCATCTAGATCTATATATTCTAGATCATATAGTGACATATAGATCTAGAGATTCTAGATCTAGACCTAGATGATCTATAAAGATAAGTTGTCGGGTGCCCGATAGGGCACTTGCCGGCGCCGCAGGCGCTTCAAATTTGGCAGGATCTTGCCTTGGGGCGACAGAACACGGGGGCCGGTTTGCCGAAAAGTCTACGATGAGGGGGTCAAAACTGACCTCGACTGATCGGCGCCTTATATGGGCGATTTAATTAAGCATTCAAATTCTCAATGTTTTCGAAAGCCTAAGCGAAGCTGGGCAGCATGCCTAGTATATATATATATATATATATATATATATATATATATATATATATATATATATATATATATATATATATATATATATGTATGTATGTATGTATATATATATATATATATATATATATATATATATATGGTTTTATATATAGAATCAGTGGCGTAGCGAGGGGGGGGGCGGGGTGGGGGGTGTGGACCGCACCGGGTGACACCATTTAAGGTGTGACACCAAGGCAAAAAATAGCACAATATAGAGAGAAAAATTATAATTCCACTTAATTAAGTGATTCATTCGAGTGTTAAATAGAGCAAATTTGACAAATCCCAACAACGGTGGAGGGGGGGGTGGGTGCAAATCGACAGTTTGAGGGGAGGGGTGCAAAACGAAAGTTTGAGTGGAGGGGGTGAAAATCGCTACGCCTCTGGGGGGAGACACCATTAAGTGCCGCACCGGGTGATACCCAAACCTTGCTACGCCACTGCATAGAATATATATTCCATATCGATTTAAAAAACTTAAAATTGAAGTTTCTATTTAGACATATAAATAGGCCCCTATGTGAAAATCCATGCTATGAAGCCGATTAAAAGTGGTTTCCGAGCACTGCAGGCTGTACCGTTGATTATGATTAACACTTTTAACGAAGTAAAAGATGAACATTCCACCGATGCTGATTTGGGTTATTCCTAATTTGAATATCGGCTTTTCGCGGGCTCTTCTTTTTTCATCGGCGACCTTATTTCTCATTCGCCGACTAATCACAGCCTTCGTTACGGCATTCCACGCGGCTTTGTGACCAATCAAATTATGCGGTTTACTCCTCAGCAACCGAAGATATGTCCGGAGCCGGACGCCGCGTCCATTGTGCTGCTGACCCCATTTTCTCCCGAGTGAGCATGCAACAGTGTCAGACGACTAGTTAACGCCAGCTATAAAAGCCAGGGTCCACCCCAACGGTCAGATCTACTGTGCCACCTGTTGTCAAGTTCTTTAATAAATTTTGTGCAGGAACTCGATTATATATTTTTCTGTGTTTTGGCCGTGGAAATGAGTGGTTTCTATTATATATTGTCAATTGTTTTTCATAGCAAACAAAAACGCTATATATATATATATATATATATATATATATATATATATATATATATATATATATATATATATATATATATATATATATATGCATTCTCATTGTATAGTCTAGAGTTACGTATCTACGTATACAAATACAAATTCATAAAGTTTCATGTGGTATATATACAACCTGTATTCTACACACAAACACACACACACACACACACACACACACATATATATATATATATATATATATATATATATATATATATATATATATATATATATATATATATATATATATTATATAATGCTGGAAAAAAATTCACCCCCCCATGAGATGATCCTGGCTACGCCACTGTATACAGTGTGTGAGCTCAAAACTTTATCTTCTGATTGTGTAGACTGTAATGTCTAAGATGTTGACACTTATTTTCTGCCCGTATGTTGGAAGTGCCTCGCGCCGTGAAGTAGAATGCAAGAGGTGTGCGGCCACTTTAAGACGAATGGGGGACGAGTTGTATTGGAACCATCTGCCAGCTGGTCAACTGGTCAAGATTCTTCTGGCCAGGTACAGTACAATAGTTTCGAGCCTAGTCGTTTTGTAATTTCGCTGCACCTCTGTATAACAGAGAGGCTGATAGATTCGTTGCAAATGTGAGCGAAATATTTACATGGGCACAGTCTGTCACCACCTTTTTTCACATATACATACTACGTATATGGATCGGTTTGGCCTAGCGGCAGAGAGCTAGACTGCTAACCCGAAAGTCTCCAGTTTGAATCCAGGTTCAAATCAGTAGAATTTCCATGAGCCCTCCCCGCTCTAACAAAGGCGGCTGGGCATAGTACTGACCACAATATCCATTCATATGCCGAAATCTCTGAAACAGATGAACTCTACTTCGTCTGCCCAGTGTGTCTTTGGCACGAACGGGAATATATATATATATATGTATATATATATATATATATATATATATATATATATATATATATATGGAGAGAGATATGTAAGTATATATAGGGCTATATTATACTTTGCTCATCTTCCTAATTTCTATATATATAATTCTCTTCTGGGAGCCGTTAGAAAACAAGCTGCAAGCGCCTCCTTGCAGTCCCCTCTCTTTCTCTCTATCACTATCACTACCACCCCCACCCCACCCCCACATTGTCTGGTAAGCTGTGGTCACACTAAATGTTTACAAAGCTAAATGTTTACAAATCGTAGAGCCGTAGAGCCGGGTTTCTATTAGGGGCAGGTAATTTAGTTCGATTTTAAACTTACAGGAGGTAACTAAGAAATAATTAAGAGGAGGCTGCTTTCACGGGGGGGGGGGGGGGTGTAGGGTCGGGGTTAGGGAGAAAGGGGGGGGGGTAGTGTTTTAAAGCAAATATTTTCAGTGGCAGCATTGGTAATGTCGAATTCACAAATTATGAATTACTGAAAAGTAGAAAATAAAACAACTAAATAGCGGCGTATGATACGCTGCGGGTCGGCTCGTGAAATATAAACTGCTTTTTTGTAAAAAACGAAACATTCTCTTAAAAACAATAGAATCTAATAGCTGAGGTGAACTATTCTTGGTGCTGTGTCTCAAATTACGACTTTCACTGCTCAGTTGTAGGGTTGTATTTACATAGCCATACTAGTAGTGTTTTATTCCCAATTCCTTGTCTCTGTGTAAAAAAACTGACTTTAGAGACTAGTAAATAAAATATATTCAAAGGTAAGAGGTCGCCCACAAATGGCGTCACTCTCCTGTGGGAGGAAGGTTAGGTTGGATTGTAAAGCGTGACGTCAT
This sequence comes from Physella acuta, assembly GCF_028476545.2. Taxonomy (NCBI): domain Eukaryota; kingdom Metazoa; phylum Mollusca; class Gastropoda; family Physidae; genus Physella; species Physella acuta. The sequence continues at coordinate 197,271 of NW_026731532.1, read as the reverse complement.
TTCTGTACAAAACCCAACAGTAAAAATAAAAAGTTAACGTTGTGGAAATATGCTACGGTGTGTGTAGGCAATGTGTTGGTCAAGACAGCTAGACACAGGCCACATCTTGCACCATTTACACAGACGTAATGTGTAGTTCGAGTGTTCATACAGGCAGCGAATCTAGTCCAAATAAATAAGATCATCCATCCTTCAATTCAATCCGTACATATACATACACTCAAACACATGAGTATGCGTGTGTATTTGTATGTATTTGTGTGCCTGTGTACAACTCACTTCTTCCACTGTTTAGCACATTTAGCGTTTTTCTTCGGGTCTGCCACAAAAATTTCCTTTCTGCTGATGGACTAAAGATGGCGCTAGCTCCAGCCTTAGTTTATCGGTGGACATTTCTTCTTCTTCTTCTTCTTCTTCGTTCTTAATTATTAGTGTTGAAGGGGATCGAGATTTATCTGCCAGTGGGTTTGAACTGGAGACTTTCGTTCGAATTTATCAACCATGACTCGACCACGCCTCCAACACAATTAAGCGTTACGTGTCAACTGGTTATGCGCCATTGAGGCCATTGACTCCGATTTCAGCCTGCTTTTCTTTTTGGATTTGCTTCCATAGCCTTTGTCCAACCAAGAACAAACTACAAGGCAGCAGTTGTTTGATTTTGGAGTTGTCTCTCCTAGAAGAGTGGCTGTCCCCAGCTAACGAGCCTCATCATTAGCTTTACCGACTCGACCACGCCGACCCCTCGGTGGACATGATTAGCTGTAACATAAAATAGTTTTATCCCGTAATGTGTCGGTGGACATGATTAGCTGTAACATAAAATAGTTTTATTCCGTAATGTGTACTTGCTGTGTGTAACAATATAATAATAATGGGTTTGTAAGTGTAAATAGATTTTTTTGTGTGGTGATTTCTTTGTTTTAAAAATGTAGCATTATTTGTTGAATCAGCGGAACTCATACAGTGATTAATTCAATGAAATCGTTTAATATAAGCATTTGCATTACAGTAATTGTTGCTGTATCGCCCGGCTGCGTAGAAGAGATTTTGTCACGGAAAGTGGGTCATAGACTATCGGATTTAGTGATTTAATTTCTTTCTGTAGTTTTTGTTTTTGTTGTTGTTGTTTTTTTTTCAACCCACCGGTTCGAGGTGATACTGGTCGCGCAATTTCTTGTTTGGAGATTTTGATCTGCTTCTCTCCCTTGTAAGACTGGGTAAGCGCGGAGTTACCTCCCCTGTCCCATCTGTCGTGTCGGGCTCGACTTCTTGGTAGTCCGTCCAGAGGTGGGCGTTGTCCAGGGCCACACGGTCCCCGTCCTCAGCCTGTTGGACGGCCTGTGGGAGACGTTTTTAATTGGAGTCAGCTGTGACAGTTTTAATTGGAGTCAGTTTTAATTGGAGTCAGTTGTGACAGTTTTAATTGGAGTCAGTTGTGACAGTTTTAATTGGAGTCGCAGTTGTGACAGTTTTAATTGGAGTCAGTTGTGACAGTTTTAATTGGAGTCAGTTGTGACAGTTTCAATTGGAGTCAGTTGTGACAGTTTTAATTGGAGTCAGTTGTGACAGCTTTAATTGGAGTCAGCTGTGACAGTTTTAATTGGAGTCAGTTGTGACAGTTTTAATTGGAGTCAGCTGTGACAGTTTTAATTGGAGTCAGTTGTGACAGTTTTAATTGGAGTCAGCTGTAACAGTTTTAATTGGAGTCAATTGTGACAGTTTTAATTGGAGTCAGCTGTAACAGTTTTAATTGGAGTCAATTGTGACAGTTTTAATTGGAGTCAGCTGTGACAGTTTTAATTGGAGTCAGCTGTGACAGTTTTAATTGGAGTCAGTTGTGACAGTTTTAATTGGAGTCAGCTGTGACAGTTTTAATTGGAGTCAGCTGTGACAGTTTTAATTGGAGTCAGCTGTGACAGTTTTAATTGGAGTCAGCTGTGACAGTTTTAATTGGAGTCAGTTGTGACAGTTTTAATTGGAGTCAGTTGTGACAGTTTTAATTGGAGTCAGTTGTGACAGTTTTAATTGGAGTCAGTTGTGACAGTTTTAATTGGAGTCAGTTGTTACAGTTTTAATTGGAGTCAGCTGTGACAGTTTTAATTGGAGTCAGTTGTGACAGTTTTAATTGGAGTCAGTTGTGACAGTATATGCGACATGTATGTATATATATGTATATATATGTATATATATGTATATATGTATGTGTGTATGTATATATGTATTTTAAAAATTATTTTAAAATGGTTCACGACCACAACATTCTTAAAAATCTTTGATGGTGTGGGGAGGTGGGGTTATAGTAGTGTTTCGATGCATTATTGTCTACGGGAATCGTATATAATATTGTATTGGGTTTATACTGGGTCAAAACGTAGGCCAATTTGTGTGTTATGCAGAGTGTTTTATAGTGCATAACGCACATTCCTTTATATAATAAGTGTTACGATATCTAGTAAAGTTGTGACGGATAACAAACTTTCTATCATCCACACGTGACTGTTACACATTTCTTTATTGTATGATTAAATGTATCGTGATGAGATTTATATATTTCCTTAAAAAAAGTTATTATCTCTTTATATTTCGTCCCATAAATCGGTCGATATGCCTGAAATAAATTTCAGGCATATCGACCGATATATGGGACGAAATATAAAGAGATAATAACTTTTTTTAAGGAAATATATAAATTAGCCAGTCTTTTAATTGCCACAACGCCCTCCCTTAAAGTTTCAAATGCCTCCCCACTTACCCCTCTCTAAGAAAGATTTTTGATTTTAGGTACAAGTTCGTGACGTCATTCTTTGATGTGCAGCTCCTGTTATTAGCCTAAAACACGTGTATGTTTGTTTCGTTTCAGGTTTTTGACTCGCACAATTTTTAGATTTTTCTGCAAGTTGTAAACATGGTAAGAAAAGTTTAATGCTGTGTTGGCCTTGGTCTCTTCAACACAGCGAATTGACATTTTCAGTGTTCAACCTACAGACTACACACGTATGAGCAGACCTGAACACTTTTCTTGATGCAGATTAGTGTTTTTGTGATGATTTTGTGATGTTTGTGTGGGTTTAACTCCTTATGCCAATATAGCACATTGTTACAAATAGTAAAAGTAAAAGCACCCCCCCCCCCCCCACCAAAAGTTGTTAGACTTAAAAAATTGTAAGCAAGTAAATGTGATGTCACACATTTGAGAAACATCCTCCCCCCTCCCACTGAGACGGAATTCCCAACCGCTAGGATTCTGAAGTCGCGTATTAACCACCCCTCCCATAAAAGTAATTGATAGCTCAAATTATGTGGAAAGTAATTTTTATTATTAAAAGTTTATTTTCAAAATGATATTATTTTTTTCAACTAGGGGAGACTACTCGTAAATGTGTAAAGTCCGACAACTCATTTTATTTCTAAAGGCTTGTCAAATTAACCAATACAATTACAATTTTAATATATTTACTTCAATATTTTCCCATTATGTAATGCTGATATAATTTGCACAAAATTATTATTTTTTTGTAAGAAATTGTTAGGAGCTTATTAAAGTTAAAGGCTGACATTGGTCGGATGGATGGTGGCTGAAAATGGTAAAAAAATGGCATCTACAATATCCTAAGATGATATTCCATAAAATCATGCATACCTGGACAAAATATGTTTAAAATATTTGTCCACATCAACTTTGGAATTCAACCCAAATTCCTACCTTGTAAGTAATACACCCCCACCTCAATAAGAGGAGGGTGTGAGTGATTTTAGCTTTTAAATATATTTTATACAGTGTTGTATTCTACACAAGATTAAACAAAGATTTGCCTGTGTGTGGAACAAAATGAGAAAACATATTCACATTGCTGCATTTATTTGTACACATTATTAGTAGTTTTAACAATAGTGGGGAGATAACCCTTCATAGAAATATAAATTTTTATATTTACATATTAACGAAGTTGTTTCTCAATTTATACTAAAATACATAAAAATATAAGTTAAGATTTTAATGAGTATGTTAGGTAAGATATACATAAGAAGTATTAAATAATGTAAACTTCTATTTTTATTTTATTTTACAAACCATCACTTGAAACAGTAACATCGTATATAACTAAAACTGTTTTGGAAACTCAAACACTTTTTAAAAATCATCAAATTAAAAATTTCCATCCAAAATAACATCCATCTGAAATAGTATATTAGAATCACATATCATATCTGCAGCACTTTCTAAAAATATTTCAATCACAGTTTAATTTTTATCTGTTGTCAAACAAGATGAATGGGAGAAATTGTTAATACAAAAAATTAAAAATACACTTAATGACCAGTTTTTATCTGCTCTTAAATGATACACAGATGTGTAAACTTGCAGCAAATACACAACCTGCAACATAAATTCTCCGAAAATGAAATCACTAAAATAAAACAGTTTGATAAAATACACCTGAAAACATAAAGTCTACAACTGGCTATTAATTGATCAAATATAAATAGAACAGAAAAAACCTATACAATCAAAAACGATTCGTCGGGTACAAAAAATAATTGGTATACATAATGAATATAAAAATGAAAATGTATGTATGAGAATATATATTTAACTGTATAATGCTTATGGTGACTTTTTGCTACTGCAGTTTGTATACTTTTGACTAGAAAAATTAAAGGTCGAGCAGTTCCTGCACCAGTATTTTTGGCAGCAGTTATTTTACTATTTGCACAATTGGTTGTTATTATGGTCAAGGTTACAAAACAAATATACAAGCATTATAGAGCTAAATTAAACAAGAGCAGATGTTAACAAATGGCCAAAGCCATGTAGAAGTCTACAATGAATATTAATTAGCATGAAAATATGTTATTTCCTGGCCAAAATTGTTCACTTATGAAGACAATTAATGTGCAAGGGAAACTATCAGACATTGTGCAAGGGAAACAATCAACAAACATTTATTTTGTAAAAGTTTGTATTTAACTTAGTGATCTCGAGTAAACATTTTATTAATTGCTTGGAGAAAAAAAATTCACTTCATGTAAATAAAAGAACAATTAGTTTTATGTATAAGATTTTTTAAAAGTACAATTTTTTTTAACTGGAGAAGGGGTGGAATATTTACAAAATTAAAATGAAATAATAACAACAGCCTTCGAGTATGAACACTACCAACTAATTATGTAAGAACACAAACAGATCTAAAAAATAACAAATTACAGTTTTTAAACTTATAAAAAACAGCATTAAGTTGGCAACCCTCTATACAGTAGCCGGGGCCTGCATCACCGAGATACACAACTTTAGGATACACAACAATTGGTTGACCTTTTTAAGAGAAAAATTAATTAGTTCATTTTTAAAATACAAGAAACCACACCAATTTTTTTTTATCAAATCCTTAGAAAAATGTTATAACTATTTTTAAAACCTTTTAAAATGGTTAAAAATTATCAAGTACTTTGGCACAAATGAAACAAAATCCAATTAAAGACATAGTTTCATTTAAAACTAATATATGTACATATCAGTGTAGAAGTTCATTGGTTGAAAATATCTATAATGAACAACAAAATAATATGCTCTTGATAAGAGTTTCATAAGTAAAGGAAGACTCGCAGAAACAGCATGTCGACAACAAAAGTTACATTTTTTAAAAAAGTATTGCATAATGTCAATATCATTTGATTGTCAAAAACTTAATAAAGTATGCATTATTCCCATTAATTATGCATTTGTACTAATACACATTTACAAATTCAACAACGCTAATTCTATTTTAAACAGTTGGTATTCTCTTTAACAACAATCTGCAGGTTCATAAATATGGTGAATTAAAACTTTGCTGAGAGTATTATATACTTCTGAGTTAACAAAAAAAAATATTTTTAACATTCCAACAACTAAAGTTGAGCCTTACTCACTACACAATCATTTATAAGAGTGATCTAATGAAAACCTCAGAAAGAAAATGGTTGTCAATTTAACAGCCAATGTAAATAACTGTTTTACAACCTTTGCACACATAATATGCTACTGTGTGCACAATTATTTAAATATTCTTGGGTTTATAGGTTTATATCGAGTATACAATAAAGAAAGATCTAAAAACTTTTTGGTATCTGAGCAGAATAAAACACCCTGTATTTAATATTGAACATTTTCTAGGACTAAGTAGTTATATGACTGGTTATATATTGTTTTGTTACAATTTATACATAAAAAAAAAATTATTGTACAACAAAGGAAGCCTGAATCTCTAGGCATAACTAGTTCAATTCACATTCCACAGCAAGATATAACAACACGTCAGAGCTTGTTTTAGCTATTGTCAGGCTCCATATGCACGGCCTTATTTTAACTAAAATTGCCATTTAAATGTATGCACCTAATATATAGCTTATTTTAACTGTTATTTTAAGGTTAGTGTATGCAGACATATTACCTGTTTTTTAAACTGGCTTATATATGGTCCATGTTAAAGCTTAATTAAAACTAACTGATGTTAGCTCCGAGTGACTGTCTTTGAATATGCTGACCACCTTTCTCACCTGGTCCATCCTTTGTCTTGACTGTCAGCGCCAGTTGGTCAGCGCTGAGCTGGAACACCCAGGCCACAATAAGGAACAAAAAGATGGCCACCAGGTCGACCCCTGCCAGCATGTAGAAATAGTAGTCCAAGTGGCAGTCACCCGTGGAGACGACTTTCAGTTTGGAGAGGTTGGTGGGGTCAACTGGGCAGCTGTACCGGCAGTTGATGTTGCCAAAGTTGTACTTGTAGAACCAGGTTTTAGACGAGGCCAGAGTGGTCAAGATGGCCGTCCCCATCAAGCTTCCGATCCCGGAGAAGAAATAGTACAAGCCTGTGATGATTGCTTTCATGGACTTGGGCGCAAGGGTAACTGTGAACTGTAGACCTGCAATAGAGGATTGATGGGAATCTTTTGTAAAAAATGAAAAAAAAAAAAACAGCAACTCACCGAAAGAAAAACTTTTTAAAAAATTGGAGAATCTATATATTTAAAAAAAAATATATTCCCTCTAAACCTGTTTATTAGCTAACAGAATTTGACACTTAATAATCTGCTGATTGCACCATGTTGGTCAGTCAAAAACTGATTTTGTTGAGGAAGCCAGATATGAAAATAGTGAAGTAACCCCAGTGGACATGGCCCCAGTGGACTTGACCCCAGTGGATGTAACCCAGTGTACGTGACCCCAGTGGATGTGACCCAGTGTACGTGACCCCAGTGGATGTGACCCAGTGTACGTGACCCCAGTGGATGTGACCCAGTGTACGTGACCCCAGTGGATGTAACCCCAGTGGTAATAACCCCAGTGTACGTGACTACAGTGGATGTGACCCCATGGATGTGACCCCAGTGGAAGTGACCCTAGTGAATGTGACCCCAGTGGAAGTGACCCCAGTGGATGTGACCCCAGTAGACATGACCCCAGTGGACGTGACCCCAGTGGACATGACCCCAGTGGATGTGACCCCAATGGAAGTGACCCCAGTGGACATGACCCAAGTGGATGTGACCCCAATGGAAGTGACCCCAGTGGATGTGACCCCAGTGGACGTGACCCCAGTGGATGTGACCCCAGTGGATGTGACCCCAGTGAACATGCCAGCAGCTGGATGGTACATGCTCTCTTGCTGTGACATTCTGGCTCAGATTTTACCCAAGCAGTTGTTGGAAATTCACATTATTTACTACAGCTTTTCTAGTTTTTTATTTCCTAAATGAGGGTTTGGCTTATTGAGGAGTTAGCTTTAATAGAAGTGTGTATACAGTAAATATGAACTCCATGAAGTACACAGGGTCTAAGAATGAGATAAGTAGTGCAACATTTGATTGGTTAACTTACAAGCAACACTGGCAAAAACTTCACTGATACCAATCAAGGCATATTGGGGTATCTGCCAAAATACTGACATTTCCGCAGCAAAATATGTTGTGTTGCCTGAAACAGTAGTTGTATAAATGTTATTAAGAGAACTTTTTTTTCCAAAGAGTAATAGAATGATAGTAAAATTTTAATAAAGAATTTTCAAGTTCATTAAAAGCCTTGTTGAATAATTAACATTTTTGCTATTAACATTGTTAATATAAGTGTTTTATCAAGTTCGATCTATTCTTCTCAAGTGGCTTCCCCTTAAGTGATGGTGTGAACAGCTACATCCTCAATGTGACAACCACCAATACTTCAATTGGTGTTCAATTTAGAATTTTGTGATACAGAGCAATAAGCAATAATTATTTAATCTCAATGAAATACAATCATCTACAGATATGTAACAGACTCCAAAAAATTGAATATTTCCTAAAAAATTCAAGATTTGTTTTTGTCCCAGAAAATTAGATAAAAGATAAAATATTTAATTTCATATGCCTGATCATTTTGTCTGGGGAATATTTGGCTATTGAAAAACTTGGCAGAACATTTTTCCAGGTATGTTTAAGAAAATGTCTGACTCAAGATAAATCTATATCTTTTCAGCAAAAAATTTCTTTACTAGGGTAAATGGGATTCTGACAGAAATCTGAAAAATTACATTAAATTTGTAATCTGACATACTGAATAACAATTGTCTATGGTACTAAACACAATTACTAATGCGATGACACTAAGAAACAATTACCTATGACCTGGCGAATTGATGAGTTGCCACAGGGACCATCACCACCTGACCAAAAACTCTGCAGCCTGAAATGTTCAACAACTCCGGCCACAATCATGGCAGCCATTGCAAACAGCATGCCAATGACAATGCGCTTGGTGAATGAAAAGGGGTAGCCAGCTTTAGCCATGCGTGGGTAGATCACTCGATCAAACAGTGGCAACAGGATAATGACAAATATTGCGTCAAAAAGGCTGAACCAAGCGGCAACAATCTAAAGAAAAGAGAATTTGAATGCCAATTCATGTTCATGGGTTTGTTTTGTAAGATGAACTTTCAGATTCTAATTAAGAGTGGTGTTGTTTTGTGTGTTAAATATTAAATGTAGATTTTGGAAAATAAAATGTAGAATCTATCCTGAAATATTTTAATCACAAGAAAATAAAATGATAGTGACTATTGGAAAATAAATTGTTTGTGAGTTTTTTTAATCTTACCACTGGACTGTCAGATGTGGAATTTTTTGAGAATCCAAGATTCATGTGAAGGCCTTGAAATAGAAATGTCGTTTGCATCTGAAAAATAAGGTTAAAATTTAATTGAAAATCTGATTATTGGGATTTGACATCACTCAACAAGAGTTAAAATGAAGAGGTGTTGCAAAAGTTATAAGAAGAAAACACCACAAAATAAAAATGTTAAGCTTTCATTTCAAAGTCTGTAAGTATTTCTTCAAGTATTTTGTAATAATCTAATTTTTCTAAATATTTAAAGAGATCACACAAGAGATTAAGCTTATTATTAAAATAACAGAAGGATAAGGTTTTGAATTCAAGTCCTGATTGTAACTTGCTAATTGACAAGATTTTCTGGAATTAAAACGGCTTTTATTCGGTACCTAACATAAGTTGGTCAGGTAACAACTGATGAAAATTGTACAGCATTCACAAAATACTCAACATTTAACTAGCCATTTTAATTCATAAGCCCAGTTTGCAATGGTAATTCTATTTTATTTTTACCTGAAAGTACACCAACCAATAGGGAATGAGGACAGCAAAAACAGCAAGAATCATCCCAAGTTTTTTAACATCATCCACAAGAGAGTTATGAAATATTCCTCCATGTCTGAGCTTGGCATGGTCAAGAAAACTGATCTTTTCTTCTGTACCGGTGATGGCCTCTACTGCTCCATGAGATCTGCTGGAAATTTTTATTCAAATAAAATCTACTCAAAAATTGACATCCTATAAATTCAATTAAGCAACCCCAATGTATATACAAACAATCTACTGGCCTCATCTTTATTAATGGGACATTGTAATAGTCACAGTTTGAAAAAATGATTCAACTTTTTTCAATTCAGGTTGAAGTTTTCAATGAAGGCAGTCATGCTTTAGTTTTTAATTTTTAATCACACAAAAGATGTAGCACAAGTATACATCAGGAATGACTGGACTCAACAACAGAATAAGAATTACTAGCACTCCTCCCCTACCCCAAATAATTGCTTGAATTGTTTACTGCTACTTTTGGGATAAGTATTTTTAACAAGAACAGACATTCCCAAGCCTAAAGACAAATGTTTTTTTTACCCCTCTAAAATGGATTTTTTGTTTAGCAGCAAGAGCTGCTTTCTTTGGCGCTTCCTCTTCCAGGCTTCTTTGAGTATCCTGAAAATGTTGGTCAGTACACTGCCATCTGGTGGACGAATCACATAGCAGCATCGACCTGTTGAAACAGTTCAATCAATCACTCAAGTTAACAATCTAGTTAACACATTTTTAATTTAATTATCATTTATTAATATTAAATTTCAATTTTTAAAGCCATTTTTTTAAAAACCCATATCGATCCTGTCTAGAGAAATCTATACAGTCAAAAAAATACTAAAAGTCTCAAAATTAAATTTAATAATGATAATATGATAATAAGAAATGTGGTCACAGACCGCAAATAGAGACCAGTTCCATATACATCTTCTTCTTCTTAATCCCGATTGTGCTCATGACATATGGGGAAGATGAAGTAGAGTTCATCTGATTCATTGACCTCGGCATATGAGGGAATAGTGTGGTCAGCCCTATGTTGAGCCGCCTTTGCTTCCTTAACGTAAGTTAGATACCCATCAGAGCTGGGTGGACTCAGGGATGTTCCACTGATTTGAACCCAAGATTCTTGGGTTAGCAGTCTAGCTCTCTACCGCTAGGCCACGCCATCCGATTCCATACGGGGAAAAAAATGTATTGGCCCCGATGTATTTACAATTTTTGAAAAAAAACAGCTATCCCATCACCTTTGCTCCAGCAGTGCCCTAACATCAAATAAAATATGACAAAAACCCTAAGTTTGACTCACCCATGATAAAAACCAGAAAAGAACAGCCAAGAGTGACTGTACCAATGATGTAGCCAATCTGAAAGCTGTGCTGCTGCTGTATGTATGCCACAGCCCCCAGCCCTATAAAACTGCCAATATTTACACACCAGTAGAACCAGTTAAAAAAACTAAGCTGTGTCTGCTGGTTAGCCCTGGAAAGCTTGAAAAAATAAAATAAACTTCACTTAGATAAATTATCTTTAATTTAGTTTTTTTCTAAACAAAAGATAATATAATTAACTCAATATTAAGTAACATGTAAAGGTTTTTTTCTGCCATATCACTGTGAGGGATAGGGTTAAGGCTAATGCCAACCTTAGAGTAGTATTAATAACAAAAAAATCTTATACAGAATTATCTCAGGTACTAAGACTTTTCCAACTAAACAATTATTTCTAAAAACAGTTTTTAAAAAACTCAGGTTTAAAAAAAAAGCAATTTGTCCTCATGTTTTGGAAATTATAATCTATCTATGAACTTAGTTATGTACATTAAAATATGTTTACCTGCTCAGATCCAAAAGGACATATGCTGGACTTCATGGAACCAGCCCCTATACCAATTATAATCAAAGTGACATAAATCAACCAGGAACAATTTTCCTGGAATGGGTTGCCAATATCCCCAGTCCTAGGTATCCGATTGATGCACACTTTAGGTAAGGCTGCACTATCTCCATCTGTGGTGTTTGTCAAGTTGTAAAAAATTATATCATCCGTCTCTGCGACAAAAGGCAGGAGGATGTGACCGCTCATGTAGATGAGGAAGGCAAACAACATGGCTTTGTAGCGCCCAAGGCATGAATCAGCCACCCACCCACCAATGAGAGAAACAATGTAGGTTATTCCATAGAACACGAGCAGTGCATTCATGGCGTGGTATGATTCCCACTGGAAGGGCGCCATGTTGAGGAACAGAACCAAATTTCCAGTCAGCCCGTAGAAACTGATTTTCTCAAGCACGACGGACATGAGAATGGTGAAGAGAGCCCAGTGGACATGCCAGCTGTTTGATGGCGCAACATAATCCCGTGCTGGCACATCCTGGCTCAAATTCCGTCGAAGTGGTGACCCGTTTATGCCATTGCTTATTCTACGAGATGATGATGAAGCTTGTGAATTTACACGTACTCCAAGTAAGGGCCTGGTCTCATTTATGTCTGACATGTTCGTGAGTCATTAAAACATAACGATTCATTTAACTGCCATGTCCTAAAAATAAAAAAAAAAACAGAAGGATAAATTTACAGAACAAACATTTGAAAGTGGAATGACTCATTGTCCTTATTAGATCTATATATCACAGTAGCTTACTTGAAGAGAGAAAAAAATGAAAGTGTTTTTAAATCACTTATGAAAAATTGCGTTTAAAACAAGAAAGATGAACAATATCAAATATATAGTTATACTAACACTAACATAGATTTGGAGAAAAAAAATTCAGCAGTAGAATTAAATTATAATTTTTTTAAACTTGTAAGTTCTAATCTTTGTATAAGTTTGTAAACAAGCACAAAATAAAAATATTTTTAAATAATAATCATTAAAAAAGTTTTTAAAAACCCACGTTTTCTGATTGAACTAAAAAGTAGAAAATAAATGCTATACATCACAATAATGCAAGCGATCACTCTACTATAAGCGATCAAAAACGTGGGGCGCCGAAGTAAAAGTTATATTACTATTAATTAGATAATACTATTGACTTTTATTAGGGAGCTTGTAGAGAGTCAACAGTATTAGAAACTGTAAGAAAATCACCGCGCCCCACGTTTTTGATCGCTTATAGTAGAGTGATCGCTTGCATTATTGTGATGTATAGCATTTATCTTCTACTTTTTAGTTCAATCAGAAAACGTGGGTTTTTAAAAACTTTTTTAATGATTATTATTTTCTACTTTTTAGTCTTTGTCTGTTTGTTTGCATTAAAATCTTGCTATCGATTTTATCTTTTCACTTTTTTTGGGTAAACGAAGACAACTCGTAAAAAGACAACTCGTAAAAAACACGTTGTGTGAATACGTTACTGACTAGAACACATAGATTTGAACCCGTGTCGAGTGGGATAGCAATCGTGTGCCCAACCACTCGACCATATCGTCTCCCCCATACTGGCCACCAGTTGTTACGGTTGTTTGTACACAAACACCGCGTGAACACTACTCAGTAAGCAAAGAGGGAGAGTACCGAACCTTGTTTTCATCAAATTACAGTTACTGGGTTATGTCCCTTTTTCCCCACGTTTTTTGTACAATTATATAGCGGTCTAAAATGATCAATAAAATGTTTCCATGGATCAATTTAGTAATAAAAACAATTGAATATTCTATTGTCATCCAAAACAAAGCTTCCCTGAAAATTTCAGCGCGCTAGCTAACTGGGAAGTGCCAGAAATTTCGATTGCAAGATTTGATTGGAAAGACAAACAAACAGAGATGAAAGCAAGTTAAAGAAAACGTGGGAAAATTACAAAATAAGTGTCTTTAACTTCCTTATATAACATAAACTATTAGTCTAGTTGGTAAATATACTACTTACAAATGTTCACCTACTCTTACAAAAACTAGTTTGCTACTTGACACAGCTGATAAACTTTAGAATTTCTCCAAACTCTTCAACAAGGAGACCATTTTGAATTTTATCACCATAACTATGTAATGGATGAGGTCATGAGAGATATTTCAAGATTTATTTTTAGTCACAATGCTGATATAAGTTGGGTTAAAATACAGGTTATTTAATTATCTCTGCTGCTTATCTATCTTGCACACTGTGTCCAGCTTTATCTACAATAAAGACTGAAAACTTTAAACTGAAAATATGATGTTTTATTTTGGCTTAGAAGAAAAAACACATACAAAATAAAAAAAATATTTTAAAACTTTATAACTTTAACTATTAACACAAATTCCCAGTTTTACCAGGAACTGCCTGCCTATTTGAAAATGTACTATGATTTTAATCATGGATAATAATAAGCAATTTCTTTATCACACTAACTTATCAGTTATCTTTAATATTATACCTTAGTAAATTATTAATTTTTATGATTTGTAGTTATCATTAGTCCCATGATATGTGGAATTAGGTGGAATTTACATTTAAACATAATAATTCACACTTTTTTTGTCTTAAGATTGATACAGATAGCTTAGTACTTATTTTTGACATAAACAAGCAAAATATAGTACATCTTTAAAAACAGTTAATAGAGGCTCAAGGATGATATTTTATTATAACAATATTAAGAAGAAGGTTTACATGATTATTAATATTTTAAACCATGCTTCTCATCAGAGTAGCTTCAGAAAATGTCATGCTTAGTTAAAACAGTTGTGGGGTATAGCAGTTACTCAGTTACTACAGTTAGGTCATAAATACTTAGGTCTAAATATTAAGGGTTAAAGGTTACAGGATAAATTGTCTTACATTGCAGTAATATAATATTTTTATATTAGAATGCTATGCATGCATGCAATTTTGCGTCAAAACTGGTGAAAACTTTTTCTTAGATTTAATAGGCCAACTACCTCAACAACATATTTATTGAAAAACAGCAATTTTAACAATATGTATTATTATAATATTAATATTATAATATACTTAGTAGGTAAGTCACAAGTGATGTTTCTTACTCTAGATTCTAGTAGTAACTTACCAAAATTAAGTTATTAAGTTCACCTAGAATACCTAGATCTAGACTAGTAGCTCTAATTCCAGGCTAATACACCAAGATCTAAACCTACATCTTTAGTTTCAATAATGTAAAATAAACATCTAGATCTAGATAATCTAGAAGGGATCTAATTTCTAAAGTAAACAACTGCGTTGAGTGATGCTTGAATGGTTCTGTTTTCTTCAGACCGGAAGTAAAATGTACTTTCGCTACTGCGTTGATAATGATGTCATGGTATCAGTTGATTGTAGGAAAAAAAGTCACAGGAAAAAAAAACACAGGAAAAAAAAAACACAGAAAAAAAGTCACAGGAAAAAAAGTCACAGGAAAAAAAGTCACAGGAAAAAAAGTCACAAATATATATTTGCATGATATTTGTTAATACTTTTATGTATTAAATATTTAGAGAGTGCAAATTAACTTAGGATTAATTAAATGTAATGTAATGTGTGTAGGCTGTATACGCATAGGAATTTTTATAATTCATCTAAATATATTTATTATGAAGTATGTAGATTGTAATTATTTTAAACTTAAGATTAGTAGCATTTAATAGAGTCCACGTTTTTCGTCGTGTTTTTTTTTTAAATACCAATATTAAATTACCGTGAAATGGTAAGTTCATCTGACTTGCTGCCCTCAACTCATGGCAACAATAGTTATGCTTAGTTCAACCACCTTTACTGCCCACATTTATCACGCTCATTACATAACAAAACTTAGGATCAAAACAGAGAGCCGACAAGGCTCAAAGGCTGTCATTGACGCATAACGTCAACACCACAGAATATGTTCGGACAATGCCTACTGAGGAGAGGCCGACCAGAGAATAGCCTACGGCAAAATGTGCCTAAATTTCTTTTATAATTAACTTTTCTACCGCGTATTTATCTAAATACGTAACAAATGTTGAGATTGTTGTGTTTATTATCTTAGAGTTTTTTTTACTTACAATTGTTATAAATCATAATGCTTTTAACGTCTATAAATAATGTATGCTATCAAAAAATACAACCCACAACAATAAACATACAAAATTTTACAATTTTTATCAAATTAATAAAAATATTTCTAAAAATATTTTTGTGACTTTTTTTCTGTGACTTTATTTCTGTGACTTTTTTTCCGATAAAATTTTTCCACTGTGACTTTTTTTCTGTGACTTTTTTTCCTAGCAAAAACTGTGACTTTTTTTCTGTGTTTTTTTTTCCTGTGACTTTTTTTCCGTTTACCTATCAGTTTTGGGGTCACCCATAAATAATAAATAACATCCCATAGAGAGGGGTGAGGGTAGAGTTCCAACAGACATTTTGCACTCACTAAGAAGTAGTAGCCTATATCCTAGATCTAGAAAGAATTATGGTTATGTAGGTGATGAGAAACTGTGTTGTTGTTTAAAGCAAATAGTCACTAGTGGGAGGGGGTGTGGGGGGGGGGGGGGGTCGAGACGATGAGCTAGGGTTTTTAAAAAGCCAAAATAAAGTGACCATATGAGAACGACCCTTTAAAGGTGATTTACAAGTGACCATATGAGAACGA
This sequence comes from Physella acuta, assembly GCF_028476545.2. Classification (NCBI taxonomy): domain Eukaryota; kingdom Metazoa; phylum Mollusca; class Gastropoda; family Physidae; genus Physella; species Physella acuta. The sequence continues at coordinate 181,063 of NW_026731532.1, read as the reverse complement.
CCCTTTAAAGGTGATTTACACGCAAAACAAGTCACACATAAATTATCATTGATTCTCCGAGTTTAGTTTAGTGACGGTGTGTGATGAGGGAGGGGGGGGGGGGGTTCAGATGGTGCGACGTCACACTTTTGCATTATAAAAAAGCAATGTTAGAAAGCGAATTTTAGACATTATTTTGCGTTTAAGAAAACTGTTTTGATAAATTGCAATAGGAATTGATTAAAATACTCTATTTGATAGAGTTCAGACAAGATTTTGGAAAAATATCGATGTTTTCAGAATAATTCAACTGTAATTTTGAGGGGGGGGGGGGGGCTGTAGGCTGCGGTGTGACGTCATTTTAGGGGGGGTCTGGCTTTTTGTGACGATGTGTGACGGAAGGGAGGGGGTAAAAATCGTGAAAAAATGCGTGACGTCATTTATGGATGACACCCTAGCCCACTTTCAGCCTCGATCATACTTGGATACACTCAAAACAGTCAGACCTGTCTCAAAGTTCAACTGCCTCATTCACTACATTTGTAGCAGTTAGGTACTAAAGAAATAAAAAATAGGCCAATGGGGTCTCCATAAGGAAAGGGCAGTGAGATGCTGCCCTTCCCCTCCACTAGAAAAAGATACTAAATTAAATTACAAAAATATTTTCTTAACCATATTTCCCTTCCCCATACATTTAACTCTCTTAGGTTTGCTTCTTTTATAATAAAACAGTGACCTGTAGGAATATTGCTTCAGTATATTATCTTAAAGTAGTTTTAAAATATTGATATTCATCAGCTATGTATCTATTCAACCTCTACTTTTATTATTAATTAATTTACTGTAGGCACATATATGTCAGACCAATTGATATCACTCTGCAGTGTATCGACTTGTCTTTACTTGTTAATAAGCCATATAAAATACTATAATTTAATATAAGGTATACCTAAGTGAGCTGTTCCATTTTTATTTTGTAAATTATTTGAAAACTGATTTGTTTTTTCAATCAATAAAATTAAATTTCATGGAAAGTAGATTAAAACACTGATACAGCAGTAGAAACGTAAAAGTATTAAAAGTACAATTTTCTACAATTTTCGCAAATAACTTAACAGCTTTTGTAAATATTTTAATACTTCTTTAGACATTGTTTGAATGGCATATTCAAGAAGAAATTATCTAAGAGAATCAATCTCCACAAACACAACAAACCGTAGCCACAAAGTACACAATAAACATGCAAAAATAATTGCAAGGACACCAGACTCCTTTCTTATATTATCCCTAATGTGTGAGCTTGAAAGTAAAAATCTGAATGAGTTATTTAACGTTTATTTATTAAATTTTTTCTGGCAGTGTGTTTGGATGCAGATAACAGTGTATAAAAAAACAGAGTTATATTTCAATTGTCCTAAAGCTAATACCACAACATACACAATTTGCTGTATAAAAATGTTTATTTTTTAGGTGCATACAACTTCAAGGATTTCATGTTATCCCTAAAATGGGAAGGGGCATGTGTGGTGAGGAAAATCATTCGCCCCTTATAGTTAGTCAAAACAACTGTTCTGCAATGAAGATGAAGGGCTAAATGACGCACTTTGGCCTGACGAATTCGCAGTAATTCAAGCATTTCTTTATGGAGTTTCTGAAAAACAAATCAGGCAGCAGATAATAAGAAACTACTAAAATAAACTGTTATGCTGTTTTAAAGACTTCTAAAGATTTACCATTACTTTTCATAATTGAAGGGAAAACAATATATATAGTTTAGTGGTAAAAAAAATACACATAGATGGGAATTTAACTTGGTCAACTTTTCCATCTAAATAATCAGCAATGCTTTATTAAGTATGTGACTCATTCTGTGTCAAGGAAATATTTGTTTTCAATAATACAACACATATGGCATTGAATGAGGCACATTTCATTGTTCACATGGACCAAAAATATGTGTCATAACAGTTTGTCTTGTGAGAAACCTTACAAAAATATTTTTTTAATGAAAGTAGAAATTGAATATTTTAAGGATTTAAGTAATACAATTTCAAAATCAAAGAACTTTAAATTAATATTTTTACTTTGAGGTTGCATTTCTGTTTACTATTGAGCATCTGCTTCTAACCTTGACATTGTGTACTTACTATCTAAAACATACAACTTTAATTGGCCATTTAATCAAGAACCTTATTTTTTATAATAACTTTTCTTGCCATAAATTTATTTTTTTATAACTATGATGATGCCATGGCAAAAAAAAAAAAAAACAGCTTTTTTCAAATCTTCTTTAGTTACCGAAAATATTAATAACAAAAAATAATTCAACTTGTAAAACTGATTTAAAAAAATATCACACAACTAATCTTTGATGATCACAAATTAATTGTTTAATAACACAGCAACAAAATATATTCCTAAAATATTTAAATTCCCCCTTCAATCAAACTACTCTGATGTAATTTATTTCATTTTCTCTGATAGTTGGATGTTGTTTATTTCCAAGACATCTCAATCCAGAAATTTAATATGACAGAAACAGAATAAAATGCATGCCATGGGTTCAAGTAAGGTTAAAATTCACCATTTGCAAAGTGTATTTAGCCACCAGAAACTGCATAGAATTTTTGTTTACCTGTGGTGCCAAATTAGCAAAGTTAGAGTATTTATGATCTCCCAGTATGGGTGTGTTCAGACCACTGGCTAGATGGACTCTGAGTTGATGCTTCACACCATCTGCACATTTTAAAAATACTTTTTAAAATAACAAATAAACATTTTTAATATAAAAATATTTTTAAACTACAATAATTATTGTATTTTACATAACAAATCATAATAGTTATGTTTAATAATGAACATCTATATAAACAAGCTCTTTCTGAAAAAATTAAACTACAAAGTCCTTAAACTTGAGTTGAACATAAAATTTAATATTGACCCATGGTTGCAGTAAATAAATTTTAAAATAATGCTTTATCCATTTTGGCTTTTTAAAAACATAAAAGCATTCATTAGAATAAATGATACAATAGAAGCTTACTAGTAAGTTGTGTACATTCCACAAGAGCTGCTTGTAAATGATGACACAAAACTTTGTATTCAGTCACAGCATAAGCACTTGGGGCATCACTTACTTTTGCAATTAATTTTTCTGCTTTAGAAAATCTAGGGCGCAAAACCATCTAAGAAAATAGTGGTAAATAATTAATGGTCAGCCTCAAAGTAAATCTTTAAACAAATTCCAATTAATGGTAAACAATACTAAAAACTTTGAAAACACTTAGATATTTGTCTGTAAAAAAGTGCACATCTTATAAAGCTTCTTCATTTGCTGTCATCAGTGTTAATGTAAGGATTAGGATTATAATTTCAGCCAAAAATATTACAAACAAATATGACAATGTTTTTTTTAACAAGAACATATTGCTGAAATTAAAAAACTGCCCACCTTACGGATGTCACCAACTTTTCCTTCTCCAATAGGGATGTCAATTACACCAGCAAGTGGATTAGGCACACCTTTTGTTATTGCCCAATATCGCTGAATGACCTCATCACAGTTGTCATACATTCCTCTCAGTACAGATGCTACTTCAGGATTCCTGGAAATTTTGCTTCAAAATTAAAATGGAATTCCCTCTTCTAAAAAATTTAAAGTTTTATACATTTTGTAATTGAAAGTTACTATGCTTTAGGCTAAGAATGTATCAAGTCAGCCAAAAAAGTTCATGGAAAATCAGAGTGTTTGATGGCATTTACTTGGCAAGAATGATGGCACCTGAGACATCCCGATCTAAACCTTGAACTAGATGAAGCTTGTCAGTTTTTAGGGACTTTTGTAAACTTGAGGCAAACGAAGGTAAAAGTTGAGTGACACTCACTCTGTCACTTTGCTGTCCTGTTGTAAGTATATCAAAGGTAGTAAAACAACAAATTAGTAACTAACGAAGTACTTAAAACAGTAATATTTTATAATATTTGAGTAATTTTAATGGTTTACTTGCCTACAGATGGTAGACCATATGGTTTGTCAATAGCCACAAAGTCCTCTGAAAAATATTCCAGTCAAAAAAAATAATTACAACATATAATAACCATATTTGCAAATTTAAACTAATAAATGCTATATAAGAAACCAGAAGTAGAACAGACAAAATAGGCCTACATAGAAATCACAACCAGCATTGTAAGGTGGCACTAAAAAGAACCCCCCCCCCCCCCTAAGTTACAGAAACATGAATGATGAAGAGATCTTGAGGCAGAAACCCCTGAAATAGGTTGGTCACTTGTGAGGTACAGCTGGTGAGAATGGCATAGAAATTGGAGAGCTGTAATTAGTGGTGAATACTTCAGCAGGAGAGAAAGGTAATAAATTATGAAAAATATGGCGCATAACCAGTTGATACATAACGCTTAATTGTGTTGGAGGCGTGGTCGAGTCGGCAAAAAGCTCATGTTTGAGCAAAGTCTCGAGTTCAAACCCAGATAAATCTCGATCCCCTTCAACACTAATAATTAAGAACGAAGAAGATGAAAAATATAACTGTATAACTGGATCATAGACTTACCATGATCAAATATTATCCGTTTTTTCAGCAATGTCAAAATGTCTGCTGAAGTCATCTTGCTGAAGTCAATTGTTTGATTGTCTAAAATTCTAAAACCTTTGCTGTCTAGATGGACATTGGGTCCAACATCCAGTTTTTCACTCTGATCTTTTAAAAATTAAAAATAAAAACAGTAAAACGCTTCCGTCTTCTTTTGATTTATAATTCTTTTACTCAACCAACAATTTTTCTAGATAATAAATTATTCCAAAGATATTTCAGTCCAAGTAAAACAATAAAGTAAAATTGAATTAGAAAAAAGTAGTAACAAATAAAACATTCCCAAATAGTAAAAACAATTTAAGCTTAGGCCTAATGGTTAATCATAATCAAAATGCTTTGTTAAATATACCTGTATTATTAATTCTACCACTGCTTGGTGGAGTTGCTTTTTTTTCTTTTGTGGTTTTACTTATCTTCAATTCCTGTCTTAATTTCATTGCAAGTTCATAGGCAGATGTAGGTTTATCTGAGTTTTCTGTTTCTTGTTCTTCTTTTTTTATAGAACTGCTGTGTTTGCTGCCCTTCTCAGTTTTTTTAGTGACAGATTTTTCTGAGTGTAACTTTGAAAGTCTGTCTGTTGGATCTGGTTCAGATGGCGCTTGTTTGTGTTTTACATTCCTGGCTTCCCTTTTTCTATTTGGCACCGCTGCACCTGCATTATCAGAATGATTTGTGTACTTATGCACAATATCAGTTAATGATGATCCTATTTGATCTTTATCTAGGTTTTTGCCAACTGCTTGTTCATTTGAGCTATAATTTTGATCTGTTGGTCCAAAATACTGGCTATCAACCTCATTAAAATCATTCTCTAATAACTTTTGATCAGTAGAATGACCAAGGTTATCATCTTTTTGAGAACTCGAAAGAACTTTTAAACTTTCACGATCTAATCCAGAAATACTATGAGATTTCCCGTTGTTTATTGTGTCTGAACCAAAATACTGCTCATCAACATAATTGCTGGAACTAGAATTGGATGGAGCACTTTCCTTCTTATCTGAAGTTATATTTGTTTGAACCAGTTTATTTGAACTTTCTGAGCTTTTAATATGTGAGCCGAAATACTGTTCATCAAAAAAACTGGCAGAACTTACATCAGGTTCAATAGTTTTCTGTTTGTCTGGGATGATATTTGTTTTAACTGATTCATATTGTTCCTCAAAATGTTTGGCTTTATCAGAAGAAGTTGAGACCAATTCAGGAAAATATGTCGCATCAAAATAATTATGTGGCACTGAATCTTTAGAAGAGGATGAATTTCTACCAGAAGGTGATGATATTAAATGTGTTTTCCGTTCAGGAAAATATTTGTTTAAATTATTATTTTTAGAAGCATTTATTAAATTCTGATTATCTGAGATTTCGTTTTTCAGTGACTTGCTGTCTTGTCTTTTATGAATTTCTTTTGCTTTTGCAGCAAGATTTATATCTTTTCTGCCGGTAACAGCTGTTGCATTTGAATCAAAACTTACTACCCCAAAACGTGTCTTAAATTCAGTACTTTTTTGTATTTGTCTCCTTTCTCTTCTAGACAATGCTAAATTTAAAAAATTACTATCTCCTTTATCTTTGTCCACTAGTTCATTTAACACATAATCCTTTTTAGACTGTTCAAATGTGTCAGGGTCAGATGTTTTGGTTTCTGCATTTTTACTTTTTGTTTCAAGCCTTGCATGTTGCAATTTAAAGTTTTGTGGTATACCGAAGAAATCCTCTTCAGTCTCAGAATTTTTAACATCAAAGTTATTTTGCCTTATAACTTCTTTATTATCAGTTCCTGGAACAAGTTCTTCGATTCTCTTGGTAGTTCTAGAACCAGTGGTGTTGTCCTTGTCAGCAGAATTGGAACTGGTGTTGATGCCTCTTCTTACACAGCTTCTAGATCTAGATCTAAGATCGCAGCAAACATTGGTTTTACCGGGTTCTAAGTTCTTACACTTCCCTTCATGAAAGCAAAGTATTTGTGTTGATAATTGTTTGGATCGACATGGTCCAAAACAATACCTAAGGGCTTCGAGCTTTAGAACAGCCCTGCTGACATTCATTTTCATGTGCTCGACTGTGTTTCTCTTGAGTAACAGTGTTATTTTGTACTGCTAATTTCGCATTTTATGCTACTTATTTAATAATAAAGTAGAAGAATTACAACAAATTTGTTCAAATGTTTTCATGTGTGTAAGCCCATAGATTTGTTTTAACATCAAATATTACACAATTATGTATAATCAAAAGAAAAGTAGCCTGTGATGTTTTGTTTAAAGAAAAAATATCAAACTAAAAATCGTCTTGTAAATTGTAATCGAACGTGAAATTTGTCTTTTTTTAAATACGTCACGCAGTTTTAAAAGCTGTTGGCCTACATAAATCATGGTACTCAGGCAAATTTATAACAGCTTTTCTTTATTAATGGAGGATTAGAATTATTAAATACAGTAGCACCACAAGGCGGAATCCTCCCCCCCCCCCCAGAAATTTAAATGCTTTCTCACGAAAGTTACTGCCCCCCCCCTCCGCGCCCCCCCCCCCTAGAGAAATGTCCGAAAGAAGCACTGCATCCATCAAGGAGTTGACACAAAACAATGTATAGCTAATTTTAAGATTGGGTGACATAAAAATTAAAATACCTAGTTTTAGTAGGTGTACATTTTAAAATATGCAGTGTTTCTTCCAGGCATCTCTTCAGGGGGGCTCTGCCCCCCCCCCCCTCCCGAAGAAAGTCTACCGCCCCCTCCCCCCCCCCGAAAATTTCAAGTCCCCCCCCCCCCCCCGGAGAAAAAAGTCTGGACGAAACACTGAATATGCATAAGTGAATAGATGGGATTACCAAATCTGGTTTCCTTTCGGCAGCTCCTGATTCCAAGTTGTAATGTATAAGTGACGTCCTGTCCCTTGGGTCCATCAGCTGTGTGACACATGGGCAACATCTGTCGTTTATCCACTTGATGCACCGACTTTTTGCTTGGATTTCCAATGCGCAATCATCCGATGGTCTACTAGACTATAGGCGAGCATAATCAGGTGAAGCAAACAGGTGAAGGATAATCGAATTTATCCGCTTAGGGGTCATCTAGTTATGACTTCCACAAAAATTGTAAATTTTAGAATTTCTCCCTCTGTCCACGCGCGTCCAATTTCGACGAACACCCCCCCCCCCCCCACCCCTAAAACTTACTTGCAAATTACTATTTCATTGATATGTATTCGTGTACCTTTCATTATACTATACGGATTTAAAAGTTTCGATAGTGTTTTTTTTTATTATCAGGTCTAAATATTAAAGTTTAATCAGAATGTTTTTTTAGAAAAAGAGGTAGAATGTCAAAGTAGTCTACCATGAATATATTAAACACTAATTTTTGTGGACGGGGGAAGCAGTGTTAAAAGCATTATATATCAATCACAACATTAATAAGTCGTAAGGTTCTTGATCGCTGGTTTGGTAAGGAGTTACTGGTAAAGGACTGGGGTTTAACGTCATTTTAGAGCGAGCGTTCTTGCTTTTGGTGACCTAGATGACGTTGGGGTGGGGGGGGGGGGGGGGGGAATCGTTACAAATCATGACGTCGCGACACTCTAAGCTGTCATTGTTTTTTTAACACGAACACTGCTGTCTTAATTTTACATTTGATAAGTTTTTATTTAAATGTAGGCTAAGTACTTCGATGTTTAATTGAACATGTGGCGTCCACATAGACCCGACCCTTTAACCACCTGCATCTGTTAACGGTTTGTCTAAGATTTTTGTTGTTTTATAAATGCTATTTTTAAATGATTCATTAACTCATTTACTGTTATCTTGTAGGGGAGGTAATATAATTTTCCGTTATCGTTCTTGTTTGACGAGTTGTCTTGTTTTGATGGCTTCTGGTTTTATTACTTGAAATTATGTGCGGGGATGTTGTGACTGCGAGATATCCTCATGACATGGTACATTGATCTAATAACGCAGTTGTCCTTCTTTTAGGCTTGACGCAGAAGACTTACTGAACCTTATTCTTAATCCAGTTCTTAAACCGTTACTTTAAAAAAACGTTGTCCATTCTGGTGCTTATCCAGGGGATGGGTGGGGAAAAAAGATACATTTTAATTTAGAAAAACCAGTATGTTCATAAACTAGTTGTAAGCTTGCCAAGTAGCCTGCTACATCCTGTTCGTACCCTATGTTGTATTATCATTTTTTTTTTCAACGAACATATGGGCTAATGTAAGAAAAATCGTAGACAATATACGCCTTTGTATTTTTTTTCACAGATTTATTATGGTACATTCTTTTAGTAAAAATATAAATAAATGTGTGTTGCTTTCTGGCTGGTTGATGTTTTTATCCGACTTTTGAATATTCTGTTTTGGTGGTCATTGTTTATTTTATTTTTTGCCTGCTGTGAGATTTTGAAATGTGTGTTGCTTGGAATCGTAGTTGAATTTAATTCTTTTAAATGGCTGGAGCGTAATTTACGGGCTAAAAACATATACAAAAGTTTTCTGGAATCATAGAGCTTGAATACAGATCTAGTCAAAGTAATAGATTGCATTTAGATTCCAACTGAGCGTTGCTACCAACAAAACTAAAGACAAATGCATGACATTACAAATACTATACATGTGAATGATGTAATGTATATTTAATCTGTATCTATGGTGATTATGGATGGTCCACACATTGCGTGTAACACGGTTCTAGACGCTGGACTCACTGTCAGCATCCGAGTGATGTGCACTAGTTGCTGCCTCGCGGCTCGTCTCTGGCAACGTCTTCTTCTCATCTGTTAGAGGAGAAATAGAGGGGGGGGGGTTGAAGGAGGTTGTAGTGTTGTTGGCGTAGTCGTATCATGAGTTAGGCTTTAGTGCAGTGGTTCTTAACCTTATTCGAGGTACCGAACCCTACCAATTTCATATGTGCATTCATCGAACCCTTCTTAATAGTTTATCGTCCGCAATGACAAATCTAATCTTAAATTATATGAGTAGGGTGTGAGTCTTGACCTCCGCCGAACCCCTGAGACTTGCTCACTGAACAAGTTAAGAACCACTGATTGGTGTAACTATCAAACAACACTAAATAGCCGATTAAAACTAAAATGTGTGAGAATCTATTGTATATTATCTCCTCACCCATTACTAGAACCCATAACCCTTTTCTTCTCCAGTGAGGCACTTGAAATTTTCGGGGGGGGGGGGGGGGGGGGGTGGAGGGGAGGGACTGGTAAAAGTATATATTTTCTATATAAATTCTAAATCATTAAGGGGTGGGGGAGTCTATCCCCCCCCCCCCCGATGAGATGCCTGAGAGAAACTGCATATAAATACAAATGACTCTCTTCCCTCCCCCATAAAGAACACAATGTAACAGAACCCAAGCACCATCGAACACCTACCTAACATCTTCTGTCGTTCTTCCTCCCTCTCGTGTAAGTACTTCATGTGCTTTGTCTCTCGCATCTGTTGAAGTTTTTCTCTCCTCATTAAAATACCATCTCTTTGCGACGTCCGATACTACAAGTCAAAGAGAACATTTTTTAACGCATTGAAAAAGTTGACAAATCGAAGTCTCAAACAACATCAATACGCCCATCTTACTTGCAAGCGTACTGTTTACCTAAGATGTACGAGAAGGCTTAACAAATAAATAAATTATCAATTTCAAATTTATAACTTAATTTTGGAAGATTTAGATCTATAACTTTCATGACATCTTATAATATACTCACACTCGACGCAACTGTGTACCACCAGAAATGGTTTATCAAACATAAACTACAAATCGGTCGTAAAAATACATGCAACCTTAAATAGTGCATTGTTTTAAAATTGTAGCGAAATTAAAATATAGCTCGTATAGCTGAATTTTGTTAAGTATTAGACTATTTTTTTTACCTGAAGATGAGAAGGGGATAAATTCAACCTGGGTATTTTCAATGGAGGTGCCAGCTTTTGAGATAGTGCCAGACCCGCGCATCTTTTTCTGCTGACTAATGGGCTGTTTAAATCTTCGCTGGACATGGAATTGGTCTGGCTATCGCTACTGAAACTGTACGTGTTGGATTTGTCTGGGAATGTCGAGCTACAGCCTGCAGCGGCCAGCTCGGCGAACGATGGGCAGTTTGCCTGGTGGAAGAAACCGATCGGGGAGAGATTGGACACAGTGGCGTTGTTGTTGTTCTCGACGCCGTCCACATGCCCGCTGCTGCGTTGTACCTCTAGAGCGCTGGGTCTTCTCGCAACGCCATCTAACATTTGCGTGGAGGTGCCAGCCGTATCGAGGGAGGTATCCGCCTCCGGCACACGATCGTGGACTTGACGGCTCGGTGATAGACCAGGGTTTCCCGATACGGACCCGTGACTTATAGAATTAAGACTCTGGCCGTTGACAGTCCAGGACATGGGTGTAGCGGAAGAATCCATCCGTTGACAGGTCCAGGTTGTGCTTAGACCTGGTGTGTGTACCTTAAAGTAGGCCTGCTGAAACGATGCCGGATGTTCGCTCGCTTCCCTGCCGCTTGAAGACGCGCCGGCAGTAGGAGAACCTCTGTAACAGCGAAATGCACCTCCACTCGTCGTCTGATCATTTGAAGCCATCGAGTCGAGGTAGGCCCTGCTTGTTTCACCCATCTGGGTGTAGTTGTTGAATGATTCATTGGCCTGACCAAACAACAACCCGCTGGAATGCGCTATTGCTCCATCGGGCGCTAATACATTGTTTTCCTCGTTACCACAAGGTCTACCATCTTGAAACGTAACTCTCTTTTTTAAAAACGCGAAAGCAGTCTCTAAAGCGTTTTGATTTTCGGTCAAATTTTGATGTGCAGACACGGGAGATTGTGTACCCACTGCGCTGTTGTAATCATCATCGATATCTTGTACGGGACTAGAAGGGGCAGTTACGTACACAGACGGTGAGCGTATTGGCATAAAGCTTCCTGGAGAATGTTGTGTGCTTGGAGATATACGATCAACCTCACCAGCAGTTCGAGTCACAACAGCATCATCAGTAGTGTTGTTGACACCACCATTGCCAGAACTATCAGCTCCAGTACTTGGCGTCAGGTCAAACCAAGTGGTTGGGCTCACAGCTACAGGCGTTGTCGGTTTGCTTTTTCTTGCTGGCTGTTTCGAAACCGAGGATTTAACTCTGAGAGTCCTTGGTATAAACGACGCTCCCCAGTTCTGTATACCGAGTGCTTTAGGCTTGGTTGTCTGGTCAGTCGCATTCATCGTGCCCCCAACATTGTTGGCTGTAGCTTTAGGCGGCTCGCTGAGCGCGCCCCCAACATTGTTGGCTGTAGCTTTAGGCGGCTCGCTGAGCGCGCCCCCAACATTGTTGGCTGTAGCTTTAGGCGGCTCGCTGAGCACGGCCCCAACATTGTTGGCTGTAGCTTTAGGCGGCTCGCTGAGCGCGCCCCCAACATTGTTGGCTGTAGCTTTAGGCGGCTCGCTGAGCGCGCCCCCAACATTGTTGGCTGTAGCTTTAGGCGGCTCGCTGAGCGCGCCCCCAACATTGTTGGCTGTAGCTTTAGGCGGCTCGCTGAGCGCGCCCCCAACATTGTTGGCTGTAGCTTTAGGCGGCTCGCTGAGCGCGCCCCCAACATTGTTGGCTGTAGCTTTAGGCGGCTCGATGATGCTGGGTTGGGGTTTAGCCGGCTCAGCCTGGGGCTCCAATACTCTCGGGAGAGGCTGTGCCTCACACTGATCTGAGCCTGGTGTAGCAACCTCTACAACACGCTGTGTACTCACGTTTTGGCTCGGGTTAACATTTAACGTGGCTGATGGTTCAGGACTTGGAAGTTGTGAAGTCTGTCTGGTCGATGTGCTAGGCACGAAATCCTCCATCATTGAGTCTTCGCCCACCAAGTTCTCGGCAACAGACGCAACAGGCGTCACGTTGGCGGTGTTCTCCAAGATCGCGTTGTCTTTACTTGCTGGCTGTCGCAAAACCAAGGTTTTAAGCCTGCTAGTCCTTGGTATAAACGCCGCTCCCCGGTCCTGTAAGCCGAGTTCTTTAGACTTGGTTGTCTGGTCAGTCTCACTCAGCGCGCCCCCAACATTGTTGGCTGAAACATTAGGCAGCTCGCTGATGCTGGGTTGGGGTTTAGCCGGCTCAGCCTGGGGCTCCAATACTCTCAGGGCAGACTGTGCCTCACACTGATCTGAGCCTGGGGTAGCAACCTCTACAACACGCTGTGTGCTCACGTTTTGGCTAGGGTTAACATTTACCGTGGCTGATGGTTCAGGACTTCTCATAAGATAAGAAGTCGGTTTTTTAGATGAACTAGGTCCGAAACCTTCCCACATTGAGGCTTTAGCCACCACGTTAGGTTTCTTCAGCTGGGGTCTGGAACTTCCAGGGACGGGTGCAAGTCCACCTCCGGCACCGTCTCTTGTCTGGTTAGCCGAAACAGGCGTTGGCTGCACGATGTTTGTACTGTCACTTGTGCTGTCCATAAGCTGTTCAACAGCGACAGGGGTATCGGAGTCCGGTCTATCTGTCAATGAAACAGTTTTATCTGCTGTCGAGCTGTTGGTGAGCTCTTGTTCAGGAACACGAGCTGTTGGGTTGGAACCAATCCTCGAATGCTCAGACATGACGACGGCATTGGCGGTCGACCTATTCGCCAACAACTCAGGCGGGTCGTTGATGATATGACTATTAGATCTATTTCTTAGCTGTTCAGCTGAGGCAGTGATGTCGTTGATGATATGACTATTAGATCTATTTCTTAGCTGTTCAGCTGAGGCAGTGATGTTGAACTGTTGGTTGGAGACATTGATATTAGCGCTACTTTTCCTACAGCCCGTTGACCGTTGAATAACAACATTATCCTCGTGGTTTGAGGCTACAGCGGTGCTATCGCCCACTGTGGAATGTGTTTTACTAGCCCGGTCGTCTGTCGCCCCTGAGCTTCCCTGTACCGTGGTACACCCAACAGTTTCTGGTCTGAGCACTTGACCACTCTCCATCGCTAAGTGACCGCTGGACTCCACGTCACCACGGCTGGTACAGTCGACTCTGCTCACATCTTCTTCACACGAGAAGTACTCACTGCTGGCGGAACTGCTGACGTAAATATACGGGGGGAGGTTACGCAGGTCGGTGCTAGATTCTGACGAACGGATCGGGTCGGGATTCCCGCCGGAGAATTTGGTTTTGATGATCATACTGTGGTGGCCGCCAACGGCCGGGAACAAACACGGCAGACATTCCGGTATGTCAAGTGTGGCGTTCGTGGTTTTGTCCTGATGACGTAAGAGTTTTTTTCGTATTAAACAGAGCGAGTCCACGGGTCTTGGGTGAGTCGATCTCTGCGGGGACGTCCTCGCCACACGCGTATCAGCCTCGTCTTCATCTCTGTCAGGGATGGGCGGAGCTGTGTACTGCCGACATGGTACATGTGATTGGTTGAGGTACTCATTACGTGCCATCAATGGGTTGTGTTTACCTACACAGTTATACAGGACAGTGCCTTGCAAGGACTCAGCAGCGTTAGATTTAGTATTGTTGCCTCTAGTCTGTCTGTCTCCACAACATCGATGCTGCCTAGCCGGCGACAACCACTTCCTGTTGTGCATCTTTCGACTTCTGATTTGAGCTCTGAGGATAATCTTTTCCAATTTTAGAATTTTATTTCTGGGAAGTTCCGAGACGACCCCCTTGAAAGCGCCGACGACTTTATCAACATCAGGGGCCGTCAAACTGTGACAGAGGCAGCATGCGGTACGCTTGAGTTGCTCGTGTTGAGCCAGAAGGTTTTCGTACATCGCCTTGTGGCCAAGTGGTGTAACTACATACTTTGTGACCCTGCGTTTGGGCGCATTGGTCTTCCGTTTAGCCTTGCCCCGCTGAGATTTACCCTTGGCTGATGGACGGGTGGAACGTGTTTTCCCATATTTATTGTTACACGTTTTATTCTTGGCCGCTGCACGCGACTGTTTTCTTAAAGCGTTCCGGTTGTTCGTCCTGTAGAGAGCGGCGCTTTTATTTGACCCACGAGCCAGTTCAGGAGAGCCGACCAGCCTGGGTTTAGTTTTATCAGCCATGGACCTTGTCAACCTCGGGCTGTTGGTCTGGGTTGCTTTGCTTGCAGCCCTGACGAGAGCTCTCAGTTTGGCTTTTTCCTTTCTCCTTTTTTCCCTTAGAAGAATGAGCGAGTCCACTGTTCGTAGGTGAACTCCTCCTCTTCGTGGATACTTCACCTTTTTACGTGGCTTAGGAACTTTTTTACGCGGAGAACTCGTTTTTTTACGAGGATAAGTTGTTCTTTTACGTGTATAAGTTGCCCTTTTACGTGGACGAGTAATTTTTAGCGGGCTAGGATTGAACAAATTATCCTCAGAACTCTCTTTATTTTTTGTGTCGACGGTTGTATCTCCTTTCTGCCGACACGATTTGTTCGACTGATTCGATTCGTCATCAGACTCCTCGTCGTGTGACATGTTATGGGCGCTTTTATCCACACTGTTATGTACAGAACTTTGCAATGATTCAGAGACTTGCACTGATGCGTTAGACTTGGTGTTGTTGCTTCTATTCTGCCTGTCTACACAAACTCGATACCGCCTTGAGGGCGATAGACGCGCCCTGTTGTTCATCTTTCGAGATCTGACTTGAGCTCTAAGTATTATCTTTTCTAACTTTTGAATCTTGTTTCTGGGAAACCCAGAGATGACTCTCCTAAAAGCGTCGACGACTTTATCAATCTCGCCGTCATTCAGACTGTGAGAGTGTTGGCACCGGGAGCGTTTGAGTTGCTCGTGTTGAGCCAGCAGGTTCTCGTACATCGCCTTGTGACCAAGTGGTGTAACTACATACTTTGTGACCTTGCGTTTGGGCGCATTGGTCTTTCGTTTAGCCTTGCCCCGCTGGGACTTACCCTTGGCTGATGAACCGGTGGAACGGGTTTTCCCATATTTATTATTGTACGTTTTATTCCTAGCCGCTGCGCGCGACTGTTTTCCTTGCGCGCTCCTTTTTCTTCGATACACGGCGGTGATTTTCGTTGATCGTTTAGCCAGTTTAGGCGATCTGAACACCCTGGGTTTAGTTTGACGAGCCCTGGACCTTGCTTTAACCCTGGAGGTTTTGGGCCTTTTTCTCTTGACTGCCGTCTTGGTGGTATTCCGGCGTGGTCGTCGAGCTAGCCGGGTGCCGACTTTGTGTTTCGTCACGCGCCTCGCTGGCGTCGAATGGCGACGTCTGCGACTTGAAGACAGGCACAGGTTGCAGCAGGTGTCCCCAGACGCTTGCCTCCTGCGGCAGCTGCGGCTGTGTTTCAGGTAGTGGGAGTTGCCGCTGCTGCGTTTGGTGTAGCTGATCCTCGGGGTGTTCCCGTCCCCTTGACGTTGTACAACACTTGCGTACGTGGCGGGCGTTTTGCGAGGTTTGGCGCGGCGTTTGGTGGTTGGCTCCAGGCCGCTGGGGCTGCAGCTCGTCTCCACATCGCACGTGTCCACACGCTGGCCCTCCTGTCGCTGGTCGGGTGCACGGGTGAGGGCGCCCTGAACTGCCCCGCAGGGGAGGCATACAAGTGAACCTTGATCTGACTGGACCTCATTGAACTTTATGGTTGGGAACGCACTGCAACTGGCCCCAGACATGTCAGGTGAATTCACGCATTCCTTTTTCTTCCTTGGTTTGGCTTTTCTGTACTTTGAAACATCTAAAGGATGACCAAACACCTGGTCATTGCCTTTACTTTGTGTGGTGTTCAGCTGAATAACACCGGCTGGCTCTGACGAGCCGTTGTTTTTGATCAAGTTGCATGTCTTGCTAAAGCGCCTTTCAACGATATTTTGCAGATCCTCTAAACGCTCATTTATCGAGTTCCTCATCGATTCAAATCTCTCGTTCACGTGGTACTGTGAACGCTGCCATAAGGAGTCCAAATACTTGTACATCTCGTCCAGGTTGTTGCCATGGGAAACCAAGCCAGGTTGGGTTTCCATGGTGACGTTAGGCTGCTCGTAATCCATCATGTCGTCAGTGTCGCCAAGCTGATTCTGCAGACGTGGGTCAGCAGTGGTGGTGACCCCGTCGGCCAAGCATAGCGGCGGGAGGGGGTCGGATGCCGTCGTGTTCCAGTAGTTTTCAGTCGTCGGGCAGAGCGGGACAGAGAAGGGTGTGTATTGCGAGAGTGTTTGTCGAAAAGTCTTGCTAGCATCCTCCCCGTCTTTAGCCGGGCAGTTCTGATCAAACTGTGAACTCGTGAAGTTTTCCTCACAGTCCACCGGCAAATTATTGTCCTCTTCCGGTTGTGAGCTGTCAAAATGGACGCCTGACCACTGACCTCTGCGGCTCCTGCTTGTCTCGCGATTCCTACTGCCACAGTGTGTATTCATTAGCTGCAGTGACCTGCCCGCATCCTGAGACCTCAGCAGGATCCCTCTGTTCATCAGATGGCTTGAATTTTCATTCTGTTTGGAGCTGTCGTTTTCTAACGCCGCGCCGGTGGGCAAAACCAGCTCTGACGAACACGTCTCCAGGAGGGAACTTATTTCTCGTAAAAGTTCTTCGTCGTAAGAAATTTTAGTTCGTCGACAGCACGAGTCGTCGCTCTTGCTGCGTGGGATGGCGTTGGAATTTACGTTAGCTCGGCTGTTGCACGGGGACGAATCCCTTGACGTGTTGTCCAGAAAACGATCGAATCTGAAATTAAACGAGCGCTTACGTTTACCGTCCGTGACCTGATCATCGTCACACACGTCTGCGGAGTTGTTTTCGTTTTCTTTTGAATGATAATACTCCGCTGAAAACGTATTTAGTGTAGGAACAGTTGCTTCTTGTGGGTTGTCTAGCGCTGGTTGCGGACAGTGCGGAGAATTTCGGCTTGTTTTCGGTTTTGGAATCAAGGTCGGTCTTTGAGTGCTGGCGTCAGTACAAAGTTTCTTGGCGCTGCCCTTTTTTATATTAGTCACCTTGTTTTCGGTATTATTTATGTCCTTCATTTTATTGTCAGTATTGTCCGATTTGCGATCTGTGGCGAACCGTTTAGAGAAAGAGTTTAGTTTTGTTGGAGCTAACAATATGTTTCCATCTTTCCCCGGAAGTGTGTCACCTTGCGCATAAAAACAAGCATGCGCGTGAGTGGAACTCTTCACTGGAGAAAGGCGAGTTGGGCGTCTTTTGTTGTGTTTCCCGAGAAGAACCGGCGTTGAGCGCAATTCCGCCGAGCATAAAAATAGCTCAGTGGGAGAGTGAGGCGATTCGTAGTTGATATCGCTGCTGATCTCATGGGGACGTAGGTTTCTGGAGGAATGGTTGGCGCCGGAGACCACAGCTGGGATATGCGTGTCGTAACCCACGGCGGATTTTCGGTGATTTAACGTGTTCGTCGACTTCTGCGCCAGTACGGGTAAGTGGAACTGCTCCTCGGAGGACCTTTTCACACATTTTTTACCCTCTTCCTCCGGCAGGTTTAGATTCTGGGATATTTCGTGAATGGCCTGCGCGCTGGCGTCTTTCTTCTCCGTGGCGCACTGCATCTCCGGTAGAGAGTTGTTGTTACAGTTCCCCCCTTCCTGCTTCTCGACGTACGAGTAAGAACATTCCCCGCGACTGTCGTGGGGGTTAGGGTGATACACCTCGCTTTTATTATTATTCGCACTGGTCTTAGCCTCCGAAAGAAAAAAAGGCGTGGTGTCTTTCATGATAGGAGACGAGGAATTACTTTGATCCGAATCGTAAGTTCCAATAACAGGATCAACAAGACAGTGCTTTCTTTTGGTCACGCTTGCGAGCAACTCTGTATCTGAGGAAAACTTCTTGTCTATATTTAGTATACTATTCCCTTCCTCCTCTTTGGATGGGCTGGCTACAACCCCATCCCCCCAGTCTGGGGACTTAAGTTCTTTCGGCAACTCCTTGTCGGCCGAGTCGCCTTTGATGGAAGAACCCCCAGGAACGTTCAGCAATATTTTCAAAGGCGGGTTCATCAATTTTAGATTCCGCCCGCGTTTTACTTGGGACGCTAAGTTTGGGCAGCTGCCGGTGCTGCCGGTAAATTTAATCGTGCTGTCATCCATAATGGCCGCGGGATTCCGGTAATTAGACAAACCTTTCATGTGGGTTGTGCAACGTGTCCGGCACACGGAATCTCTAAAAGGCGCTGATTTGAGATATTTGGACGGGGATTTTTGCTTGACGATGCCGTACACCTGATACGGCAGGTTCATGCCGGGGTGCTTGGTCTGCTGGGAAGCATCTTCCACGTGAACACAGTCTATCCTGGTGACCGGAAGTGTGCTGTTTGCGTCCAGTTCACCAAAGTTTTTCTGCGCCAGCTGTGTCTCTCTAAAGATGGTAGCGGAGATGGAGTTGAACAGCCGGTACTCTTTAGTCGTTTTCCCCCCTAGCCGTGGTAATGTAGACACCACGCCCTTGGTGTTATTCTCGTTCGAAGATTTGTTGTAGTTCGCCTGCAGCTCGTCGTCATTGTTCTTGCTGAGGTTTTTCTCGTTGCTTTGATATCTGGAGTAATACTTTTTCAAAAACTCGGTCTCCTTGGTTTTGAGTTTCAGATTCCCATGCCGGCTGTTTGTTTTCTGGGGCTTGCCCTCCGTCGACTTGACGGGGTGGAGCGTCGGCCCTTCAACGCTTGTGGCATCTCCTTGGTCGGGTTTCTGCTTTGTTTCGGACCCATCGTTGCTGGCAGGTTTGGTAACACACGGCTCCTGGTAGATCTTGTGACAGATGTCGCTCAAGTACTCCATGTACGTGTCCAGCGGCGCGGATTTCAAAATCTCTTCCTTTATTTCTGTCGCCTCTTCCGGTTTCGTTTTCTCGGCGCAGGTCCGTTTTTCCGCGCTCGTTGAGCACTTCGCGTCGTCCACCTCAATCGCGGGGGCAGCAGAGTTGACGAAGGTGCTTGTGGGAGACGTCTTGGCCCGTCGGCTCGTCGACCTCCTCTTCTGCGGTTTCTTCAGCCTGGCGGCCTGGTCCGAAGCTCTCTCGTCTAGCAGCGCCTTCATCGCGTTCATATCCCGGCTGATTTTCTTCACCATGGCGATATCCCGCTGGGCCGACTCAACAATGTGCATGTGGTTTATCACGCAGTCTCTTGCATCCAGTGATCCGCACCGCCGTGGACGTTGAGATTCAAACGTCTTCGCGGATTTTACTAAACGCACCGGCCAGCGGTAGTCTTTGTTTATCTCCGACACATACAGCGTCGAAGCGGCGTTGTTGCCTCGCTTAGGTTTGTTCCGCCGAACTTTTTTCGGATCACCTTCAACAAAAACAACATACCCATACCCGTGTTTGTTTGCGAATTCGATGGCGAAATCGTAGATGGGGTCGTAGTCTTGGACGGCGGCCTTCAGCTGTGCGGTATCCCCAGCGTCATTGACGCAGCCCGTCCCGTCCCCGATGTTCTGAGTTTCAGAGACCTGCTCGGACTCCATGTCGTACGTCACAACCAGCTTCTCCAAGCTTGCAAAGACGTCCTCCGTGTAATAGCTTGTTTGCTGGTGGGGCTTCGTGTGTTGGGACAAAATCTCTTCCTTCACCGTACAACAGCACTCAGTTGTATTTACATCCAGCTCTACTTTTTCAGGCAGAGCTCTGAACACCTGATGATCCCAACAGGTGTCTAAAGAATCTCCAATATCTTCACGATTCCAACAGGTATCTACAGAATCTCCAATATCTTCACGATTCCAACAGGTATCTACAGAATCTCCAATATCTTCACGATTCCAACAGGTGTCAACAGAATCTCCAATATCTTCACGATTCCAACAGGTATCTACAGAATCTCCAATATCTTCACGATTCCAACAGGTATCTACAGAATCTCCAATATCTTCACGATTCCAACAGGTATCTACAGAATCTCCAATATCTTCACGATTCCAACAAGTATCTACAGAATCTCCAATATCTTCA
Organism: Physella acuta; assembly: GCF_028476545.2. Lineage (NCBI taxonomy): Eukaryota > Metazoa > Mollusca > Gastropoda > Physidae > Physella > Physella acuta. The sequence continues at coordinate 160,594 of NW_026731532.1, read as the reverse complement.
CGATTCCAACAGTGTCCTACTACAGATGGCAACTTTCCGTAAGACAAACTTTTTCTTATATTTTTAAAACTTGCAGACTTGTGTCCCTTTGAGCGGACGCCTGCGTGGCAGGAGGCTGACCGAAACAAATCCGAATCTAGCTGACCGCTGGCTAACCTGCTCAGCGAGTTTCTACTACGTCTAGATCTGGCCCGCCTGATATTCGGCCTCAACGTTTTCCTGGTCAACTTGACGACCGCCGCGATAAAGGGCGGTAACTGGTCTTGATCACAATCAGAGTTGAGGCTTGGGATGATGATGAAATCAAAGCTCTGCGACTCGGTATGCTTTTGGCTACACGGATTCTCTTCCGGTTCCCTCTCAGATAAACAAGTGGCTGGAAATAAAATGGACTGCTATTGACTGAATAAAGTGCATAGGTTTTAAACATAGCAAGTATATAAATAAACACGGACTGCTATGGATTTTAAAAAGTGCATAGCATGTACACATTTCAACAAATTTATTATTTTTAAAAAATATGAAACCCGTATTTAAGGTTTATTTTATTTAAAAAAAAACAATTACATAATATTTTCAGGAATTAAAATTGTTTGGCAAGTCAGCAAGTCTCTGTATGGCTGGAAAATTTTCCAACAGCTGGCAAATTGTTTGGCAAGTCTCTGTATGGCTGAAAGATTTTCCGACAGCTGGCAAATTGTTTGGCAAGTCTGTATGGTTGGAAGATTTACCGACAGCTAGCAAATTGCAGCGAACAAATCAAAAGACCCGCTGAGGTCGTTTGGCTAAACTCAAAGAAAACCTGCGTCTAGCAGTACTGGACAGAAATCAGAATCCTAGTCAAGTGAAAACTGGCTGGTCTAAGAAGACATATAAACGAGATATGTGATTGGTCTATGAAGACATAAACCAGATATGTGATTAGCTTATGAAGACATATAAACCAGATATGTGATTAGTTTATAAAGACATATAAACAAGATATGTGATTGGTTTATAAAAACATATAAACCAGATATGTGATTAGTTTATAAAGACATATAAACAAGATATGTGATTGGTTTATAAAGACATATAAACCAGATATGTGATTAGTTTATAAAGACATATAAACAAGATATGTGATTGGTCTATGAAGACATATAAACAAGATATGTGATTAGCTTATGAAGACATATAAACCAGATATGTGATTGGTCTATGAAGACATATAAACAAGATATGTGATTGGTCTATGAAGACATATAAACAAGATATTTGATTCGTCTATGAAGACATATAAACAAGATATGTGATTAGCTTATGAAGACATATAAACCAGATATGTGATTGGTCTATGAAGACATATAAACAAGATATGTGATTGGTCTATGAAGACATATAAACAAGATATGTGATTAGCTTATGAAGACATATAAACCAGATATGTGATTGGTTTATAAAGACATATAAACAAGATATGTGATTGGTCTATGAAGACATATAAACAAGATATGTGATTAGCTTATGAAGACATATAAACCAGATATGTGATTGGTCTATGAAGAAATATAAACGAGATATGTGATTGGTCTATGAAGACATATAAACCAGATATGTGATTGGTCTATGAAGAAATATAAACGAGATATGTGATTGGTCTATGAAGACATATAAACCAGATATGTGATTGGTCTATGAAGAAATATAAACGAGATATGTGATTGGTCTATGAAGACATATAAACAAGATATGTGATTAGTAAGATATTTGATTCGTCTATGAAGACATATAAACAAGATATGTGATTGATCCATGAAGACATATAAACGAGATATAGATTACAGCTGGAGTGATGTGGAAAGACTAGCCCAGAATATCCACTCAACCAACGCGTTAGTTTACCAAGAAACTTGTGTACATAAGAACATTACCAGGATGTTTGAGAGTAATAAAGACAAACAAACCAGAACATTTCTACAAGACAGTACACTTTTACGCTACGGGATGAGGTGGCCTAGCGGTAGAGCGCTGAACTGTAAAAAGTCTCGAATTCGAATACGGCTTCAAGTAGAACGTCCCAGAGTCCAACCAACTCTGATGGATACCTAACTCATGTTAAGGAAAGTGAAGGCGGCTGGGCGTAATGTTGACCACATAATGTCCCTTCACATGCTGAAGTCAAGAAACTCTACTTCATCTGCCCAATGGATCGCTTGGTAAAAATAATCTTTACTACTTTTACAGTATCACGCTTACACAATGTCTTAAAATAATACCAAACTAGCTCTCAGTGTTACACTGTGCTGGCGGTCAGGGCAGCTCAACATACGAACAGATCCCGGGGAATATTCTAGAACAGTTACAGTACTAAGGCTACAGCCAAAGATGTTTTTACCTTTCGAGGTGGGCGAATCTACACACACATCGCGCATGGCCGCATTAAACCATTCTTACACAAGTCATAGCTGTGTGCCGTTGTCGGGTCCATAGGTGGTGGCTATCTGCGCAAAGTAAGTACATATATATATATATATATATATATATATATATATATATATATATATATATATATATATATATATATATATATATATATATATATATATATATATATATATATAGGCTATATATATGTGTGTGTGTGTGTGTAACTAAGTAAATAAAAAGATATATGTGTGTGTGTTTGTGCGTGTGTGTGTGTATTCAACTTTTATCCGCTCTTGTCGCGGTATTTAAACAGTAGGTGCTGGCAATCCGGTTAAGCAAATGGGGAATAATGTACTAACTACCCACTCCCTCCTCCATCCCTGTTTCTCCGTGTTTTCAATAGCGATGGCTATCTACTCGTGCAAACAAAAATATTTTACAAAACTTTACCACAATTCCCAAGAGCAAGACTATAATTAAATGTATTATTGATATTACTCTACACCAGGGGTTCTAAACTTTTTGGAGGTACCTGGGGTTCGATCGAACCCAGGTTAAGAGCCACTGCCCTAAACCATAAAGAATCGCTTGGATATTATATGTGCACTTATTTGAGGCTCATTTGCACTGGTTGATGGATAGGATTTCAAAACACTCTTGCATTATTTCCACAACTGATCTTGACCCCCCCCCCCCTTTTCTGCCCCCCCCCCCCCCACACACACACACACTCCCCTTTTGAATACGGGCTAAAAATCGAAAATAATATCAAGATTTTTTTAATTAAAATAAAATCCGAAATAGAATATTACAACTAGATCTATAACTTAGTAGGTCTAGTCTTGTCAATATAAAATATAAATAGATCTAGATCTAGATCTAGATTATATCTTGACTGGAGTACAATGGGTAATAATATTAACCCAAAAATTACGATCATCTACAATAATGTGTTGATACCATATTAGATTAACGTGAAAAAAAAAAGAATACCTTGATAGTGATGTTGTTCAATATTTCTAGCCATTGCAGAAGGGCATCAAGATAGACCCCCAACAAAGAAAACATAAACATGCGTAGCTACACACATACACAGTAGGGAACAGAGAGTACAAAACACAGGTTAATGACGTCATTCCATCTCCTTGTAGTCTCGCCGCCATTGCGCCATTTGGATTTCAATGGTTTTTACGTTGCATAAAGGCTGGCTAATTTTCCGTCGGCGTTTTATTTTGAAATGTTTAAAATAATTGCATACACAAATACAAATAAGTAAGTGGGCCTCAGAGGTAGGTGTCTGTAGATCTACGCAGTTGGTGGATGGGGTCCTTGTTGAGATGTTCTTTTGTAAAAAATAGCTTTTATTTTATTGAGATACCTTAATCACGGATCTTGATCTAGATCTAGATATGGATAGATACTCAGAGATAGATACCCTAATAATATGCTATATCTAGTGTTTCTTAATAAGCTAAGGCTTGCGCTTCCTAGGTTACATTTTAGACACGAAAAGTATTGAGAGAGATAAACATTGATAAGCAGGCTATAGTAAAATTATTAGTGTTATTGATGTCATGACTATTTAAGTTGCAAGACCTATTTGAGTCTACGAGTAACAACACCGATTGTCAGTAGATTAAAATTAGAACTTGGTTTCTAGGCTCTAACTAAAAGTGTAAAGGTTATACGCAGGGTGGTGTGTTGGGGGAGGACTATGACCCACACAACACACGCATATAGGCCCTATTAATACTAGTATATAAATATACAATATATATATATATATATACGCCTATATATATATATATATATATATATATATATATATATATATATATATATATATATATATATATATATATATACATATATATATATATATATATATACTTCCCCCATAACATAATCGTCCTGCTCACGCTAATGTTTTTCTAAAAAGAAATCCCCTCCTTTCCCATCCCAGCATTTAGGCACCACGGTCGTCCTTAGTGATGATCCACCTGTCTTAAATCTGAAGCTAAACAAACATGAGACTCGAGAAGAGCAAAACGAAAGTAAAGACGAAGGGAAGCGAGTCCCAATCCACTGTCACAACTCTAGGTAAGGCAGTCAGCACTTTTCTACAAGTCCACAGTAGAGTATCTAATGATATGCTACCGGTATCGCTGTTAGGGTCAGGGTTTTGCCTAGTGCAAGAACCACGCCGTAGTTAGAAGTGAGTGTCGATCCAGTGTCGCAAGGTAAAGCAGTCAGCACTTTTCTACAAGTCCACAGTAGAGTATCTAATGATATGCTACCGGTATCGCTGTTAGGGTCAGGGTTTTGCCTAGTGCAAGAACCACGCCGTAGTTAGAAGCGAGTGTCGATCCAGTGTCGCAAGGTAAAGCAGTCAGCACTTTTCTACAAGTCCACAGTAGAGTATCTAATGATGTGCTACCGGTATCGCTGTTAGGGTCGGGGAAATGTTCAGAACACGAACCATACCATAGAAGCGAGCAGTGGCGTAGCCAGGATCGTCTCAAGGGGGGGGGGGTCCAATTTTTACCCGGGGACAAACTTTCGATTTGCACCCCCCTCCCCTCAAACTTTCGATGTGCACCCCCCCCCCTCATCAAACTTTCGATTTGCACCCCCCCCCCCCCCCCTCATACTTTATATATATATACCGAGGGGTCTAACCCCCCCCCCCTGTCTACGCCACTGGAAGCGAGTGCCGATCCAGTGTCGCAAGGTAAAGCAGTCAGCAATTTTCCGGGCTCGTCTAACAGGCCGACAGTAGAGTAGAGTGAGTAGAGTATCCAATGATGTGCTACCGGTATCGCTGCTAGAGGGACGACGTGGCCTGGAGGTAGAGAGCTAGACCGCTAACTCGAGTTTGAATCCGGGTTCAAGTCAGTCCCCCCAGCCCTGATGGGTACTTAAATCACGTTAGGGAAAATAAAGGCGGCTGGGCATAGTGCTGTTGACTACATTTTCACTTCATATGCCAAGGTCAATGAAACAGATGAATTCTACTTCATCTGCCCATGTGTCTTCGGCACGAACGGGGAAAAATGATAAAGATCGTCGGGGTTATGACCAGAGTAAGAGCCACACCATAGATCAATACAAAACTGCATTGCTAATACATGTTCCCGAAGTATTCGTAGGCTAAGTGCTATTTTCTTTAGGTGGTGTCATTTGGTCATTAATACTTTGTCTGTTGATATAATACATTCTGAAGTATGCTGTACAAACACCAAAGAATTAATTTAACCAAGTCTAACACAAAATGTTACTCTAAAATGCAATGGATAGCGGTTTCTACATAAGGAGCCAGACCAACACCAAGGACTAGGGGTCATCCATAAATGACGTCACGCTTTTTTTGACGATTTTTACCCCCCCCCCCTCCCCTCCGTCACACGTCGTCAAAAAAATGCAGACCCCCCCTAAAATGACGTCACACGTCAGCCTACAACCCCCCCCCCCTCAAAATTGCAGTTAAATTTTTTTTTAAACATGGATATTTTTCTAAAATCTTGTCTGAACTCTGTCAAAATAGAGTTTTTTTTTTTTATCATTCCTATTACAATGTATTAAAACAGTTGACTAAAACTCGAAATAACGTCTAAAATTAGTTTTCTAACTTTGGTTTTTTATAAAGCAAAAGTGTGACGTCGCACCATCTGAACCCCCCCTCCCCCTCATCACACACCGTCACAAAATTACGGACCCCCCTTCCCCCCTATGAGTGTGACGTCATTTATGTACGACCCCCTAGACATTGTGACTGAGTGCTTGGCACTGCTGAGGTTCGGCCTTGTACAATTTAGCCACTTTTTACTTTAAATAAAGAAAAACAATAAGCTTTTCTCTCTATCTGAAGAGAAATACAACGTGCATCTATCTTTTAAATGTAAACAATACGCTGTTCTCTCTATCTGAAGAGAAATACAACGTGCATCTATCTTTTAAATGTAAACAATACGCTGTTCTCTCTATCTGAAGAGAAATACAACGTGCATCTATCTTTTAAATGTAGGAAGTCAGGATGAGATGAGTACCTCGTCAAAACGGTTCCGTATGGCCCGTACAACGTCAGAGATGCAGCCCGCTGTCCCCAAAACCGAGAACCCCAGGGGTTATAGGTAGGTTCAAAACTTTCGTCTATGTCTACGGTAATGAAATGAGTTTGCCTAAGGCGAATTCGTTCAGAATTTACGTCTACGGTAATGACATGAGTTTGCTTTAGGCGAATTCGTTCAAAGTTTACGTCTACGGTAATGATATGTGTTTGCCTTAGGCGAATTTGTTCAAAGTTTACGTCTATGGTAATGACATGAGTTTGCCTTAGGCGAATTCGTTCAAAATTTACGTCTACATGTACTGTAATAACATGAGTTTTCCTATAGTGTATTCTGTCTTTCAGCTAGCTTTGGTTGCAATGTTTCTTTGAGACTTTTTTTTTCTCCGGGGGGGGGGGGGGGGGGGGGGGAAACGGACACTTGATATTTTCATAGGGGGGGGGGGGGAGGGGGACGGACAACATTTTCGGGGGGTGGGGTGCGGACACTGGTAAAAGTATGTTTTCAATATTAATTCCATTTCGTTCGGGGGAGGGGGCGGTAGACTTTCATCGAAGAGATGCCTGAAAGAAACTCTTTGTTTTAAACCCATTTTCCATCACACAGATATACTGTTTTATTTTGTTCGTTTTTTTATTATTTCTAAAATAAAATAGAGCACGATTTGATTACTTACTTTTGTGGCACCTGGTTTTCCTATTGTGTAGACGTGTAATTTAAAAAGTGGTTTCTTGTTGATTAGTTATACACACATATTTAGTTAGTGTCTGGCCGATATTTTAACTTTTTCAGTTAGGATCATATTCAGTTTAAGATTGGAGGTCAATAAACTTGACCTCTCGAGAGTATACATGTCTTGTTAAGAGTTTACAGAACATGACCTTTCACATGTAGACGTCATGCTGTGAATATAGGAAGAATGACGCATACCGATATCATTCTGAGCATATAGGAAAAATGACCTTTCAGACATAATGAGGTCATTCTGAGAATATAGGAATATGACCTTTCAGACATACAGAGGTCATTCTAAGCATGTAGGAAGAATGACCTTCCAGATATTGTGAGGTCATTTTGAGAATATAGGAAAGTGACCTTTCAGACATACAGAGATCATGCTGAGTATATAGGAAGAATGACCTTCCAGATATTGTGAGGTCATTCTGAGAATATAGGAATGTGACCTTTCAGACATACAGAGATCATGCTGAGTATATAGGAAGAATGACCTTCCAGATATTGTGAGGTCATTTTGAGAAAATAGGAATGTGACCTTTCAGACATACAGAGATCATGCTGAGTATATAGGAAGAATGACCTTCCAGATATTGTGAGGTCATTCTGAGAATATAGGAATGTGACCTTTCAGACATACAGAGATCATGCTGAGTATATAGGAAGAATGACCTTCCAGATATTGTGAGGTCATTTTGAGAAAATAGGAATGTGACCTTTCAGACATACAGAGATCATGCTGAGTATATAGGAAGAATGACCTTCCAGATATTGTGAGGTCATTCTGAGAATATAGGAATGTGACCTTTCAGACATACAGAGATCATGCTGAGTATATAGGAAGAATGACCTTCCAGATATTGTGAGGTCATTTTGAGAAAATAGGAATGTGACCTTTCAGACATACAGAGATCATGCTGAGTATATAGGAAGAATGACCTTCCAGATATTGTGAGGTCATTTTGAGAAAATAGGAATGTGACCTTTCAGACATACAGAGATCATGCTGAGTATATAGGAAGAATGACCTTCCAGATATTGTGAGGTCATTCTGAGAATATAGGAATGTGACCTTTCAGACATACAGAGATCATGCTGAGTATATAGGAAGAATGGCCGTTCACACGTCAGTGGGCGTGTTTATGGAATGTGACCTTCAAACTTATACAGGCATTGTGCAAGTGTATAGACTGTGATAGAATTTGACTTTTCACACGTCTAGGCTTCTATAAATTCGTGTTGCGAGAAGAAGAAGCATGTTCCGAATCGCCGGGCAGACAATAGTGACATTATTTCATAACCTTCCCAGAGTAATGTAAGGTTTGCCATAAATGGTGTTACATATTTAAGGAGGATTAGGTAACAATCCTCTATGACAGGTGTATCGAGGATGGTGGTTATGGAATGTGTGACTCAACATATATTTTTACATTAATACGTACTAAAACGATGTACAATCTGATGATTTTTATAAGAAGTTATGGTCAGTGTTTCTTCCCGACTTTTTTCTCGGGGTGGGGGGGGGGGGCGGACTAAAATTTCCGGGGGACTGACACTGTAAATGTATATATTTTCTATATAAATTCCATTTCGTTCGGGGGGGGGGGGGGTGAGATGCCTTGAAGAAACACTGATTATGGTTGATGCGGAAAGTGAGGTTTTTCAAATGCTGTATTATTCCTTTAGTGGGAAAGATTAAAACTGCCTGGTGCTGTTTAAAATGGACTTCTAAACACGGTATCTGTTAGCCTTCTTATTGTATGTAGGTTTTTGAGCAACGATTGTAACCTACCGCCTTAAGTAACATCGGCTATATAAACATTTACCCATGACTAATTGAAAAAAAAACTGAACTGCGAATATTTAAACTGTAAACTAAACTTTTTCGTTATTTGTTAAACAAAATTCTCAGGTACAGCATCACAGGTACCCTCGTTGGGGAAAAGGAAGGATCCCGCAGCCGAAAATCCGAAGATACGAGTTCTATTATAAGTCGGTTGCCTATGATGAGTTTGACAAATGAGCCACCTATGCTACTTCCATACCCAACTCATGGATTATTTGTAAATATTTCTTTTTAAATAAAAAATAAAATACACCGGCTTTAGTAGCTTGCTATTATTGGGCATTTGGTAGACAAGTGTTGAAGTTCAACTAAGAAGTTGGTCATTAATTTAATTTTTATAGCTTTCGCGATAAACAAAAAACTATAAAACAAATAAAAATTGAAAACCTTAATGTATATAGTCTATAGCTAGTTTGTGTAAAAAGGACAATAATATATAGATATACTGTGGCTCCCAGCAAAGGGGGATAGGCCAAGACATAGTTCGGGTGCCTAGCTAATAGCCTATTTTCCTAATTATAAGCGACAGGTCGCCTATAGAATAAACCAATGTAAACACCGGCTGCTAGGGAACACGACGCAGTCACTTAATGGCTTTTCTTCTGTAGTTATTACTTTCTGCTAATTTTTTATAAAGAAAATGGTTCCTACAGAGGAAGAGCCCACTTCTGAAGAAACCGTGGAAAAGCCAGTAATTGCTCAAGTATGGATTCAATTTTATCAGGCTTTTATAGGCAACACTATTTAATTTTTTAATGTTTACTTCTTGGAAATATTGTTACGATTGTAATCTTACGTACTACTTCTAGCCTGTACCAGCCCAGGCCAAACACTCAAACAGTAAACAATAAACTAAACACAACAGTAAATGCTATACAAAGAGATCTGGGCCCTTTACGTGACTTTAGCACTTTTTTGTTTAGTTAAAGTTTAGTACTATTACTAGATCTAGAATTCTCTAATACTGTCTAAGACTCTAAGAGTCTAAGACTCTGCTAAGACAAGACACTCTGTGTCTTGTACCCGTGTAGACTAGAACTGTAGAATTAGATCTAAAATAGGTTAAGAATAAGATTGTGAGTCAATTTCAGTAGGCTAATTCACAAATCGTGTTTCTATAATTAATGTTAACAGAATAGTTACAATTCTATATTTATAACTACTAATTTACTACTTATTCAATTAACATATTAATATTACTATTTATTACTGTACTTAGAGCTATTATAGACTAATATAGACTTTACACTTATAATTTATTCTCTGCATTTTTTTCTTATTTCAGCCCAAATTACATAAAGCTAAAATTCTTGTTTGGTAAGTTTTGTCATTTCTGAAAATGAAAATTAATATGTTTATAGCTTTTAAAAACAAATTGATTAATGTAGGCCTAATAAATTAAATACTATCGGCTTTTTGTGTTTAAGCACATTTTATTTAAACATGAGTTTTAAGTAGGCCTAAAATTAAGTACTTATATTTGAATTAAAGTATTCATTAATCTTCAATTTGTATTTGAAATATTGTATACTAAATGATACAAAAATAGCAGTTGAATTTGGGTTACGAGATTGTTGAATAACTGTAATTAAACACTACATTTTTCATTGAGTATCTGCAACAAACTTTGTTTTTACTTAACAAAACTATTTTTGACTTGAAGATTCAAGCCAGTTCATTTTTATAACAATAATGTTGTACTATAAAAATTATCAATAATTTATTTTGCATTTGGATATTAGGTCTGATCTATCAGTGGATGCTGTAGATAGATTGAATGAATCCCTCAATGTCGATCATATCAAACAGTAAGTGGTTTCATGTAACTAATTAGGTTTGTATGTTTATTCAGTAGCAAGACAATATTTTGAGTACCTGACTCATATTAGGGAAAGTAAAGACAGCTGGGTGTAGAGCTGACCACAGTATACCTTCATATGCCAAGATCACTTAAACAGGTGAACTCTGCTACACCTGCCTTATGGACCATAAGGTTTGAAAGGGTACTTTTCTTTTTTTTTTCAAGTAAATACACTTAAATCCCTACAACCTCATGACCTTAATAAAATTTGACTCAACTGCCTTAAGAGTATGAATAGAACAGGGGTTCCCAACCGTTTTTACTCTAGAGCACATTCTAAAATATTGGTAGGGAGGCAAGCACCACCTATTTTAAATCGACAAACTCCTTCCAGAGGCTTAGCGACCCTTCCCATCACCTGGGGACAAAACTTTCGATTTGCACCCCCTCCCCCGCTCAAATTTTCGATTTCCATCCCCTTCAACCTTTCAATAATGTTTATGAAAAAAAATCTGCCTCTGTCAAATAGTGGCGGGGCACCTACAAATCGTTCGGGCACGGGGTTGGGAACCTCTGGAATAGAAGTTTTCTTTTTCAATTTCATATCTCTGCAACAAAAAGATAATTACCTTTTTTTCTGATTAGTTTAATCCTCTAGCCCCACTGCATTAAAATATAGGTTTAGGAAAACTCCATGGTAATATGCATCCTATGAATCATGAGATAGCAAAGTAATTTACCATGCCTAGCATATTTAGAAAGGCCACTCAAACCTTGAGCTCTATATTTTAAAGACCAATGCTTTTATTAAACAAAGCAAGTCTGTTTTATTTCTTTATTTTTATTGCATTTAAAAGCTTATTATTTTAAAGGTTTTTTTATGTTTTTCTTCATGTAGAGTTTTGGCAGAGATTTTTAGGCTAGAAGGCTGGAAAGACAATTTGAAAACAGGGATCATCATGGATTTATATTACTACACATTGCAGTTTGCTAGAGAGCAGGGGTTTTCAAAAGAAAAACAATCCACATTTTTCTCCATAATAAAAAACATATTTGAAGTTTGCATTGGTAAGTTATATGGGCCATACACAGTTTAAAAAAAAGCCTATACACTAAAACTATATTACAATAAAAAAAATATGTCTAATTACCATACATAAAATTAAAATTCATAAAATGTCAATTTTTAAATTGGATTTTATATTATTTCTAAATTCCTTTTTATACATTTTCTGTTTGCAAACCATACATGACATTATTTTTTTTAAGAAACACCATTTGGCAATTTAGACCATACATTCCAGTACTTTAAAGACCTCCTTCATTGTCATGCAGTAAATGTGAGTGATAAAATTTTTCTTGAATTCTGTCGAGATTTCTAGAGCTTTTTGTGATGTTTATTTTAAATAGGTTATCTTATTTGTACTTATGCAGATTTAGTATTTATATAGATTTATTACTGCGTTCAATTAAATATAATTGTTAGCTTTGTAAAGAGACTCAGAAATAATAATTGTTTTATATTTTCAAAAATTGATTGTTTTCATTGGCTCTTTCATCAGCATCCTCCATACAGTATTGAGCTTTTCACACCCAATGAAGCCAGGAAAATTTCAGAATATACTATCAATACATTTTTCAGGCATTTTAAGATGTACAAATATGCCTTCACAGCACAGGTATCTAGTGGTGTATTGATTGATAGAGTTAGGGGTCATCCATTTATGATGTCCACAATTTTTAAAAATTTTGGACCCCCCCCCCCACCCCCCCAAAAAGTCCATATAAAGTCAATTGTTTTCGGACCCCCCCCCCCCCACGTCATAAATGGATGACCCCCTTAACTGATACTATACAAAGAATTTTATATAAACAAGAATCTCTGCTTTGTGCAGTTGTATTTTTAAAACAAATATCACAATAGTGATAATTTCTATATAATATTTGAAAAACCCTATAATATTTGTTCTCTCATATTAGCAGGATTAGATTTTTCTTAAACTTTATTTTCTTTCTATAACTGCAGCAGTGTTTCTAGTTGCAATCTATTAAGGCACAAGCCCCGTTCTTGGTTTTCAAATTATCTACATTCATTTCAGGTACGATTAGATCTTCACATTTCATATCAAGGGATGGCTTCACCTCCACCATCTGAAGGTAAAAAAGTTACATCAATCATTTTATGGAGGTTAGGAAGAATTATAGTTAACCCTTTAAGTTGAATATGATTTTCATTCCTCTACTAGTTTCTACAGCCTTGAAGGAAGAGAGTCAGCTCTTAGAAGATGAAACTCTTGGTGAACTGGAGACAGAAAAAATTGTGGAAGATAACGGTACTTTTCTAAAAGTTTCTTTTTGTTTGCTTCTATTTCCATATCCCAAATTTAATTTGTTTTTAATTTGCTCTAAAATTGATCTTCATAAAAATAGGTGTTTTATATTTTAAGACTAGATGTATATTACTATAAGATCTCAATGTTCTCAGCATAAACTAAAGTCCTGATGTCTAATAGGATATAATTATAAAGTATAGCTATTTCAATGATAAGTGCATATTTCACCAGTACAATGTTTACCCATCTATAATTTTCATAGGACAATTCAGAATTGAGGTAGGCGGAAATTCCTATAGCCTAAGAAGTGCCTAGTTTTTTTAAAGATGAAAACTTTACCCCTCGCTCTTATAAGCTCCGCATTTTAAAAATTTAATAGAATTTTTGCCTGGGTGAACTCAAGCCATTTAATTAAGATTTTTTTTAGGAAGAAAGTGTCATTTTGAAAATGTGGCCAACTTTTGTAATAAAATATTTCTCTCCCCTTTTCTGCTAGATGAGCAACTGATCGCAGCAAAAGAGGAATTTAAAAGTATCGTCAGGAATTTTCTCACACAAGAAGCTAAAAAGATAGAAGGTAGAGTGGAGGATCAAATCAAAGCTGCAGTTGACACACTAAACAACAAAATAGATCCAATGATTGGCAAACCTGATGCTAAAGTAGTCAAGAAGAAATAGGTCTATATGCTATTGAATATTTCTGTTTTTTTCAATGAGTAAGTAGGTACTTATACAATGAAATACTACAGGCAAGATGCGTAACTACAAAATGGAATAATAATCTTAAATAAAATAATTAACCGATACTATTTTCGTCATGTAGTGATTATTTCAAGTTTATTGCACAAAATTAAACATAACATTATACAACTTTTTTTAATCACAGAAATTTGATACGTAAGAGTATTATACAAGAAAACTATTAGTTCAAAACAATGAAATTTTTTAAATTTAAATGTTAACTACTAGGTTTTTTTTTAAAAATATATAACTTCATGTTATTCTTTTCCAATTAAGTGATCTGAAATTGTTTTCATTGTTATGTAAGGTGTTGTAAAAGTATTGTATTATAATTGCTTCAGTCATAACTTTTGGATATTAACCTTAACATTTACTATTTTTAATTGTTTTATAAACTAATTACCTTACAATTGCCATACAAATAATAGTGTTTGGTGGTAGTTCTGTGTATATTTATACATATAAAAATTACAGGAAAACAATTTAAATAATAAATATAAATGACATAGTAATGCTATGTTCTCTGTCTCTTTGTGGGAGGAGTTGTTGAGGGGAGATAATTGTTCTGGTCTAAGTTGTCAGTATTAGCTCTTTCCCCTTGGATTTGATCTACCCCAGAGGATGACTCATTCTCTTGGATGTCTCGGATTCCTCCAAGCTAAATATTTTTAAAAGTGGGGTAAAAAAAAAATTTTTAATCCACAAATATATTTCAGTTGATAAAATGTATGCAAACAATGTCTATGTATATATTACGTTAAAGATATTTTTATCTTGTGTTGTGAGAAACTGGGATGGAGAATAAAATAATGAGTTGATACATAATAAACTTATGCAGTAGAAGTTATATAAATCTTAAGGTATTTTTTTCAATTAATAAAACTGTGACAAAACTGTAATGGTAACCCTATTAGTATTAGACAGTAAAATACTCTCCCAGCTAGCCCCATTTGAATATTTTTTAACCTTCAAAATACCTAGCTAAGTTTTAGAAATATCTTAAGATAAAAACTACTCACTGTAATTTGAAAAGAGCAGACTGTCTCTTGTTTACTAGGAGATTTGTAGAGTAGAGCTCTTCTTTGGTTATTTTCCCAGTACAAGATAACTCTCATTGTACTGGCATGACCCCAGTTTTCACCAAGAGCAGGAATCAGATGAGAGTTTCCTTCCCCTGGTAGTATTTTGGTTGTCATTTGGTTAGTAAAAACAACCTGTTATGGGAACAAGCATTTTAAACAGAAACTTAACTAAGTTTTGTCAAGTTAACTGAAAATAATATTTTAATTCAACTTAAGTCCAACATTACTAAAATAATATATTAAAAAACTAAATTTAGGGATATATATTACTTTTTTGTACTTTGTAAATAAAATAAAGATACAACATAAATACTTTAGTAAATTTAACTTCTCCAAGGACTTACAGCCACATTAAAATCTGAAGCTATTTTGATAAAATTCTGTGCCAGGGAGGACAAAAGTTTGGTGCGGAGAGACATGTCATCCAATTCATTTCTAAAAGGTGAAGCAATGCTGTCAACTATCACAAGTTTCACCTGAGATAAAATATTTTAAAATTGGGGGTGACATTAATTTACTTTTTGTGAGGAGAAACATGAAATTAAATTCATTTTTAAAGGGTGAAGCAAATTTTAAAACCATAACAATATTCACTTGAGATAAAATATTTTAAAATAGGTGTGACATTAGTTTACCTATAAATGTAGGAAAGAAGGCACTATTGTTTTATTGCCTCCCTTCATTACCATTTCAGTTTTTTAACCTAAGGCTATTTTGAGATAAAGATGAAATGGGGTGTAGGATATCATTTTTGTGATTTGAATTCTTTATCATTATTTATTCATCTAAGTACAAAATTCTTGAAGATATTTTTAAAAAGCTTAATTTACAACTATTTCAAAAGCCATTTAAAAGTAACACTCTAAATAAGACATAATAAAAATCATTTTTTTATTTAAATCTTATTTAACTTTAACTACAATATAAAAAAAAGTTCAGAGACAATTAGCCAAAGTTTAAAGCTGTTGTCCAATTGATATCAACATTTATAATGCTGTAAGACAGGATAGATAACTCAAAATTACCAAGACACACAAAAATTAAAACATAGTGGAGATTTACAATAACTTTACATATATATTAAAACAACTCACTTTGCTATGTTGTGTCAAGAATTTAGGCAACATATGTATAGTTGCTATGAGCTGAACATGATCAATACAGCGGAAGTAGTGAGTGCCAGCTAATACTTTATTCACAGTCAACCTCTGTTCTTCTGAAAACATTTGAAACTGTTTACAAGAAAACATATCTATGATATATTTATAACTATTTCAACATAACTATTGTTTCTGATATACATAAGAATAAATTATAATTTGGAATGTGTGAACTGTGAATGTGCTATTCATATAAATTGACATAATTCTTTTCTATAAAAAAAAAAACCAGCAGAGTGTTAGACAAAAGGTTCTTTAAAAAAAAAAGTTTAAATTTGGAAAAATACTTTGTTTCAATAAACCCCAGTAACTCTTCCTGCCTTGTTGTGTGTTTGGTTGTTTACTTTTGTCCCCCTTTACATACTAGCCAGAGTTATTGACAAACTTAACCAATTACCATACATGGTATATTTGTCAAACACAGATTCAAAACCTTTCTCCTTCATACCATTACTTCCTTGATTTCCAATCTGATGACAGTGTTCCACTGTAGCTGTGGCAATGTCTACCATCCTTTCAACAATAAAACTTCCCTCTGTGTCAATGTAAACAACCTCGCCATCAAGGCCCCCAAGGTGCTCTGGTATATGTGCATCCACAGCTAGTTGCAGGCTGATAGACACAACAGAAAACATTAATTCAAATGTTTCTTCTGATTATTAATTGCTATTCCTTTTGGCTCACTCGGGACTATAGAGCTATGAAAATCTAGTCACTCAAAAGTTTTAATTAAAAGATTTAGGCAGCCTCAAATTTTTGTATGAATAAGAAATATAAAATCATACGAAATCTGGTTCTTGTTTTAATGTTGATAAGACAAAACACCATCAAATAATAAAATGGATGATTTTTTTTAAAAAAAGTCATGTCAGTTGGATAATGTTTAGCTTTTGATCATAATTACGGTTAGGGCTAATAAAAGCAAAAGGCTTAGGGTCAGGGTACCAAAACAAATAGATTTGCTTCAATAGGTCTTACTAATGCTTTACAAAAAAACAAAATTATGTATATAATATAAATATATTGAATACAAAACTAACCAGATTTGTGTTTTGCCTATCCCTGGTGCTCCACAGAACTCTGTAATTTTATGAAGAGGTACACCTCCCCCAAGCATGTCATCCATCTTCTCACAGAAAGTGATAATTGAAGTCATATCCTGTTATTTTAAAAAAAAAACATTTTTAAATTTTTAAAATGATAATTTACTTTACAAGTTTAGTTAATTAAAACAGTTATTTACTTTGTTTTTATTTATGATCAATAACTCCTATGGAGAGTTCAATTTAAACATTTCATTTATTTTGTTTATGAGTAGAATTACATATCATAAAGCAGCTTTCCTTAGTAATCTCCGTGTATTTTTAAGGAACATGGAAAAGAGTAGAGGGCCTTTTTAAAAAACTGTTTTCAATGTTGGCACACAATTATAACTTTTTTTTTCTCTAACTCTTAATAGAAAAAAACCCAGATATAAATGTGTGCCTTCTAGATTTCAATTTAATATAATATAATCTTATCAGATATGTAAGTTTGAATTAGGATTATATAATAGATGTGTAAATGTTTAGTTTAATATTAAGCTTAAAGGAATATTATTTGGTTTAACATAAGTTTGTATTAATTTATAGGAACATAAAAGTAGGCCTACTGATAATTGCATGTACTTCCCATTTACTTAGCAATGAAATTCCTAAATCTAATCTACAACTATTCACTACAAATCATTTACATATGCTAAAATTAACAGTGGTTTTTTAAAACTGTTAAAAAGATACTAAATTAAATCCCAAGTCTTTAGTATGGGAGACACCTGGCTTTTCACAGGTTTTTCAAAGATTAATGAAGTGTAAATTACCTGCTCTTCTCTAAACACATCCAGTGCCGTCTTAACAATAGGGACATTTTGTTTTCGTACAGTAGCATTCACATCAATGAACAAAGTCTGAAGAACTTCTAAAGCCTCAGCCTGTGTAATGTTGGCTTCTGCAAAAGTTACAAAAAGAATTTTCATAATACTCATATATGAAGATACTAAAACAGAAGCTAATATTTAAATATAGCTCTTAAAAAGTATAAACAGCAAGTATAAAAGTCCAAATAATTAATGCACAATCTAATAGTAACTAGACTAGATACAGCTATGAATTTTTAGCAATTATAGACTGAAACTTTGCAGAACATTTTTTCTAATTAATTTATTTTAAATGTTTTCCCACTAAGCATGATAGAGAAATGACTAAAAACAAATAATATAATAAATCAGCATTACAGAAAATTGTATCTAATTTATAACAATAAATAAATATATAAATATATAAATAAATAAATAAATAAATATATATATATATATATATATATATATATATATATATATATATATATATATATATATATATATATATGTTATTTAGACAAATAACATTACCTAAGCTTAATTCTGAAGGTTTCATAGTAGCAAAATCTTCTACTGTCCAAAGCCCAACATTTGACAACTTATTTAAAACTGCATGACTAATAGGAAATGTATTTATTTCTCTTCGACTTGACATTGTTAATTTTTTCATTAATAGTGACTATGAATAATTAATTTCATTTTATCACAAGAAAATCAGATTTGTATTTGAAGGATAGGTCTCCTTGTATATGTTTGATTAACATAATTATTTATAAGGGTAGCACCATAATAGTCAAAATGTTGCCTTCATTGCATACGCTTATTTTTTCCTGCAAAATAGAAACATAAATAATGGGAGCCAATATGTTGGTGTTCATGTAATTTCATAAATGTACATTAAAGGCCTAGTAATCCTAGTATACAGGCTTATACTAATTATTAATTATTTTAATTAATGCAATAGAGCAATACTAATAACGAGCCCACCAGCGGCGTATCATATGCCGCTATTTAGTTGTTTTATTTTCTACTTTTCAGTAATTCATAATTTGGGAGTTCGACAGTACCACTGCTGTCACTGAAAATATTTGCTTTAAAATACTATCAGTAAGTCGTTAAGGACAATACCCCCCCCCCCCCGTGAAAGCAGCATCCTCTTAGCTACCTCCCCTAAGTATAAAATCGTTTCAAACTAAATTATCTGCCCCTAATAGCCTTCACTAAACCCGTTTCTACGATTGTAAACATTTAGCGTGAACCACAGCTCACCAGACTTCCTAGAGAGGAAGAGAGGGGACTGCAAGGCGCGTTTACAGCTTGTTTTCTAACATCTCCAAGAAGAGAATTATATATATTATATAATATATAGGCCTATAGATACTTAGACCTATATCTACTGTTTAAACTATTTATATCAGACATCAGTATCCTCAATCAGTATTAGTAATACTAACTAAATACTAACAAATTAAATCATATATTGAATATTGATAGATCTATATAGTATATTATTATAATATTAGTCACTTTTTATTAGGCCTATATATATTACTATTATTACTAATATTAGTAGCCTAGTTACTACTTATAATATTAATATAATTTAAATTATTAGTAGGCCTAATTTATTAGGCTCCCTATTATTAGGCCTACTTTTTTTTATTAGTTACTGTCTGAACACCCCTTTTTCCTCCAAGTGAACTACTGTGTAAGTGTATGTGAATTAGTGAGTGTAACACCACTCTTCTCATTTTAGTCTTTTTTAGTCATTTGAAATTTCGTTTTAACACCCTCCCCCTCCCACCACCAAGAGTGCCTTTTGGTAAGGTCAGGAAGACCCCAGACCAGAGGCCAAAGGAATCTAGTTCTAGATCTAGATCTAGCTTTCTAAATTACTTAAAATTAGACCTAGACCTAGATCTAGATAGTATAGATAGAGACTGAGTTTTCTCAGGCTTGTCTTATTTGCCAATATTTGGTATTTTAGATTTAGATTTGCCGGGATCGGCGCCGGTATAGATCTTCTACTAATAGTAGTACTATTTTTAGTATTTTAATTTTTACTACCGAATGTAAACAAATGGAAACTAGATTTCTAAATGTCGAAAGATCCTGGAAAATAAGACAACCAGTTTGCTTTAGTCACTGATCTATTGCATTTATTTACATCAGTTAACAACATGTAAACAGAATCATTCGTTATGGTTAATCAAAATACACGGGCTTATATTTTTAAAAATCTAGTCTATTTTGTTTTGGAAAATGTCTCGTGTTGATTTGGAACACAAAATTAAATAATGCTCAACAGAACTAAACACTAATACTAATAGTAGGCATATACTCAAATACTCATATAGTAATAATAATATAGTATTCGGACACAAATTAGCGAATTATAAAAAGTAAAGAATGTCTTCGGGCTCGTCTTTTTTTATGCATTTGGAAAGTTGTTGCAAATACTCCTGGGGATTTTTTCTGCGAAATAAAATAATTCAGGCAAGCGGCGCCCCGGCGGGATGTGGTTTAGCGCCCGGAGTTCTCGAGTTGCTTTCTTAGCAACTGTGTCTGTTCGTTGGGCGTCCTGTACACGAGGCAAGGTAACTAGATATCTACATCTACTTGACTCAGCGGTCAAACTGCACTATATGCGGTCGGGTGACCAGATCCAGCCCGGACTCTCCCGTGAGCTCTATGGCGCCTATGTTCGTTTTAAGGCGTGCCATACGGTGGACTACTAAAATAATTGACTAAATAGAATCGGGCGCTTCCACAAGCGCCCCGACGGAAGGTGACTAGGTGCGGATGCGCCCCGGGCTCCCACGTGAGCTCTATAGACTCACTATAGAGCCTGCGTGATAGAACGACATATACTATGGATTCGGTAGTGTAAACGGTGGCTCCAGAGTACGCCCCGCGATGCCTCTGACACGATCGGTGGTTTTTCAGGTGTGTTCTTCCTAAACTTAACGTACACTCAAGATGTTCGTACTGCACACTCTGAGGTGTCTGAGCGGTAGTGTAGATAAACTTGGCCCCAACAACTAGGATCCTAGAAATATGAAGCCGACATTGTTTTCATTTAAATGGCTTAATTTATGGGAAAAATGTCATATTTCATGAAATCCTCTAAGAATTTTGCGTCAACCTTTCCTCTGAGATCGCATAATTTAAATCAGCTGATGTTTACTATCCCACGCTTAATAATATGTGGAGTATCTATCTTTCTCCGGGTTAAGGGGGGGGGCTCATTGCGCCCTCCTTTGGTCAAAATAAATAAATAAAGTTTGATATAGCTCAAGAAAAAAAATTCAAATAAAAATGAAGATAAAAAAATTCAAATAAAAATGAAGGCTCCAGGGGGAGTCGAACCCTCGACCTTCTGCTTACTAGGCAGACGCTCTAACCAACTGAGCTATAGAGCCTGTTAACTCGTGATTCAACAATAACATTTTATACATAAAATAGCTTATCATGCAAATTACTGTAATTAATCAATTAAACAGGCAAATTGATACTCTGTGTGATAGTTAATAAATTGACCTGCACAAATATGTCATATTCTACACTGGGAAAACGGTAGCAAATTTGATGATCAGACTAATGAACATGGGAGACAACTATTGTTTTTTCCCCGGAATGAGGATGTAAACAAGATGGCTTCCAACGATATAGATTATCATGCTAGAAGTCTTTTGCAGTTAGCAAGATCGTTGGGAGCAATTAAACCAACTCCATGGGAAAAGGTAGTAGAGAAATTTATAACAAGTCTCTCTTTTCTAGATTTTAACAGTGCTTTGTAAGTAGATACCCCAAAGTCCTTCAATAGAAATCGATTTTGCATTGTTGTCATTTGATTTTGTCAACAACAACAAAAACAAGGTAATTAAAAAGTCTAGTGACAATTTTAGCGCAATTTCCTTATGTTATCTAAAAATAGCTCTGTCGTAGCGTAAATCAAGAGCAGGGTTAGTAAAACCATTGGTTAAAATACATGTTTTATTTACAATAGAGTTACATGACTAAAAACCATTGCGCGCCTAGCTACTGAACGTGATGACGCAGCCATTGAACGTGATGGCGCAGCTATTGAACGTGATGACGCGTGTGGTTTGGTTGGAAAACATGCCTACTAATTCGGTCCAAATTTTAATTAATTAAAAAAATTTTTGTGACCGAACGAAAGAATATTTTTGAAAACTTTCTTCGGCAATATTGTTCTAAATTATGGCAGGAATCGATTGGTACATGTTTCAAGTCGCTAAGTCGTCTGGTTGCCGAGATATGGGCCAAAAACTGCTTTTTTTCCGATGTTTTTTTTTACTTTTCCGGGAAATCCATGAAAGAAACCCGGAATTTTTATGGCCTATGTTCATCCTCGTAACTTGCTGAACATAATTGCTTTTGTAACTAGTCATCAATATTGCTTCGTTGAGGAGGAGATACGACTTAAAGCCCGGACACACATTCATACATCCATTCATTCATCCATCCATACATTCCCAGAAATGACGAGTTAATAAACGCAATTCTCCAGAATGGAAATTGCGCTAAAAAATTATTTTTTTAAGTGGACTTCAATTATTAATTTAACTTTAAATCTAAACAAATAACAAATGGGGGGGGGGGAGAGCGGTGGAAGCGGTGGCATTTGTGATGATTTAGATCAGTGGCTGGTTCTTAACCTTTTTTGGAGGTACCAAACTCCACCAGCTTCTTAATAAGAAAAATAAGAAGGGTAGGTAATCTATCGTTTTAGGTATAAAATGAAGACTAGCGATGTTTTCATCCGCTGCAACCAAACTCATTTAATTTAGCAGCCATCTTGTTTACATTTTTCTGTAAAATTATAGTTAGAGATTCAGGGGAAACCACTTTAACTTACAGATGGCCGCAGTTTATATAGAAAATCTTGCTAGCAAACACTGCTATTAGTATTTGAAGTTAATTTCTGGCCTATATTGAT
Source organism: Physella acuta (assembly GCF_028476545.2). Taxonomy (NCBI): domain Eukaryota; kingdom Metazoa; phylum Mollusca; class Gastropoda; family Physidae; genus Physella; species Physella acuta. Next base: position 137,560 of record NW_026731532.1, on the reverse strand, counting down.
ATATTTAGCCATTGACTTTGGTTTATTATTCAGTTATTTCTAATATTTAGCCCAAATATATCACAATATTATATACTTTATTAAAGCCTTAACAAAGAGGCAACTTTTTTGCACATAACTAGCCTCTCCAATTTTACGCACCTAAAACAATTATCAAAATAAGATATTTCGCTTATAGGCCTAAATTTATTTCAGATTTAAAACAGAAGGTCTAGATTTCATTATTGTGGCATTATTATTACAGACACTTTTATTTATTTTATAGGCCCTACAGTAACATAGTGATAACCTGAATCATCTTGTCTAAATCTTTAAAAAGTGTTGTGCCATAGTTAACTACTACTAGATCTAGATTTTAGATAAAATTACTTTTTTAAACTTGCTAATGTCAACACAAAATCACTAAGTCGTACTGTAGCCTCAACCTTAATTGAACATAATACTAAACATGAGGTTAAACTACTACCAAAAGTTAGCTATGATTGCTATTTGTTTTTCCATAAGTTTTAATCCTATGTAAAAAAGCAAATGCTTTTTAACTTTTATTTGCTATTAGGTAGAGCGTCTGATGTTAATGTGTCCAAATTCAAAGGATAAAAGTGGAACTCTTCGATTAGATGGACGTGGTCAAAATGCAATTATTGCTTTGGGTGTATATTTGCTGGAATCTGGTCTGCAGGTAATAACATTTCTACAATATGAACATTTAAAGAAGAGTATCATTTCATTGCTCAATATGAATTATAAATTCACATTTTGTTTTTATTAAAATTCTACAAGTAATGCAAATAATATAGCTTAACTATTTAGTGATAATAGACAAACACATTTTAAAAATTTTGTTAAGTGAGTAAATTAAAGATGTTTTTTTTTTATCTCAGAGCTAATAATTAAAAATCCTCATTTGTTTTACCGATTTAGCACAGTGAAGTGATCATAGAGTATTTGTTGATGGTACTGGAAAGGATGCCAAATGCACAGTGGGTGGACGGTCCCATAGGAATCAACAAGTACAGTATGTATACCTAAAAATAATATGTCAAGTCATCTTTATTCGGTGTGCTTTGATTGAAAAAACGCTTGTTTAATTCTGTTTAATATAATCTGTGTTACCAAATAATTTGTAAATCATCTCCACAGATTTACCGATGACTGAGAATTTCAGTTTTTGTTTTAACACAATTTTATCTGATGTTGCAAAAAGACTTCCTTCATACAAAGACAAGGTTATAATACTTTTCCTGTTTTTAAAAATAATAAACAATTATTGGTTGATTTATAACAAAATTTACCAAATGAGTTTTGACCCTCTCCCACTAGATTCTACATAAATAGCGATTCTATCTTAATGTTTATGTAAAAGCATATGCAAATTGCAAAAAAAAAAAAAAAGAATTTTTGGCAGTTAATCCTTTTCATTGACTTTTGTTAAAATCTTTTTAATTGTAAATCAGATCATTTTAATTTTATTTTCACTTGTTTAAAAACTAAAAATGATTGTGATATTGAGTAGATTATCACAGGAATGTTGAATTTGAACTTATAGTATTCTTTTTTTTAAAGTCTTAATTAAGAGCAGGGGCTCTCTTAATCTCAAGTTATTAGTTGCTAAAATGAAGTAAAATTTATTGCAAATATTTCTTGAATGACAAATGCGTTTGCTTGTATAATTTTTGAAAATTAAGTATTTTTTTACTATTTTTTATGTATTCAAAAGCATTTAATTATAAAGCTTTTTACACTTTTAAAATAAAATTGGGACAATCTGAACTTAAGCTAAAAATCCCAAAACAAGTTGTGAAAATAGCATTTCTATTGCTCTCTTACAAAAAAGATGTTTCAAAACATAAGATGATTAGAAGCTTACAATTTTTAAAATTTAAAAAGCAACTTATTACTCTAGTGCCATTTTTGTGAAGTTTTTGCTTTTTAAGAAAAAAGATATGTAATGTATCAATTTATTATTGTTTGTTTTATTAGATTTGATCTCAACATTTCAAAAATGGACAATAAATTAAAATTAGTAATGACACAGAAGAGGATTTTTATATTAGATTTTTTAAAAATCTATTATTAAAAAAATTATTTCAGATAATTAATAATCAGCTGAAAGTTTTGGAATTCATGACAGCCTTATGTGAACAACCTGGATCACATGTCACAGGTTTGCAATCTTAGTTCTGACTTTTGTGACAATTAGTTGTGTTTGTGGTGCAAGGGGATAGGGGAGGATTGTTAAAATATAAGTAGATATAAGTAGTAGTGGATAGAAATGATGTTAATATTTGTTAGAATATCTTTGTGTAGAGAATTGTAACTTTGTGACTTCTTTGAGGGTGGGAGGGTCTACTGGTTTTTTAGTGGGTTATAATGGCATTATTTAATTTTTTTATAAATACTTTTCAGAACACGTTTTCAACACCTTTTAATTGTTAAATTCACCAATCATCATTGTTATAAACACATTTGTTTTTTTTTAGACCATGTTTTTGGCTTGAATGAGACTAATAACCTTATTGATGTAATGCTTTCTTTGGGAAAATGTTGAGTCTCCAAAAGCTAGACATTAGTTGTCAGGTTTTAAACTAAGAGCCTTTGTTTATCCTTCTCAAAATCTATAAAATAACAGATGTAAACCCTATGAGTAAATATTGAAAAGCATGTTTTAAACATTACAGAATTTCTCCTTGGTATAAGAGTTAGAGGTAATCACATAATTTAGTTGGCGTGGCCAGTTTTTTCTGTTGTAGCTTTTTCTTTTCTTTAGAGCATTTTTGCACATTTCTTTTGAGATTAAAAGTTGTTTTTTTTTAAATCATTTTTTTATGCTTAATGAGTTAAAATAGAGAGAAAAAAATGTAGATATTAGTCTGGTATTCTCGTTTTTTTTTGGAATAATAAACACAACATTAAACTATATTAATAGATTTAAATTTTTTTAAATATACAATTTACAAAATTTAAAATATTTCATTTCTCTTTTATGCAGGCCTACTTTTTATGTTGGTAGTTTATTAAATAAAGTAAATATTTAAAAAAATAAGGTTTTATTTTGCTCAACATTTGCTTTATTTACATCTTTCATTAAACTAACCTATCTTTTACAGAGAGACTGTGCACTAGGCAGATACCAATGTTACTTGGTCTAGCAAGGTCAATAGGTCGCTCCAGTGATGAAGAGTGCTCACTTATTTCCTACCTACTGTCTGTCAGGGAGGCACCAATATCCATGCAGCGTGTGCCTCGAACTGAGCCTGTGCACCGCAGCAATTTCAACTCATTTCGATCCATCATGCCCCGCACCATGTCAACTGTTTTCACTCACTCTGAGGCTGGCTCTTCAAGTGTATCAGGGGCCGGGTCTTCTGATGCTGTTGGGGATGGGGCGACGGAAAGGAAATCCAGCTTTAGAGATAGGTATGATGCATCTACAGATATACCCAGTTTTGTTGCAGGCATTGGAGTTTGGTAAAAACCAATTATTTAGATATACTAAACCAAAATGGCACGAATATAATTACAAAGTTTGAGGAATCGTTAGGAGTCATCCCCTTAAAATTTTTAGAATTCTTTTCACCATTTGTCCACGTGTCCAGTTTGCATAAACCTCTCCCTGTCCACACTCTTTAGATACTTCCACCAACCATGGTGTAAATTGATGACTTCTGATCATTTATAATATTTAAATGAATACTTATTAATTCTTATTTTTTATGAAGTATTAGAACTGTCTACTGTAAGAAATTATTTGTTACATTAAGTCACTGTTATTTTTCAACATTAAAGTTCTTGAAGTTGCACATATGCTTAGATGTAAATTGATTCCTTGCAACATGTGCTGTACAATTTTACAGGTCGCCTTCACCCTTGGACTCAACAGGTAGAGACACTACCATGTCAGGTGTAACCAGCAACCTGGGAGATGTTCTCCCCTACACAATCTATTTTAACAAGATCGCCTCAAGTTTCACACGGACGAGGCCATGGGGTTTTGAGATCATCCCAGAACAGGATCATCTTAAATTTAATGAGGAACAGTTAAATTGGATTTTACAATGTGTCAGTTGTGTATTTTTTGTATTTGTTTTAGTTAATACAGATTGTAAAAAATATGATTTGTTAGTTTTGTTTCTGGTTCAACTGCTAGTTTAAAACTATTTTGAGAGTAATTTATTTACAGGTATACTTAAATTCTTGATAATTTCAGGCCAAGCGACTGTTAAAGCGCAGAGTGCTGAATGGGCTGGATCACATTTTAAAGGATGTTATAGCTGTTTCAGTAAGAATTCTCATTTTCTTCATTTCCTTGTATATTATAATATACATATACTGTGTTTCTAAAATAATTCATGAAATTAAGAATAGTATGTCTTAACCTTCATTTTTGAAAAAAGTTTTAATCAAATTGTCAGTATTCTAATTGTAAAAACAAATATTTCTAATACATATTGTAGATAATCAAAATAACTTTTTTTTTGCTCTTTTTATAAAAAAAAAAATTGTTGAGATTGTTTTGACAGCTAATTTCAGATTATCTTAACAATCAAGATTCAAATCCTCAATAAAGCATGTTGCTGCACAAAACTTATGTTGATGAAGCATTTCAATGAGTTTCCTTTTTTTTTAAACTTTCATCTTTAGTTACATAAATAGCTTATTAAATATTTGGTTTCACTCCACAGAATGGAAATCTTGTTCGCTTTCCATACAAGTCATTTAGCGAGACAATTAGTGTCATTATCCTTGCTCTTCTTAGAGACATTTTGGAACAAGAAAAAGGTCTGTTAAACAATGTGCCGTCAATATGTAATTTCTTGACAATAACCAGTCAAGTCAAACAGTTAGTATTTTATTGATTTTAAAATATCACATTATTTGTAAATCGGGTTTACCATATTATAGCATTTCAATACTTTAAATTAACTGGCTGTATTATTGTTTTAATGTTTTATATTCTCATCATCTCTTCTAGATTTACCTGTGGAGTTTATGAAGGAAGTTCAGGACTTTGTCAAGGGACTTTATCAGGCAGGTCAGTTTGACCTAGAGAGCAAGCCTTCAAACCATGCATTAAAGGAAAAGTTGACAGATTTCAATCCCTACCAGCTTCTGGTACACGCCAACGGAGCTTGTGTTGACCTTTTGTTTTGGTCTATTCGAGAGGAATCAGGTAAACTAGTTAAAATAGTTAACCAATGGCTAAATTCATGCAACATGTATGTGCTGTATATTAATGCACACATTTTTATTGTGATCATTTTATAAAAACACTTTTGGGTTGATGAAGTTTACCATAACTTACAAAGGATGGATACAGACATATACTTGAGCTGCCATACGTTTAAAACTCCAAGGGAGTGAATTAAAGGCCAAATCTTGAACTATCCCCAGACAATTAGCCCATTTTAACTGTACAATGTTTGTGTTTGTAGAGGCAGAAAACTTGTGTGTAAAACTAACTGAGAGAATCAGCACCAATACAGAGAGAAGGCTGTTGTTGTCGCACACACCACTTCTGTTAGCTTCATTAGAGGTAATTAACTTTTTATTAAACTACTGCTTATTCTGATAGAAGTAATTTCGTTTTTCTCTATAATTTTTTGTTTACTCAATCGGATGTAGTTTTGCATCTTTAACTTTCTGTTTGCTTAATTAGTAAAAATTTATTTTCAAGTTGGATTTAATTTTAGTAATTTAGTTTCTTCATTGATAACAAAAAGACGATAATAATTTTGATACTTAAAGTTAGTTAATTAAAATTTAATACTTTGACACTAGGTTTAAAGATTTTACTTTAATTACTTTTCAGGCACTAGGTAAAATGGCTGTAAAGTTTCCTAATTTAGCCAATGCAATGGTGGCATCTCTTCGAGATTTCCTAGTCAGTCCATCCCCCATTTTAAGTAAATTAAACAAATATGCCATCTCTGAACAAGGAGGTAAATACTCTTCCAGTGGTGGAGGAATCCGCATTACTGTCACAGATGAGGATAAAAAGGAAAGAGGGGGAGGGGTTGCCAAAGCTCCTAAAAGTTGTCTCCTAGCAACCATGGAAAATTTAAGGGACAATGCCATTCATAATATTTGCAGGTATCCCCTTGTTTTAACAATAACATTAATTTAATTATAAAATATAAGTAATCACTAGCACATTTTTAGTAGACATTCAGCACATGCTTATTCTAAAGCTACCAAATACATAAATCAAAACTACTAATTTTTGGAATGACTAATTTTGTGATCAGCAGATTACACAAGGCCAAATATTTTATTTTAATAGCTATCTCATGTTCCACTCTAAAACCAATCCTCCCCCATTAGCCCAGTAATATTACCTTATAAGTTTGATCATGTAAGTACTTGAGCATACCTAGATAGTAGTTATGTAAAAACAAAAAAGTTTTAAAACTTGGCCTACTATGATAAATTTTAGACATTCACTAGAGTTTATAAATAATTTTTAAAACTAAATTTTGATACCAACTTGCTTATAAATGAAAAAAAATAATGTACATCGTTTCTTAACAGGGCTTTACGAGCTGGCCAGCAGGTAGATGAAGAATGTGTCCCAGCATTCCTGGCCTCCATATCTAATCGTCTGTACCGTGCCGAGCTGAGCGACAGGTAAGTTAACACCTGCGGCTGTGTGTCCAGTCAAGTATGTGGCCGTCATGCATGACCTGTGCTATCTCATGTAGCATGTCCTCCATGTCACATCTTTTGAAGCATGTTCTGTTGTCATCTGGTAGCGAATGTCACATTGTCATCTCTGGGAGTTGACTGACTATTCTTGTAGCATTTTTCTCAGTATTTTTTTAAAAAAAAATAGCTTTTTTTTTTTTGCTGTTCCTTGAAGCTTTTACTCTTTGATAAATCATGTCATTTTTTTTATTCTTATACTTTTTTTTCTCAAAAACTTTCATCTTTTCTTGTTTATCTGTTTTATTTACTTATTTCTAGAAATCTGGATTTTTATTACCATGGTCAGTAAACAGGCAAAATGTTTAGGGTAATCAGCTATGCAAGTATAGAAGAGTCAGGTAGAGAGAGCCAGAACAATAAATGAAATTTATCTTATGTAATATTTTCTTACACAACATTGAACCAACAGCATTAAAGTGTTTTAAGTGTTGTTGACTTGTAATGAAATTTCTATTCATCACGCAATCATTTTTTTATAACTATTCTAAATATGCATTTGGGTTTGTTTTTTTCTTGAATTTCCAGCCACTGTAGTAAAATTAATAGTTTTAAAAAAAATTTATTGTAATTTATACAATGAATGATTTAGACTACTGCCAAAAAATTATTTGGTTAGCATGTTGCTAAGTTCATAAATTAGTGCCATTTTTAAAATTGCTAGTAAAGTCACATAAATGTATATAATCAAATGAAAGCTGACAAGTGAAATAAATCTGGCCATTAGAGGAATGTGTGGCAGGTTGGCCATTTTAAAGTAAAATTGGTCAATTTTTTGTATTGGTCATGCCATGTTGATATAATTTATTTTCTGGTCAATTTTTTGTATTGGTCATGCCATGTTAATATAATTTATTTTCTGTCTTACGTATATACGTACTTACATTGTTTCATGTCTTCATGTTTAGTTAAGGCACTGTCAGCACAATCTGCCCATGTTGTTATGATAGAAACAACAGACAGCATTCACTTGTACTATGAAAATCCATGTCAGATCTTTGAATATGAATATGTTCATTAGTGCTTAGTACAGCATCACATTTTCCTTTGCCTTAACATATTTCTTCATTCTACAGCAAACTAAGCAAAGTGTGAGTCCTTGGTCTAATCACTCTATAACATCAGCAGAAAAGTCTAATTTCATTTTTCTTCTCTTTACTACTTCAGAAAATATTTCTTTTAATGTATTCTATTTAAATATAATTTTTAATAGATTCTATGAAAAGCATTTACTTCCTTTTTTTTTAATCTATTCGTTTTAAATTATTTAATTTTTTAATTAAACTTAAATTTGAACTAGATGAAGCCATCTTTAATGAATATTTAAAAAGAAAAAAGTTAAGGTTAACATTTTTAGATTTTATGATAACTGTGTGTTAACATTTTGGTAATGAAGAATTGTGCACATAACCCAATGCTAGACACCACATGTTAATTATAAGAATATTAACACAAAAAATCAAGCAGCATCTACCCGAGATAGGCGAACAAACCCTGGTGTACATGCGCTAATGATGTTTCTACTTGTGTCTTTCCCTCCATGTTTGTCTCTCTAGGATCACCAATACCAAGTCTGCTGATACTAGGTGGCAGCAGTTGAAAATGGTTATGAAATTCATTAACCCTACAACGTCCAATTATGAGCTTGTTGATGTTCTAAGGCAATTGCTGATCATTTTTTCCTCCTAATTTTAAAAAAGAAAAAACACTGCTAACTCCCAATTGCAAAGATTTTTTACTTTTTTAGCACCTAATATTCTCCTCATGCTGTATAACGCTAGCTGTCTAACAGATGGTGTTTGTTTCTAGATAATCCACAGAAGTTGCTTTGCACTTAATATTACTGCTTTTGCTGTATTTTGATGTCGCTCAGCTTTGAATACTTTTTTTTTACCATTTTTTATTTTTATCTTGGAAAAATGAAAATAAAACTCAAATAAAACCCAATACTCCGTTACAATATTTTCTTTGTTTTAAACTTTTAAAATAGCCTTGTTTTTAATAATATGAGGTAGATAATCTGCCATGAGCAGTTTGGTTCATATTTTCTAAACAGAAGAGTAGTCAAACATTGATGATAATGTAGGTACAGACAGGTCATAGATAATTTAATAAAGGTTTTGTCATCTGTCTTTAGTGAAATATAATCTAGTGAATGCGTTATTTTAAAATGTTGTTTAAGTCCAATAAAATTAAAATAGAATAAATCAAAATAGAAATGATATTTATTTTCATCAGAGTGTGTCTACTACTTTTTGGGTATGAAACTAAAGATTCAAACATAATTATTTGGATGTTGTGATTAGTGGCGTGGGCAGGAAGGTATAGGGGGAAGGGGATCGTCGACCCCCAGAACTATAGGTGTCTGTCTCACATTTAGTTACAGCTATTGGCAACATTGTGCTTGTGTTGCTTTCAAATTAAAAAAAAATAATTTTATGTCGTCAACTTACAATTTTATATTCTAAAATCATTATGGAATGGATATATATATATATATATATATATATATATATATATATATATATATATATATATCAAAACGCAGCTCTTGATTACAAGATCCTGCCTATGCCACTGGTTAAAATTATTCCCTTGTTTGTCTTTATTAAATTAAAAATGATTTGATTACTTTCTTTTGAAAAACTATTTGTTTCAAGAGTTTATTAGTTCCAGTATTTTAAAGCTACAGTATTGTTAGATTTTGCTAGAAAGCTTTTGTAACTGCCCCTATATGCATTTTTTTTTAGAACTGTATTGGGTTAATTTTTACACTTAATACTAAGTAAAATAAATTTAGCATACATAACATAGACAGATGAAATGTATTAATTACTAATTGTAGAAACATGTATTTTTAACTATTGTAATGGCATAAAAAGCTAATTACTTTAGTCAGCTAATTAGATCTAGATGCAGGTTAGAATTTCTTTTTTAAATTTGTAACCTGTCAATGAAAATTAAAAACAATTTATGCTGAAAATAGTTTTCAAATGTAGAGAACATTTGGTAATTTAAAAAAAATTCTAAAGGAAATAGTGGCGGTGTTTACTAAAACAAATAAAAAATTTTGGCTATGTATCCATAGTTGTTTTTTTTTATTTTCACAGGCAGTCCTTAGACAATTTTTTTTTTTTTACTAACAAAACTCAACCTTAAAAATGAAATTTTAAAATAAGGTTGATGGTGTTTGGTAAGAAATCTGTATACTGCCTTCAACAAATTTTCCATCACATAGATTAGTACTCCTGAGAGCTGTCTAAGGCATTTCTTGTTTTCTTTTGTTTTTTAAAGCATGAAAACAAGGGCAGCTAGATCTGAAGAACCGTAAGAACGTCAGAATTCTGAGTTCACTTTGATTTTTCACTAATCATTTGTTCTTTTTCTAACTCAACAAATGGGGGGTCAGAACTTATAGAAGGATTTATAAATACTGTTGTTTCAGTTTCAAATTAAATTTAATATCACTACACAGTAATTTACCTTAACTTAAGGACTGCCTGTGCGAATTTTATGTTGAAATTATCAAAAAGAACAAATATGTTTTCACAGTTTATTCTGAAAAATAAAATTTATTATGCAACTTATCTTTTTTAAATATGTGAATATTGTTCATTTTATTTTAAATTTCCTTTTCTAATTACAATTTTTATTTTCGTACTAATTTACTTTCTTGTAATTTCGAGATTTTACAAATTTACACTACAAATATCCAGTGAATTTTTATTAGTGCTTTTTGTGAATATAACCTTGCTAAAGGCTTTTTTCAGGAAATACTACCAAAGTTATTTAATAAGCAGAGTTAAATTGCTTAATAAATATTATTAAAAACTTTTAATACTTAAAATAATATAAAGAAACCATTTAATATTATCTTATAATAATGTATCAATTAATAATAATAAAAACTAAATAAGATTAATTTTTCATTTAAACAATTTTCAGAATCATTACTGGCTAAACTATTTAACTTTAACTAAATAATCTAGTGATGCAGTAATTTAAGCCATTCCATGTTTAATTTAAATTCCTACTATCAGAAAATATTTGAAATAACTATTTTCTTTAATGAGATTTTAATTAATGTAAAGATGTAAATGGGAAGTAATGATTACGCTATACTTTCAAAGAAACATAACTAATCCTGCTCTGTTTGAGGAAGCATAACTCTTCTTGTGTTTGTTTTTTTCTTCAGAGAATCAAATCTCATTTCTACCAACACAATCCTGACATTAGGCCACCTGGCAGTGGTACTGAAGGACCAGCCCAAGTTGGTTGAATCTATCCTTCAAATCTTTCAACAGCGCTTCTGTTCACCTCCCTCACAGTTAGATGTTCTCATTGTTGACCAAATGGGTTGCATGGTGATGGCTGGCTGTGTAAGTATCAAGCATAACCAATGTTTTTTTTACGCCCTCATCTTACAAGATAGAATTTAAAATGAATTAGATCGTGTTGTTAAAAAGGAATTATCATAAATGTTATTATAGTCTATCTTGATATGTATTTAATTTTTTTTTACTCTGGTATTTTAGTCTAGTATCTACCACGAAGTCCTGAGTATGTTTACCCAGATCAGTGTAGAAAGTAGCTCACCTTACAATGTCAATGAAGCCAATGACAAACTACGAGGATTCAGGTAAGTGTTGCCCCTTCCCCCCCCCCCCCCCCCAGCACTATCTTAAGCTGTTATCTTTGCCATTGGTCAATGTTCAGGTACTCTAAAGGTCTTCTTCATCCTACCTTACATTAACTTCATTACTAGATTCAGGTTCTTACAATATTCAGCCATGACTCTAAGGGTATTCTATACATCCTACCATGCATTGACTTCATTACTAGATTCAGGTTCTTAAAATATTCAGCCATGACTCTAAGGGTATTCTATACATCCTACCATGCATTGACTTCATTACTAGATTCAGGTTCTTTAAACACTCAGCCTTGACTAAGGGTATTCTATGCATCCTACCTAACATTAAATTCATTACTAGATTCAGGTTCTTACAATATTCAGCCATGACTCTAAGGGTATTCTATACATTATACCTTGCATTAACTTCATTACTAGATTCAGGTTCTTTAAATATTCACCCTTGACTCTAAGGGTATTCTATACATCCAACCATGCATTGACTTTATTACTTGATTCAGGTTCTTTAAATATTCACCCTTGACTCCAGGGGTATTTTATTCCTTGAATTGAATTTATTACTAGATTCAGCCTTGACTAAGGGTATTCTATTCATTATACCTTGAATTGACTTTATTACTAGATTCAGTTTCTTTAAATATTCAGCCTTGACTAAGGGTATTCTATACATCCTACCATGCATTGACTTCATTACTAGATTAATGTTCTTTAAATATTCACCCTAGACGCTTGTGGTCCCCTCTACCTTACCATGCCAATAACTGTTTCCCTAGGTTGGTGTCACAGGCTGTCATCAATGCCTTTGCCAACATTGCAGCCAACATTCAAGGGGAAGCCGAGCAGTTGGATCTGCTCTCTCGACTCTTGGAGTTGTTTGTACAGCTAGGGCTGGATGCTAAAAGGATCAATGAAAAAATTTCTGGTCTCATGAAGGTATGGATTTAGTGATTTTAAAAGATATAAACACTTTCTTAGTTTTCTATGTTAGAGCTGTATTAAATATTCTGTATGTGCTCTGTGTTTTTGCAGGCTTCTTCTAGTGCGGGAAATTTAGGTTTACTTATTCCTGTCATTGCAGTGGTAAGTTAACTAAATATGACATGAATTATTTTTATGATAGGGGAATTAACCAAACTTGTAAATTCAACACAAAATTTTAATTCCTATATTGATTTCTTACCCAATATAATATTCTTGACTATTTAAAATATTTATTTAAAAAAATATATATATTGGATTAGGTTTCATGATTTTATTTTTAGTCACTATCAGTTTTAGGTTTAATGGCTGTTTTATTTTCCCTTAAAAGCTAATGAGAAGATTACCACCAATTAAAGAACCAAAACGACGGCTTCACAAACTGTTTCGAGACTTTTGGCAGTATTCTGTTGTCATGGGTTTTACAAATGAAAACCAAGGTACTTAGAACAAGGATTGAATTATCTTTAACTAAACTTAATTTGCTTTGACCTCCTGAGTTTTAACAAGTGCTATTTTTCTCTAGGTCTGTGGCCCACTGAGTGGTATGAGGGTGTGTGTCAAATAGCCATCAAATCCCCACTCCTCATTTCAAAAGAAAACATAAGCAAAGAACTTTTGTACAACACGGCCTTGAGAAATGATGCTGTAGCCCCAGTGAGTTACTGGTTTTTAGATTGTTTTAGAGTAAATATTTTTATTAACCCAACATCATCAGACAGACCTTAAAATAGTTTTAGAGTAAATAATGTTATTAACTCAACATCACCAGACAGACCCTAAAATAGTTTTATAGTAAATAATGTTATTAACCCAACATCACCAGACAGACCCTAAAATAGTTTTAGAGTAAGTAATGTTATACCCAACATCACCAGACAGACCCTAAAATAGTTTTAGAGTAAGTAATGTTATACCCAACATCACCAGACAGACCCTAAAATAGTTTTAGAGTAAGTAATGTTATACCCAACATCACCAGTCAGACCCTAAAATAGGACCCTCAAGGGAAGCAGAAATGAAGCTTTAAAAAACAACACTTGCCTATAAAAAGTTCAGGCAGATCACATGCGTTAAAATTTATATTTTGTTGCAATTGTTTTAATTCCCAGAATGAGCTAACTGACCTGCGTAACAGCATCTCTAATCTCCTGGACAACCCAGAAGTGACAACCCTGATCAACCGGCTCAACTTTGCCCAGTGCACTTATTTACTTTCTGTTTATAAGCTTGAAACTCTCAGGTAAAATCCTACTTTCTTTTGCATTAACTATCCTTACTGTCTCTACATCTGCGCTTTAAAAAAATTTACATCATCATATCTGATCATATTCAACACACATTTGCCGTTATATTTTATTTATTTAAATTTCTTTATACATTTTTTTACTTTTGTAATGGAAAGGAACTCTAATGTAATTTCATCATTTTTGTCAGCTTCCATATTAGGGTAATTACAGAATTATCTTCATTAGTTATTGATTGTGTTAAGCTGTGATCTTTTCATTATAAATCATGTTTGTTCTCCAGAGTCACTCATTCATCAGATCCCAATTCTGTCCATGGAATCTTCGAATACCTAGAGGATCGGTTTCTTTTCCTAGATAAATTAGGTAAAGAATTTAATTTTTAATGATTGTATGTGGTTGAGACTGCTTAGAAATTTGAAAATATTTTGGTTTAAAATGGTATGTTTTATTTTTATTTAACATTTTTTTGAAGTCACTTTATAAACTGAGATATAATTTTAGTAGCCTCCACATATTAACTGATATACAATTCTGTAATGTATGATAATGTCCCCTTGTATTTCAGACTGTAAAAATATATTTTAAAGCTTTGGCAAAAATTACTAGACCAAAATAATTAATCATCTTTAAGCTTTGATCTTTATCTGAAATTTTATAAGAAAGATGATAAACAAGGTTAAAATAATTAAAATACAGTTTTGTTTTGCATTTCACTGCTTGTAGATCTGATTGTACTAAATAATTCTGACTTGGCTTAATTTAAAAAAAAAAATAATTTCTAGGCATGTGGCAGTGTGTAGCAGCTGTAGCTGAGAAAACATTTGACAAATACATGGATGAGCTAGATGCAAAGGTGAGTTTACCTCTCACACACTTTATTTTAAGACATTTTTTTTGACTATAATTTTTTGGTTCATATTTTAAAATTTTTGCAGCCAAAAACAGAAGAGAAAGAAAAACAAATTGAAGCTCACGCCCAGTTCCTGTTGGTCAAGTTTAACCACACCTACAAGCGAGTCAGGATGACAGCCGACAAGTTCATCTCCAAATTTGTCAGCAGGTCAGATGTCAACTGCTTGCCTGATGTTGTCGTACGCAGTCTCACTGCTTGATGCTAAAGATTAGCTAGTAATGCAATATATCCATCAATGAAAAGGACATTCTTTTCTCTTACAATTTTTGTCCCTGCTATCCTTAAACAGATTGTTTTTTGTTTTTTTTTGGAATTTTATTTTTATTAGAAAAAAAACAACATGAAGTATTAATTAATTAATTGACATACCTGTCTCCTAGTAAAAAATTCAAATGGATTTCTTATGTTGTTTCTTATCTTTATCTTGGCTGGCAAATAATTTATGTTTTTTATATCAACTTAGCTTTAAGCATTTATTTTAGTCCAATGAAAAAATACCTCCATTATTTCTTTTAGATTTCCACATTTCCTTTGGAGTGGCAAAGTTTTGAAAGCCATGCTGGACATCCTACAAGTTGTCTGTGCTGCCTTAGACCTGGTAAAATGCTTTGCACTCAAATTCTTGTTTTATTTATATCAACCTTGTTAGGATGTATGTTATTTATTGTTAAAAAAGATGTTCATTAAATTATATCATATTTTGCTTAGGACCCCCATGAAGATGCTCCAGAGATACAAATTCCTGACACCCCTTACAAACTTCGGATAATGGAAAATCTGAATTCCAGAGATGTAAGGAACACTTAAAATAACTTATCATCAAGTCAAGTCAAGTAAAAAGTTTATCTGCTGATTATGTAGCATAGATTAATATATTCAATGTGCTTTAACATATTTCCTTTGTCTGTGGATTGCAGCAAGTAGTGAAAGACTTCTCTGCCCGTAGTTCGACCATCCTGCAAGAATCCATGAAGTGGGCCCCCAACGCTGTGAGGTCTCACCTCATTGAGTATGTGCTGCAGATGAACACGGAGGCCAAGGGCTTGTTGATGCACAGCGGTCTGGCCATGGCCACAGAGAGCGTCCTCAACTATGCTGGGTACAAGAGCAGAGAAGGTGTAGCAACTTTGGTAGGCAGCGCTGCTCATATGTTAACACTTGTAGGCTTGGGTTGATTACAGTTTTAGTTTACTTGGGTCAGTTATAATAATTTTAGTTTGACTGTTTACAATTTACAACTTTTGTAGGCCTGGATTATTTATATATATATATATATTTTTAGGCTTTGGTTATTTACAACCTTAGTAGGTTATTTGCAATTTTAGTAAGTTTGGGTTATTCAAGTTTACAAGTTTGCTCCCATGTTGTTTATTTTTTTCATTTTAAAAGCAATTTAAAGCATGAAAAGAAAGTTTTTGTACAAAGATTCTAGCCTTATTACCGCCTTCTAAAATTAGTAATTTAAGAATTCAAAATATATAACAATTCTTTTCTCTCATTTTAAGCCTGCATCACTAGACAGACGGCCAAGTTGTGTACATTCAGAAAGTTCCAGTTTTATGGCTAATCTGAGCATTAGATCTCGATACCTAGGAGAGGTAAACCTTTTTGAAACTACTTTCTTAAATTACACACTGTCAATATTCATATATGCGGATATCTCACCTTATTATTACACTGATATAAATAACTTTTGTAATAGGTTGATTCAAATTACAAAAATTAAAATAAAATTTGCACTAATTTTCCTAAAGAATACAAAAAATTTCTTAAAATCTGATTTTATTTAAATGAAAAATAGAAAGGGTAAGCATAAAAATAGAGAATATAACTTTTCAAAACTCTGTAATAGGAGATGGTAAAATTTACTTAATTAAGTTTGTGTAAGTAAACAAATTTATCTGGCAGGTGAATGGCATGCTGGACATGTGTGAAGACTGGGCCACAATTGAAGAGAAGATGTGTGAAAAGTTACATAACGCTTATCTTAATGGGGGTCTGCTTTAATTTTTCTCTTTAAATCTGTTTGTTTGTTTGTTGTTTTTTTTTTTTTTCATGTTGTATTGTTGGGGATTAAACATGCCAGATTTTAAACCCCCTACAAGTTAAAGCAAACTAAAATTATGGAATCTTTTATTGATAAAAAAATTAAAACAAGAAGTAAAATAAAAATGGGAAAAATAAATACTAATCTCATAATCTAACGGAGAATTTATGAAGTTTTATTTTAAATATTGGTCTTGCAGTTGTTTATTAGATATGTTGAAACTGATGTAATATAATATAGTTTTCTCAGACATTTTTTTTTGTAAGAACTAAGTGGTTTGATGTTATCTTTACTTTATAGGTATTTTGTTGTCTCAATTTTAGATGTGGCTGTGGCTAAAGTGTCCATGCTGAGAATCACTGCTCTACAGATCAAAAGACCAGGTGAATAGTGAATTGTAGGATACCACGCTACTGCATGTTGGCAGTAAAACATAACACTACATGCCAGAGAACTTCAGATGTTCATAAAATATTTATTTAAGTAAAAGATTTAAGTGATAATTAGTAATAAATTAAGTTTTTTTCTCATTCTATTATTTGTTTAAATTTCTTGTACATAAATAGGTTGACCTTATGTTTTTTTTCATTGATGCTCTTGTGTGTCTTCTGAAGATGGTGTTTTAACTCTTTTTAAGTGAAGTCATTTTGTGTTTCAGGCATAAGTCACCACCTCCTTCAAGCAATCTGTTGGGGCCCTGTCAAGCTCTTTAATGTCGAGGTTATGGAAGTTGTAATCATGTGTTGGGAGTGGATGCTCTCTGCCAGGCCAGAATTTACTCTAGAGGTAAAATTTATAAGTTGTAAGAAGTTTGATTTCTCTAACTGGAGATTGTCTAAGCTTCACCTAAGCTCATGACGTGTCCTGCTAACAAGTTAGGAACTGAAAGCAGTGTCTAACTTTGTAGAACCCTTGCACCAATAGAGTTTTTAGTGGTGTATTATGGGGTGTGTTTCCTGTTTCAGTTCCTTTGTTTGATGGCATCAGCCTGGCAAGTGTGTGCTGATATGAAGCTGGGGATATTTGCTCCAGACCAGCCCAGGGCTGACCCCTTGGCAAAAGCAGAGGATCAGAGACTGGCACCTAATCCCCCGGTGGTTGGACCCCACAACCTGTGGACTAAGGTTAGTTTTTATTATTTAATTATATTTTTTTATTGTTTTATTAAGGGGCAGAATGGTTGGGTGGTAGAGCGCATGACTGCCAACCCAAAAACCAAGAGTTTGGTTCCTGTATTGGAATTTGTAGTGTCCGTGGATCAAGTCTACTGACTCAAGTTAGGGAAAGTATAAATGGTTTGGTATAGTACTGACCACATTATTCCTTTATATGAAGACGTCACAGAAACAGGTGAACTCTAGTTCATCTGCCCATTAATTATCTAGTCTGAAAGGGTAACTTTTTTTTTACATTAATTTTTTTCTCTACTTGGAGCAACTTGTACCACACACCCTTTGGACTTTTTTCTTATATAGTTTGAGAAGGTTAATGATTATAGGAGCATTTTTTAAAAAATGGCCCTAGTTTATCCTGAGTTGGTGGTTTATCCTATCTGTTGGTGGTTTATCCAGAGTTGGTGGTTTATCCTGAGTTGGTGCTTTTCCTGAGTTGGTGGGTTATCCTGTCTGTTGGTGGGTTATTCTGAGTTGGTGGTTTATCCTGAGTTGGTGGTTTATCCTGAGTTGGTGGTTTACCCTATCTGTTGGTGCTTTTTCCTGAGTTGGTGGTTTATCCTGAGTTGGTGGTTTATCCTGTCTGTTGGTGGGTTATCCTGTCTGTTTGTATTTTACTCTGGTTTGTCTCTGTCTCCAGTTCTTACAAGAGAGGGTCGAGATATCCAAGTACAGCGACTCTGCACAAATACAGATTTTTCTAACCCTGCTCAACAAATCCTTGTCAGTCACTGTTGGTAAAAGGCCTTCAATTATCTCTCGTCACACTGCGGCTATTGGACCAAGATATAGGTACAGTAGTCAATTATGTAGATCCAAAATGTATTACTTGTTCAGAACTAATATGGGAGTAATGTTGATTGAAATATTCAAAAAATAAATTAAGAAACTGCTAGAGCAAACACTTCAGTATTGAATTTTTCTCTCCCCCCACAGGCTTCTGTCAATGGGATTGTCCCTGCTGCAAGGAGATATCCTTCCCAACACACCAGCTAAAACTGTGCTCAGAGAAAGGGTCTATTCAGCAACTTTAGATTTCTTTTGGTAAGTAGAAACTGTATCGTTGTGTCATGGACACCACAGAGTAGCAGAAAATTATTTTTAAATGAGTTTGTTGTTTTTATTCAGAAAGTTGGACATTATCTAGTAGGCCCTTGCTTATAAGGTAAATTTTTTAATGATTTGGCAGCATTTAGTTTTTTCTTTTGGCTGAAGTTTGTTGACTTGCTGCCATTAGTTGACTTAAGTTTGTTGACTTGCTGCCATTAGTTGACTGACGTTTGTTGACTTGCTGCCATTAGTTGACTTTAATTTGTTGACTTGCTGCCATTAGTTGACTTAAGTTTGTTGACTTGCTGCCATTAGTTGACTTTAATTTGTTGACTTGCTGCCATTAGTTGACTTTAATTTGTTGACTTGCTGCCATTAGTTGACTTAAGTTTGTTGACTTGCTGCCATTAGTTGACTTTAATTTGTTGACTTGCTGCCATTAGTTGACTTAAGTGATCAGAACTTGTTTCTCCTGCAGTGGTCCTCCCATCTGGCCGTCACAACAACCAAGTGAACTGAGAGAGGACATCAACTTGCTCATCTCCTACTGGCAGAAAATGCATTACGACAAGAAGCATTTGTCATCTAACATGGTATCATTAGGTCTGGCCTATTCCATAATTAGTATTCTTTACATTATAATATTCTAAGAGTAGAAAATTTTCCATCCTAGTAAAATGACTTTTTATATTCTTTAATAAATTTTATATTGTGATTCTGCATTTCTTTTGTATATTTTAAGAATGCATTATATATTTTCAAGTATTTAAAAATTTTTTTTTTTTTTACAAACAGCCAACCTGATTAAAAGGCCACAGTGCCTGCTATTATGGAACCATTATAAACCAAAATTTCATTTTATTAATTTTAATTTTGCAGCATTCTGTGGTTTCATGTCGTCATGTGCACATTTTATTTCAGCCGGCGCCATGGACTCATCCTCCCCGCCTGCGGTCATCTCCTCCACTGGTCAGCAGGACCTGCGCCTACAGACCGGGTGGATGAACACCCTCAGCAACACGTCCACCTACTCCAAGCGCTCAGTGGGTGAGTCCTGTTTCATTCATTCATTCATTCATTCATTCATTGTCTGTGGGCTGAGTGACTCTGGTGCCATCACCATAATAATGCCAGTCACCCGTCCATCTGTTTACCTTTACTATTCATTTAACACAATAACTTGTGCTGTTTTCATGACATGGTACATTATCTACAACCTCATTGATTAAGTTAGGTTATTCTATAACTTCATTAATCAATTTAGGTTATTATTCTATAAATTTAATAAGTAACTTAAAGTAGTTTCACGTGTGAAGGTGCTAGAACCATTGGATCACGCCCATAAGTTTCATAGAAGCAGTTATTATTCCCTAAATCTAATGCATAGTTTAATGTGGAGACCCAGTGAGTTTTATAGTTACAGCCCTCAATCTTTACACCTGATAACGTTCTTTAAACCTGATAGTGTAATGTGTGAAGACCCAGGTAGTGGCACATGTCCATAATTTTCTTTGTGTTCCAGATTTGCTCGCTCCTAGCTATAGTGGTAACTACCTTAGTTCAGTGCATTGCATTTCATTTTTCTAAGTTGACTTAAGGGATTTTTTTTTTAATACCATTGTCATTGTGTGACTGTTAACATTGAAATTTAGAGGAAAAAAAATATTATTTCAGTTTTACTTCATTTCTTTTCATCAACTAGTTTTTAATGATTTTTTTAACATTTGATTCAGTTGTAATTAATCCTAGTAAATAAACTAAAAGCATCTTAGTTAACTAGAGTACAAAACTGATCTTTTGCTCAAACCATAAGACATGCATGTCCTCGCGAAGGTCTTCCATAAATGACTTTATGCAATTAAAGCTGATTTCTTCCCCCCCCCCTCCCCACTGTCTTTACAAAGTTTAACACCCTCTTCTAAATAATCTTAATTCAAGCTTAGGTGAACATGTTTATCATAATAAAGTACCTTTCCCTTCCCCCATAACAAAATTCACAACCCCTTCCTTAGGTGTATGATGTCATTTATGGATAGCCCAATTCCAAATAATGACCATGTACATAATATTAATATACTATTAATAAAAAATAGAGAAATAATTATCCTTGTTATAGATACTCTAGTACATTTACAATTTGGACATTGAAAAAATTCAATTTCACATAAATATTTTAAAATCTGTATTAATTAACTCTATAGCTAATTATAATATGTTTTTGATTAACCTAAGTCTAACATGTTGATTAAAATATGTTTTTGATTAACTTGAATCTTATAAGTAGAGGAAATATATTTTTATGATATTAGTCTTTAACGTAATCTAAAGTAGAAATTTTCTTGAAAGTTAGTCTTGTAAGTAAACTAGGTGAATGATGGCAGTCACACAGTGAGAGGGGCCAATGCCACCCCATCCAAAACCTTGCTTTAAACTTTATACACAACACTAAAGGGCGCATCTGGCTGATCCATCCTACTCTGCTTTCAGCTTACAGTGACTATGATTTGGGCGAGACACTTAAAGGTTTTTCCTTCTACCTGCATGTCACTCTTTCATTACACTGCCTGGTTATGGGTTGTAGGTTTTTTAGTTGACTAGCTCCACCCAGGTTTTATTGTAGACAGTTACACCTTTTTATTTTTAAAACACTGTAACCAGTTGATTGATTTCTTTGAAATTTGACTTGAATGTGAGAGGTATGTAATTAGGGATAGAGGTATGCGTCTGTCAAATGCATGCGTGATCACCTTGGTATGGTCAAGGGCATGTGCTGGTTTTAAAATTGAGCACAGTGATGATAAGTTTAAGTTATTAGTTTTTTTTATTTCGTTTAGTGAATTTTAGTAGTTTGGAAGTGTTAGAATTGTGATGATCATGTATTTATAGATGTGAATGAAAGCATAAAATGTTCACTTTGAAGCCGTGGTGTTTACACAGTTTTGGCATGAGTCTTTTGATTGTTGACAGGGGTGGTAAAACTCAGTTTACAACTTAGAAAACTGTTTATACTGTGATACTTAATAAGTTATATTGTTTTTCACAGTTTAAATTTATTTTTAAAAAAATATAAGTCATACTTGGAAAACTTACAGGTGTTCAAAAATAAATTCAACTAAATCAATAAACTCTTATCAGTAGTAGTAAATATACTAAGGGAGTTAATCCATTTTTAAAAAATTGTCCAATAATGCAAAGAGCATGAATGTTAGCATTTATCCTGAGGTAGTTGTAGATATAGTTCATCTTGAACATTGTAACTGTATACCTTGTAAATTTGAGATGCTAGGGACTGAATGTGTCATGCTTGAAAAAATAAACAGTTCTCACTACTATGTCATTAGGTCTCACTCAAGGCCTGTATCACAACTTTAACCTGATCTTAAACTAACCTGTGCTGTAACCTTAATCTTAACCAGTAGAAAAGACATTGTCATTTAGATAAGAACACACAAAAAACTGACTCAATGAAGAGTTTTAAAGTGGTTTTGTTAAAGGTACAGCATGTGTTAACTGTGTTAGTGTTTGTGTTTGACAATTTCAACTGTTACCTACCAACAGTTGGAGGGAGTGGTCACAGGTCATCCATTGTATATGGAATTCATGGACATTTTGAAACCAAAGAAGTCATAATTGGCAAGTATTACCTCCCCTGTGCATGGGACTTCTGCTATGAACTGGCCACCAACTAATCTAATGTGCTTGAAGGCTGAGGTTGAGTGTGGGTCATGGCTTGATGGTGTGTTTCCATATTTTCACCGATGGGTTTACTTATGAGGACTAGTAATTAACTAATTAACTAATTGTGTTTGTAGCAGTGCAGATAACCACTAAGTCCTGCTCATTTTGGTGTTCATAATTAGACCCACAAAATGATTGGCTAACTGCTGTAAAAAATAAAATGTTGTCAAGGCTATGCTGCTGGTTTGAGCTTGTTTGCTTACTGTGTGTGTAGTGTGTTGCCTGGTCAGTAGAGAAGCACACAACAGACTGAAGCATGCTTGAGAATGGGAAATCTAATGTTGTGTTTCATGGACTAACTATGTGCTCATGTAAATCATTTAATATCATTGTAATTGTTTTTCCTGTTTCTCTGTTCTTGGAAAAATTATATATTTGCAAATGGCATCTTTTGAAAGTATTGTTCACTTGATCATATTTTTATTTTTCTATGTGTTAGAGCACACTTGATCTTTGTTTATATGGTCTGCCTGAAATTGTATAATAAGTAAAACAAGTTAATAAAAAGTCTAGTGACAATTTAAGCGCAATTTCCTTAATTAATTTTTTTAAAAATGTGAAAAAATGATTAGGCCTAGCGAAACAAAACCTTGTAATTGTAACTCCCTATCACTCTCATATAAATTATAAATAAATTAATAGGGTACAAAAATAACGTTTGAATTAATAAGTAAAAAAAAAGACAACTATATTAACCTATATCAACGGAAATAGTTTTATTTTAACGAGTAGGCCTACAAGATGCTCAGTTTAAAAAAGTAGTAAATATCAACCTAGGCCTACACGATGCTCAGTTTAAATGTTCTTAATTAATTTTTTGTGACCGAACGAAAGGATATTTTTGAAAACTTTCTTCGGCAATATTGGTCTAAATTATGGCAGGAATCGATTGGTAAATGTTTCAAGTCGCTAAGTGGTCTGGTTGCCGAGATATGGAGCAAAAACTGCATTTGTTCGAGGCTTTTTGGCTTTTCCGGGAAATCCAGGAAGGAATTCCGGGAATTTTTTTGGCCTATGTTCATCCTCGGAACTTGCTTAACATATTTGCTTTTGGAACTAGTCCTCGATATTGCTTCGTTGAGGAGGAGATACGACTTAAAGGCTGCGGACACACATCCATCCAGAAACGACTAGTTAATAATCGCAATCCCAGTATGGAAATTGCGCTAAAAAAAGTTACGACCAATATTTAAATTTTTTTTATTTTAACCATTAATTTATTTTATTGACTTGTTTGATTATATCCACTTGTGAATTAAGATTAATAACTATGTGAACTCGTGGTTTGATAATCAGTACTCATAAGTCAATCATTAATTAATTAAGTAGTTAAGTAACAAAAAGTCATTTCCTTCAACAAGCAGTAAAACCTTTAGTAGATTTTCTTATATTAATCAATATACTACTATATATATATACTCTAGTTTTCTTCTTACCTATTGTTATACATATTTTTTTAAGATATAAAAAATGTTTTTCTGTATATTGGTGTTGGATTAGCAGTTGTAGCTGTTGTTCGTTAGTAGAGGCCACAAGTTATATATGCCTACATTTTTTGACAATTTTGTATACAAGAACACGGTAACATGTTATAGTATGTGACAGATTGTGTACATAAATGCACTGATTTCTTTTAAATATTTTGAGGGACTTGCCAAAAATGGGGGGGGGAGAGATTATTGTTTATTGTTGTTTTCTTACAAACTACTTATAGACTTTCTCAGATTTCTAACAATTATAATGATCAACCTAATCTTGCTTTTGAACCCTTTGCTACTGTATGTATGTAGGCTTACAAATACAGCATTACTTCACTATCCAATGTTTTTTAATTGGTCAAAACAGTGTGCTCTATTTATATGTATTTTCTATTATTGGTGGCTTTTTCAAATATTTATTTCCTGTTTATTTATAAACCTATTTCTGGCTGGTGAATACTTTTTGTGTACTTTATACTTGTCTGTTCTAAGCAGTTGATATTTTTCATACTGTACTCCATGTCTCATTTCTAGTCATATTTTTTTAAAATCACATTACAAATTTATTGTTGTATTCTTTTTAGATTTATTACCAAATATTATTACATGCATGTTTAGGTTTTTAGACTGCATGTTCTATTGTGTATTACGTAGATTTTGACACTGCTCTGTAAAAGTACTATACAGTTAACTCACATATAAGATGTACATTATTTTTTAAGTACAACACTGACAAAGTTTGAAAATTGTGAATAGTACTACATCCATTTTTCATTGTAACTTGATACTTATTTAGCACTAGTGAGATTTTTTTTTTTTTTTTTTTTTTTTAGCTTTCAGCTTTCAAGCTATGCTAGTTAAAATATTTCTATAATATAATAGGTCACATTTTTATTATGTCGACTAAAATTTTTTAATGTCTTGAATGCAGGAACCAGTAGGAAGGGGCAGGTGAATGAAAACAGTTTGGTCAAAGATTACATCAGGAAGAGAAATATTATTTTATGTCTTGTGGTAAGTGGCTGTTTTTGTTATTTTTGTTTTACATAGTATCAGTCATTATGTTACACATAGTATCAATCATTATTTTACACATAGTATCAGACATCTTGTTACACATAGTAACAGTAACCTTATTACACATAGTATTAGTCATATAAATTATCAGTCATTTTGCTACACATATCTTGAGACTTCATTGCCTTTGTGTGTCCTACAGGCTTATATAATTATCAAAATTTCCTTTCTGTAGGCCAACACAATTGACACACAAATTCTTTCTTTAGGCCAACACAATTGACACACTAATTCTTTCTTTAGGCCAACACAATTGACACACTAATTCTTTCTTTAGGCCAACACAATTGACACACTAATTCTTTCTTTAGGCCAACACAATTGACACACTAATTCTTTCTTTAGGCCAACACAATTGACACACAAATTCTTTCTTTAGGCCAACACAATTAACACACAAATTCTTTCTTTAGGCCAACACAATTGACACACAAATTCTTTCTTTAGGCCAACACTATTGACACCCTGATCACCATACACAACCCGCTGGAGCTGGCGGAACAGAAGTTGCAGGATGAGGAGTTGATCTACACCTGGGCCAGACACAACCTGACAGACAGACAATGGAGGGACATAGCCAACTATTCCTGGGAGCTCTCCCCCACCTTGGCTGTCTACCTACCATTCAGGTAACAACCTACCTGCCATAGCATGTTCTTATGTATCTGATTCTTATGGATTAGAACACATAGTCAATAACAGAAATTGTCCATAGGGTGGTTAAGGTAGAGCTAATCTGTTGCTTTGGTCATAGCAAGTGAGTGGGTTGTGTGGGAGATATATGTACAGCCACCATTACACATTTGATAATGATATGGTAGCATGTTGGGTTAAGGTTTTGTTTAGTTTTGGTGTATTATAACCACTCATACTAGTTATATGAGTATGTAGGTTTGGCTAGTTGTCTGTTGTCATATATTTTCAACAGAACAATAATGCTAAGATCAATTATAGTGTAGTTACTTACTTTATTCAATCTTCC
Organism: Physella acuta; assembly: GCF_028476545.2. Taxonomy (NCBI): domain Eukaryota; kingdom Metazoa; phylum Mollusca; class Gastropoda; family Physidae; genus Physella; species Physella acuta. The sequence continues at coordinate 111,522 of NW_026731532.1, read as the reverse complement.
CTTTTTGTTACTAAATTTAGAAACTGATACTCTGAAAAAGGAAGTAGCTCTCCTTTTATCTGTTACTATATATAGAAACATACTTTGAAATGGGGAAATAACTCATCTTTTGTTTGTTACCAGATTCAGAAACTGTGATACTTTGAAAAGGGAAGCAACTCGCCTTGTTTCGCTGAACCCAGAGAGTGTGTCCCACATTCCAGAAGCCATCAGTTTTCTTGTCACAGCCAACAGTGTGGAGGCAGACACACCAGAGGTACAGGACAACTTGTATTGTATTAGAGGGTGTAGACTTGTTGAGGCAGACACACCTGAGGTATAGGTCAACTTGTATTGTATTAGAGGGTGTAGACTTGTTGAGGCAGACACACCTGAGGTACAGGACAACTTGTATTGTATTTGAGGGTGTAGACTTGTTGAGGCAGACACACCTGAGGTATAGGTCAACTTGTATTGTATTTGAGGGTGTAGACTTGTTGAGGCAGACACACCTGAGGTATAGGTCAACTTGTATTGTATTAGAGGGTGTAGACTTGTTGATTGTTTCACAGGGCAATCTTACACCTGAGGTATAGGACAACAAATTTTATTAGAGGCTGTAGACTTGTTGAGGCAGACACACCTGAGGTATAGGTCAATTTGAATCTTATTAGAGGGTGTAGACTCCTTGATTGTTTCACAGTGGAATCTTACATCTTCTATCCACAACTGTCCCACATAATCATCCACCCTCTATCCACAGCTGTCCCACATAATCATCCACCCTCTATCCACAGCTGTCCCACATAATCATCCATCCTCTATCCACAGCTTCCCACATAATCATCCATCCTGTATCCACAGCTGTCCCACATAATCATCCATCCTCTATCCACATCTGTCCCACATAATCATCCATCCTGTATCCACAGCTGTCCCACATAATCATCCATCCTCTATCCACAGCTGTCCCACATAATCATCCATCCTCTATCCACAGCTTCCCACATAATCATCCAACATGTATCCACAGCTGTCCCACATAATCATCCAACCTCTATCCACAGCTTCCCACATAATCATCCATCCTCTATCCACAGCTGTCCCACATAATCATCCAACCTCTATCCACAGCTTCCCACATAATCATCCAACCTCTATCCGCAGCTGTCCCACATAATCATCCATCCTCTATCCACAGCTGTCCCACATAATCATCCAACCTCTATCCACAGCTTCCCACATAATCATCCAACCTCTATCCACAGCTGTCCCACATAATGACCTGGGAGAAAGTCTCACCTGTGTTGGCCTTGTCCTACTTCTCCAGACAGTACCCGCCCCACCCCCTCACAGCACAGTACGCCATCAGAGTTCTGAGAGCCCAGCCTTCAGTAAGTCAGTGTGTTCAACATTTTTACCAGCGCTGTATTCATTTACTTTGCAAATATTTAACTCATCCAACAACAAGTCAGTGTGATATTAATTCTCTAACCTTTGTTTCTCTTCTTCAAATATTAAACTCATCCAATAACAAGTCAGTGTGATATTAATTTTCTAACCTTTGTTTCTCTTCTGCAGGAAGTTTTGTTGTTCTACATACCACAAATTGTGCAAGCCTTGCGCTATGATCCTGTAAGTCACATATATTTATTCAGTCTTAGTCTGACTAGCAAGCATAGAATGGTTTGGTTTGTTACAAGGATAGGTTAGGTTATAGCTTAATTGGACTACTGTCTTCTACAGATGGGGTATGTTAGTGAGTTTATCCTGTGGGCAGCCAAGAAGTCCCAACTTCTGGCCCACCAGTTTCTGTGGAACATGAAGACAAATATCTACCATGATGAAGAAGCTACAATGAAAGATGGTAAAACTAACAGCTTTTTATTTAAGTTATGCTAATATAAATAGATCTATGTATCAAACCAAGTTCACTTGTAATAAAAACATTTAAAAAGTCAACAATATAGTATTGGAAGCATAAGGGATTTGAGCAGCATATGGAAGTCACTGTAATTCTCTTTTAATGATTGACTAAAGAATAAAATACATTTCTTTTGTTGTGTTTCCCAGAATTTATTGGTGAAAAACTGGAGGAAATGGAAAAGAAAATTAAACAACAATTATCTGGGACTGCTCTAAAATTTTATGAAAGAGAATTTGATTTCTTCACCAAAATTACTGATATCTCTGGCATAATTAGGTAAATAGCTAGACAGTGGATGATTGTTGTAGTACTTCTGTTTATGGGGTTGATCATTGTTGGCTGTATGTACAATTTTCAGACCTTTCCCTAAAGGGAGAGAACGCAAACAAGCCTGTCTGGATGCTCTTTCTAAAGTACAACTACAACATGGGTGTTACCTCCCTTCTAACCCAGAGGCCATTGTGTTGGAGATAGATTACTCATCAGGAACTCCTATGCAAAGGTAACTCTGTTCTTGTAAATTGTTTGCATCCCCCTAACATTGTTTAACTTAACTGGTTTATAATGCCAAAGAAATTATGATTTTCAACACTTAATACAGTCTATAAAAGAAAGGTACATTGCATTAGTACTTTGAAACCCCATTATAAATTAAATCAAAACAGTGGCATTAATTTTTTTTTTGTGTATTTGTTTATTTCCGTGCTTGTTTCACTTATGTCTTTTGGTATGCTACAATCTGCAATTTCATCTTGTCTTATCAACCACCTTTACTTTCCCAACATGAGTTAGGTTCCCATTAGAGCTGAGTGGACTCAGCAAAGTCCCGCACACTTGAGCCTGTGATCTCTTCATGTCTGTGGTCTCCCAGTCCTAGAAATATTTTTTTCAGTACAAATACAAATTTCATTAAAATTAAAATACAATTATAGTTGCTCAACATCAAGACACCTAAGTCCACCCAGCTCTGGTGGGTTCCTGAATCATGTTAAGGAAAGAAAAGGTGGATGGGCATAGATTTGACAAAACTATTCTTCACATGTCGATGTCAGAGACATATGAGAGCTCTAATTAAGTTGCCTGAAAAATATCTTTACTTTTCTTTTTTTTTCTATAATCAAGACAAAAAATTTTGACCTGTCATTTTTGTTATCTTTCATTAGTGCTGCCAAGGCTCCGTTCCTGGCCAGATTTAAAGTCCAACACTGTGGCATCAATGGCCTTGAAAGGTTGGCCTCCTCTGAGACAATGACCAGTTTGGCCATAGAGAAGAAGATCATGTCCGAGGGTTCAGGTGTGGACAGTGCTAAGGCTGTGCTACAGATCCACTGGCAGGCTTGTATCTTCAAGGTTGGGGACGATGTCAGACAGGTGAGCTCAAGTTTTTAACCAATCAGCACACTGGCTTTTTTTTACTCACATCCAAAGCCTAGGCAAGTTTAAAATACTCACATCATGTGTCCAAGTCAAGTTGATTATTATCTTGATCAACCTACCGTGAAATAAATATTTTCAATATTTCAATAATGAGTCCAAAAAACAATTTTTTAATTTACTTTACTGATTCCATTCTTGTTTGTTATCCATTTAATTTCAAATTTTAATTTCAAACTTCCCTGAATTTCTTGGCTCATCTCAAGTTTGTGTTTTTTCTACATTATGTTTTCAGGACATGCTGGCTTTACAGGTGATAGAAATGTTCCGCAACATTTTTGAGCAAGCCGGGTTAAAGTTATACCTGGCCCCATACAGAGTGGTAGCCACAGCACCAGGGGTGAGAATCTTTGTCTTCCTGCCTCGCATTAGTTGATGCGAGTTCATTCACATCATTTTTTGTTTGCTTCTGTATTTCAAAGAGTTGACACGTTTTTACATGTTGATAGATGAGGTGGTAAAAGCAATAGTTTGAGCATTAAAAAAAAATTACTATTTTTTATCCTTCTAAATCTAATAACAAATATCTTTTTAAATTTACAGTTTCTAAATCTAATGCTTATAAACATTTTTTTTTATTTGTGTTTTTTTTTTTCAGTGTGGAGTAATAGAATGTGTTCCCAACAGCAAATCCAGAGACCAAATTGGTCGGCAGACTGACATCACACTGTTTGAATATTTCTTGGCCACGTTTGGGGATGAGCAGTCTCCAGCTTTCCAGGAGGTAATGGAGAATGCACTGGTTTTTTTACAATTGTACATTTTGCAATGAGTCATAAGGATACTATGATTTTTAGAAAACAATGTGATTTAATTTGTTGTAACAGAGAAATTGTACTGTTCTGATCATGTAGGAGAACATAAAGAGGCGTCTATAAAGGCATCTATGCCTCTGAACTTGAAATTAAAAGTGAATTTCTTTTTTCAGGCACGTCACAATTTTGTGGTGTCCATGGCTGCGTACAGTATAGTCAGCTTCCTGCTTCAAATCAAGGACAGGCATAACGGCAACATTATGATCAATACAACAGGACATATTATACATATTGGTGGGTCTTCTTGTTTGGTCCATTTAGAAATCTCAACAACTTAGTTAAAATTATTGTATTTTCTATTTACTTTAACAAAACATATGCTTTTACTAAATAATTTCTAAAATGTATTGTATTTGAGATCTAAATAAATGTTTAAGGATGGAGCAACTAATGGGTCTATTTCACTCTTATCAGCAATGTTTTCTATACTAATTAGTAGGTTAACAAAATTAATAGGATAAAAGACATTTGTATCTGAACACGTTCAGTATGTTGAGAACTTTCTCTTTCAGATTTTGGCTTCATGTTTGAAAGTTCACCTGGAGGAAATCTTGGCTGGGAACCAGACATTAAACTAACAGAAGAAATGTTTCGAGTTATGGGAGGGGCAATGGATGCTCCCCCTTTCCAGTGGTTTATGGAACTTTGTGTGCAGGGATTTTTGGCTGTCAGGTCTGTTGATAGAGAATTCTTTCATGGCATTTGTTTTAAATGTTTTAATTTTAATACCCAGTTATACCTCATATGGTGTAATTACTTATTGCCTGTTTTAATCATGTTTTATAGCTAAAGGACCCTTGAAATCTGATGGTCAAAAGGAGTAGAGTTTATCTGTTTCTGTTGCATTGTAATACTACAACTTGACCAAGCTACCCCTAAAACATTTCTATCTATTTTTTATCCATATGTAACAATAGTTAATTTCTCTTTCAAACATGATAGTCCACGGAACAAAAGTTGAGTTCACCTGTTTCTGTGACTTCGGCACATGAAGGGATAGTGTAGTCAGCACTATGCCTAGTCACCTTTACTTTCCCTAACATGAGTTAGGTACTCATCAGAGCTGCTTGGGCTCTGGGACGTTCTTTCTTGAACCCAGATTTGAAATCAAGACTTTTGGGTTAGCACTCTAGCGCTCTACTTATAGGCCACGCTGTCCCTCAGTGTGAGGGGGGATAAACAACAACCACCCAGATGTGTGAGTGGGGTGATGAAGATAATACCAGCCTGGTTATAGTTTGGAATTAACAAAGTCGTATCCAAAAGATAAATGTCCTTTATTAAACAATCAAATTAATTCCCTACCTAACTAGCCTATTCTATACCCTCTACTTCTACTGTCTACCGTTTCCTAGATCTATCTATCTGACCGTTTCTATCTCACGATCTACCTCTAATTCTCTACCTAACTCTGACCGCTCTCTTCACTAATTATCATCTGTTACCTAGCCCTACACATCTCGACCGTCTCTAACACCTAACATCAAGTCCGCCGCTGATCTCACTACTAGCCCACGCCTCAGTGGTCAGCTGACTGTCCCATGTGACCGGTCAGCTCCTGTACGTCCATTGGTCTCTCTACCCAACTATCTATAGTCTGTTTCAGCTAACCTCTATCTACTTGACCTAAACTAGCGTCATCACACTCAGACACAGTGTTCTGTGGTGGCAAAAATTATGCCTCACCTATCAAGCTTTGCTACACTAATCATGGTATTTCTTTTCCTCTCCAGACCCTACCAGGATGCAATCATCTCCTTGGTATCTCTCATGTTGGATACAAGGTTGCCTTGTTTTAGAGGTCAGACAATCAAACTTCTCCGCGCAAGATTTGCACCCCAGGCCAGTGAGAGAGAGGCGGCAAACTTTATGTTAAAAGTTGTACGAGACAGTTGTCTCAACTGGCGTGGTAAAACTTATGACATGTTGCAATACTATCAGAACCAAATTCCTTACTAGAATATCTATAAAAACATTGCATTTATTTATTTTTGTTAAACATATTTTAAGTTTTATGAATGTTGATCAAATTTATTTATTTTTGAGGTCAATTGCAATTTTATTGTATAGAGTATTATTTTATAAGAGCATTGTAAAATTATAGATGGATCAATAAAGGTGAAAAACATTAATAAATTAAAATAATTTAGTACAACGATCAAAATGTTTAGTATAAATTACAGAGATATTTCAAAATAATTGTATTTTTTTCAAAACTCAGTTTCACTTTTATATTTTTAATGATAATTAATCTTGAAACTACAAATCAAAAAGTAAGTGTAAGTTGCTAAAAATACTCCGCCTATAGTTCAAATATATTTTTTTCCAATCTGTGATAGACCTATTCATGGTTGTACTACTTGTTTTAAAGTGAGTTCATATTGGGGTATATTTATCAAAACAGCTGACATTAGGGTAAATTACCCTGTCAATAAGCTGACATAGAAGTAAATTACCCTGTCAATTGAGTTTACTTACCCTATAGGTATATAATATGGCATTTAACTTAAGGAATTAGCAATGTACAACTACTCAACTAATATTTTGTTCAGTCAGGTTTTTTAATGTTTTTTTTAATGGTATGATTTTTTCTACTGTTATTTTTTTTCTACTTAAATGTTGGCGAAGACTACCTAGACAATAACAGTTTATACGTTTGTTTAGCCTACTGATTATACAGTCAAACATTATTTGAATAGTCCAGCAGTTTATAATTATTAAATTGTTTGGACAGTCTGTGTACTCATTCAATGTTCCTTTAAAGATTTAATAGACAGCAAAATCAGTTGTTTTTTTAATATGTTGAAATTTCAAAGTTTGTGAGAGCTCTGTTTCCTTAAACTAGTAGTGAAATGGGAAAAAAGGTATGTTAGGTATGTAACTTAAACTGTTTGGTTTATTACTTTTGCTGTTGAGGTTTTCAACAGGGCATTATATAACTAGCTTTAAAGTGTATGTAGATAACACAATGTTTTATATGTCATCATATGAAGAAGTGCCATAATAACTGGAATTTCTTGAATTTCTTTAAATTTAAAGTTGTGCCAAATGGTTGTTAGTGAATAACTGGATTCTCTTTTGCATGACATTTGTAGCGTACACTTTCTATCTTAGATTAGGGTTTAATTTGTTTTGTTTCCTCTTGTGTATGTCCATGGTTCTAACAGAGATACATGAGAAGGACACAGGGAAATGTTGGTTGTGCATTAGCCGGGCTGCAACACACTTCTTGGCTATGACCAAAACATTGTTGTGACTTGATTTTAAGTGGGTTGTTTAACATTAAGCTAATAGTTGTCTCCCTGCTTATCATGTATTTCTTTGGCTTGGTGCTATCGTACTGAATGTAGAGAAAAATCAACCATGTTTGCTTCAAAAAAACCTTTATGGAAATCCAATTTTTAAAAAAAGTTGTAATACCATAACAACATATGTATAATTATACAATACATTTTATTAGAGCCAATGAAGCTGTTTGAGAATTTTAAGGTCTGTCAGTTAAGAGTTAATTCTGCACTGTGATATACCCTGTCCAGTCTGCTGTTTAAAAAATATATAAAATATTACTATGTTATATATTTGCTTATCATTTATCCATTCACCCTAACCCTGTAGAAGTAATTTGTAGAATATTATGCTTTTATTTTATTTATTTTTTGTTTGTCCTTTGAGTAATGTTTTTATACATTCCTCTCTGCTAAAAGCAAATAGTTGGGCTCATTATTTTATTTTTGTTATACATTTTTAAACTCCTATTTGTTTTTGTTTTTTCAAGTGTGAGATATTTATTGCATTTATGTTTTGTAAGTTCAATATTTTTTGCATTTATGTTTTGTAATATAAAAAAATATAAAAATAAAAATTCATTCCGTTTATTTATTTTGAACTGTTTGTTTGTATACAGTAGTCAAAAGAGTTATCTCCTATTTTGAAAATTTATTATAACCTTTTAAATTAAAATAAAGTACCCCTGTTTATAAACAATCATAAATCTACATAAATAATGTTTTAAAATGTGGGACATCATCCATAAGCTATTTAATTAAACTAGGCAAAAAAATATACTTAAGAAAGTGTTAATGTTGATAATCTTTGGGCTCACAGTTAAGTAGTCTTGTTAAAGAATGAACTCAAGACATTAAGAGTGTGTGTCTGGTCATTTGTTTAGATATAGGAGTGAATAGAGGGAGTGTAGAGGTAATCAGAAAGTGAGTGCTAGTTTTTTTTTTGTGATTCATTCGTCCACGTGTCAAGTTTGAAATAAATCGGACTGCTAGAAGTGACCGAAATTTTGCTTGTCAGTTTTGATCCATGAATAAGACAAAAGAAAGTCAGAGGAATCAAGCTGGTAAAAACTTGACTACTTTTTTTTGTTTCTACCTATTTTGTGATTAGTGTTTAAAAGTGGTGAGGCTTTGTAGGCTTACGAGTATGTACTAGATCTAGTCTAGAGGGAATAAGAGTTCGTGGCCCTAAAAATGGTTACGTTTTTCTCATGGAATTCTTAGCACATACAACACTGTTATGTGGAACTCACAATTTGGTCATGTAAAATGCCCGGTTTTTCTGGGAATGGCATAGGGCATAGGCGGATGTGGGGGTGACTTGATGGGGACTGACCCCCCCCCCCCCCCCCCACACACACACACACACACACAAAGTCTAACGACCTTGTTCCCGTCGTGGCATTCTAAAATCTAACTGAGCGCTTCCACGGCCATCAGATAGGGGAAATTTCCATCAGATTGGAAAGTTTGAATAAATGGTTCCTTGAAAAAGTGCAACGGAAAAATGCGCAAATTCATTATAGTAAAACCTTTTCATTTGGTCATAGATATGTATCGTGGTAAAAGGTTTTATCATGCCAATTTGGCTGACCGATAGAAAAATCGCGGACACTTGATAATTTTGTAGATGACGAATTCTACGTGCTGCCCCCCCCCCCCCCCCCAAATAAATAAGAGTGAAGTCGATCATAAAATAGAATTTAGCAGTAATGAGTAAGTCAGTTTATGTGTTTTGTCACTGTTCGATGTATTGATTTGTTACTTTTTTTGTTAGGCTGTCATCCTAACCGTACGGCGCTGTAGATGGTAATCGTAACGGGTTTTAAATGTTCTAAATAACTATAAAGAAAACTGTTGGTCACTATATTAATATTATCTATTGAATACCTTTACAAAATACTAAAATTTAATGAGGCAACCCACTCGTTTTATTATATAAAGTTATTTAAATAGTGGTGTATTGTTATTTTCTTCTTTTTGGTGCATAATTGAATTAGACCTATATAAAAGCTTTGACTATTATTAAAACATTTTGTTTATGAATGAATGAATTTTTTTTTTAACTAAAAGCCAATGAGGAAAAACTGCACAAAATATGACAAAAGGATTTTAATTTGCGCTAGAGGTTTTTTTATTAGATTCTAGCTTTTACGGAAGAAAATATTTTTGCTGTGGATCTAGACTAGGCCCTATTATTTTATATTTTATTAGTGTTTTACATTTATTTCAATGTAGGTCTACAAGGCGATTGACGCTGAGAAACACATGGAGCATCAAAGCTAGTCTATATTTTTAACTGCTAATTCTCAAAACAATTCGCCTTCAGTCACAGAACTTACTACGACTAACTACGAGGCCTACAGTACTACTGGATCTAGATTCTACTAACTATTGGTTTAGTTAACATGTACATTATCTAGATCTTCTATTAATAATTATCATTATTAACTATTCAACCTCTCTGGATTTCTCACTAAATTTATTAGTTCGACCCTCAGTCTATTAAAAAAATAAAAATAACTCAGGCTGTGAGTGTGAAAGAAATGAGCCCTGAGTGAGTGAGCTCCCAGTCAGTAGTGAGTAGTCACAGGCCTCTCTCTAGTCTCTATCTATACTATACTCTATACTATAGCATTCTCTATAATAAATAATAAATTAAATAATATAATATTTTATATTGTATTATGACTAGACTGTTTTATATATCTGTCACTAACAGAGCCCCCCCCCCCCCCCCGAAGAAAGTCAGTCCGCCCCCATCCCCAGAAAATTTAGGTTGCTTTAGAAGATCATACTGACTAAAGGACAGGTAGACCCATCTTCTATAATCTAGATCAGTTTCCTACTTTTAGCCACTATATTTTCTAAATAAATTCTAATGTGTTGGGGGGGGGGGAGGCTTAACCCGTACCCATAGAGATGCCTGAAAGAAACTCTGCACTCAAACCACTTATAGGCGGTAGTATTATCGAGTATAGATGACATTATTATTGTGTAATTTTTTGGCAAAGGCTTTTTTATTCAATGTTTTCTCTAGAATCAATGACGTCATATTATTCTGTGTACTTTTCCAGCTTTAGAATATATCCTATATGGCATATATGGTCCATGTGACGTCACGTTTTGTTTTTCGTTTGGCTGTGAAAGTTTTTACTTTCCTTGTGTTTTCTCTATAGTGTTCCCAACAGATAGATAGAGTGAGAGAATAGTGAAACTATTATTATAGATACTACATATGTAATTGACAATTGTATATCCATGTAGTATATGATTTGTTAATATTTTTATGAGAAATTAGTTAGAGGTAGTGATTATTGTACACCGGGTAAAGTAGCATTAATTATATTTGTTTTTGAAAAACATTTCAGACTTTGCTATGAATAGTTATGAACCACATGATGACTATCCAGCTATTGTTATTGACAATGGATCCAGCACCTGTAGAGTTGGATTAGCTGGAAGTGATGCACCTCTTTCTGTATTTCCTAGCCTGATTGGCAAAAGAAAGCAGAAATTAGGTAGGCTATATACATATATATCTCCTCTTAGTTGGCCTTGTAAGTAAATGAGTTAGATAATGATGGGTTTGAGAAAAGGGTAATAGAAATTTTGCTTGGTATAATTTTTTAACAAGTTGACCTTCAAATGGCCAAACTCCACTTTTAAAAAATGTTCTCAATTTTGTTTTCCTTAACATCTTTATTAATAACTTACATTAAAGTTTTGTATAATAATAGTGAAACATATGGCCACGAAATTTTTTGTCATGTTGTCTTGGTGGATTTAGAATGCAACGTTTTATAAAACTTATGGATTTAATACAGTCTGGTTGTATTAAAGCGATACATATATATATACTAGCTTATACCCATGCATCGCTACAGATTTCCATTCTCCACTTCCCTGTGGTGTAATTTAAACCACAGACGAACACGTTTCCCCTGGCTTCCACGCCCAGGGAGAGCCCTCCCCATGCATGAAACGCTTGACTTGCACCACCCCACCTGCAAAGACAAAGTTGCTATACAGATGACACAGACTGACACACAGCCTGGCCACTTATAGATATAGATATAATTTTTAATATATATATATATATATATATAATTATATAAATTATAATCCCCATAGGTGTGGACAGACATTATGTTGGAGATGAAGCCCAGGACAAAAGAGAACTTTTAAATCTCAGTTACCCACAGGAACATGGTATCATAGTCAACTGGGAGGACATGCAGAGGGTCTGGGATCATGCCTTCTTCACAGAGCTCAGAGTCTCACCTGAACAACAACCTATTCTTATCAGCGAGTCGCCATTAAATCCTAAGGGCAATAGAGAAAAGATGGCACAGGTGAGGTCAACGTGGTTATACTATAGTTTTTTGTGTGGTTATACTATAGTTTTGCTGACCACACCATTCTTTCTTGTGCCTAAGTCAAGAATTATAAGAGCTATGCTTCATCTGCCTGATTGATCATTAGGTCAGAAAGAGGAACTTCACTCTAACAATGTTTATTATTACGTGTTAAGTGGTAAAGAGGTGTTAAACTGATAACATAAGAGACCTAAATTTGAATTACTGTTAAGAGTGGTTCAGTTTTATGGGACCTCCAATTAAATGGGCATTTACTTATGTAATTTGATGTGAAGGATGGTTAGGTCATGAGATAATAAATTCTCCTTTGTGTCCACAAAACTCTCTTATCTGTATAAACATGTGTTATTTTGATTAACATATCTTAGCACATCAAAAGTTATTAAATTGTATTTTGTTTGTATTTTATCAGTAATGATGGCTTTCAATTTTTTTCCTAAAGGTCATGTTTGAGGTTTACAACACCCCAGCATTCCACATAGCTTTTGAGCCATTGCTGAGTCTCTATTCAGCTGGTCGAGTCACTGGCACCATTGTGAGCTCTGGCGACGGCGTCACTTTTACTGCCCCTATTTTCGAAGGTTCAGCCCCACATCATTGCATACTGCGTTCTGACTTTGCTGGCCGCGATTTGACTCTTTACCTACAACACCTGCTGTATAAAAAAGGTTACTCTTTTACAACTTCGTCAGAGCTGGAGACAGTGAAAGATATTAAAGAGGAAGCGTGTTATATTTTAAATAAAAGCAGCACTAAATCCTTATCCTCTTTAAAACCAAAGACTTTCAAGCTGCCTGACGGTACACCAATTCAGTTGGACCAGGAACAGTATATGTGCCCAGAAATTTTATTTAAACCAGATAAAGTGTTTAACACTGGAGAAGGTCTACCTACTATGGTTTATAACTGTATAAGCAGCTGTGATATCCATATGAGAAAAGAATTGTATAGCTTTGTTGTTTTAACCGGGGGTACAACTTTTATCCCTGGATTTTCTGAGAGATTACAGAGAGAGCTGCAAGCTGTGACTCCGACAGCACTGACTTCAGTGCGAGTGGTGGCCATGCCCGAGAGAAAGTACCATGTGTGGATAGGGGGATCCCTGCAAGCCTCTTTGACTACTTTTAACCAGATGTGGATTACTAGAAAGGAATACAATGAGTACGGTCCCAACATTGTACACAGAAGATGTTCATGAAACTTTTAGAGAACTAAAAATGTGTTAGGAAAGCTTTCATGTAATGTTTATTGTCTTACTGAATAGCATTGTCATCTTTATTAGCCAGTGTAAAGAATTATGATCTGGGTAAAGAAAGTGTAACCCCCCCCCTAATATATACTTTACCAGAGTCGTGGTTCCCCCCCCCCCCCCCCCCCCAGAAAGAAACTCTGCATACTACTTCATGAGCCAGCAGTAAGCTGCAATTTTATATTGAATACCTTGTACATTTTAAAACGTACAAACATTTATAGAGATGATAGTTGACAGAACTGTTTATATATTTATAAGCTCGTCAAACAGATGACTAAAATGAAATTGTTTCAAATAAAGTGTTTTATTGTGATACCTCCTTATCTTTACAACTGATTAAATAATGCCAATATTTAAAATACAGATGAACCATGTAAATAAAAATTACATTTACATATTATGTACATTAACATAATTTTACATTAAAAATTTATTTTTTACAATCATTGAATTTTTTTACTTTCATATGACAAAAAAAAAACAAGGAATGTCACAATTTATACAATCACACAGCACAATAAAACCATTTTTAAGATGGAAAATAAGTAAAACAATAGTTCAATCTTCCTTAATTGTGGTTAGCTAAACATGGAACTAATCTTGTTTTCAAGATTAAATTACCTTAGACAACTTGAACATGAATTAACATGACTCACGAATCAGTCATATTATTTATAGTCACAGTGCTTGTTCAACAATTTTTCTTAATAGGTCTACCAATAGATGTTAATACTTTAATTAAGCTCATATTTTGATACTCTACATTTTTAATAAATACCCAACTATATTCTCTGAGAAAACCTAACTTTTTTTGTGAGTGCTCTTACACATTTTATTTTTATTTATTTAATTTGTTCATATGGTATAGCGGAGCAGGAAGTAGAGGTCAACAAAGAAGACAACTAATCCGACAATAAGCCCTGACATCATTTGCTGAAAATAAAAAAAAAAGAATACATTTACTTGTTAATAATAGGCAATCAATACTCAACTAGCCTGCTTAAATTGAATTTCTGTAGGAATAAATTAGAAAGTAAAACAAAATGACTTATATCAGTTTTAACTATTACATTTCTGGTCAAATAAAGCTTTTACTTTGGTAATATGATTATAAGCATCCTGCTTTACAAATATGTTGACTAAACTCAGGACAATCAGTTGTATCATCCAACTGTAAAAATGTGACTTCTAAAATCCTTAGTAATATACCAACAATATATTGGATACTAATGTGAAACACTACTGGGTAAAGTGGTCACAACAAGAGACACTGGACCAAGCTTACTACACCAGCAAAAAACACTGGATTAAGCATACACCACTAAATAGGCTTTCAACACAAATTACTTTTTACTCAACTCACCATAGCAAGTGTATGACCAAACATATACTCAGTACTTTTATATCCAAATGCAAATCCAGCAACAACAGTGAGAAAGAAGTTAAAAACTGTGATCAACTGTTTGTTCAAAGATTTTACTGAAGAAAAATCAATGTTAACTTTATAAATTAGAGAAAGACACAACTGTATTAATTATTTAATTATTTAAATTTTTAGTATTTGTATTAAACACATCTTTATTTTTTTTAACTTAACTGTTAAATAAATTACTTGATTTTTTAATGAAATTACAACTATCCATTCAATTTTAAGTTTCTAATTTATAAGTTTTATTTTGAAATTATCATCTGACTGTCTTTAATTAATGATTTTATATAACTATTTCTTTCCTATTTAAAAGAATCCATTTATATCATCAAAAAAGGTATTTACCTTCTTCTTGAAATGTAAAATTTTCATGGGACTGAAAAAACACAATGTAAAGCACTGAACAAAAAATGTTTTATTGAAGAACGCAAAAAAATATTTTTTAATAATTTAATAACTGTATTATATTGATTATATTTTTAAAAAATTGTTCAAAAGGAGAGACTATATAAATTCTCCAACTATGAAGTTATAAAATCTCACCTTGGGTCCAAGATTGCGTGTCATCCTTTTGTACTCCCTGTTTTCTTCCAATATTTTCAGTTTATTAATCCTTGCCTCAAGTACAGGGTTCTGCAATTTTTATAACAAGCATGAGCTTATAGGCATACATACTGTATTTTATATTTTCAATTAAAAAACTGCAACTAATCCAGATGATATAAACAATATATTGAGAACAAAAGATTGCAAAATACTGGGTAACATACCCTAGGTGGTAAACTGATGGACTGGGGTATAAGGAGAGCATCTTCAACTATTTCATGCAGAAATACTTTGTGCCCTTTGGGAAAAATGAAAATAGCAGAATATATTAATAATTTGAAACATTTTATTGTTAATTTTTAAACTGTACTCAGAACATTGAGAAACAAATGTAAAATACCCTAGTTTTAGATCTGGCTAATTTCTTTGACCAAAACTTTTAGGGGATTGTGTGGTTGCACTGCACCAAGCCACATTTACATTCTCAACTAAACAGGTACACATTAAGAGTAGGTGGACATTCTACAGTTTAAGACTTTTGAGTTAGTAATCAAATTAACAGACTTAACCTCACCATACAACTTTATTAAGAAACAACAAACAGGAAAAAACTCATTATAGTTGACTGCTTTCTAGACAAATATTTCAGAGTTTAATTATAATGAATGGGTACAATTTCTTAGTGTCAAGATTAGTTATTTGCCTACATTATACCAACCTTCATTCCTTAGTGTGTTGTAGATTTCTCGCACCATTTTTGTTGATATTACTGCTTTATCACTTTCAAGAATTTTCTCATACTCATTTTTGGCCTCTAATGTTGTAGATGCACACTTAATAACTTGTTGTAATGTTTTTCTGATATTTAATGTCACTAGCAATTCTGGGAAATTACATGGCTTTTCTTCCATTTTTCCAATAGAACAAGGACTATCGGCCTAAACTATTAGCTAATACTGTCTGTTAATACCTAGTCACTACTGTCACTGCTTCTTTCAGTTCAACATCACCATCCATTCACTAGATCCAGTCGATCTTATTTTTAGTATCTAAGACAAAGTAATAAGTATTAGTAATTAGTAGGCATTAGGTCAGAGGTTTAGTCTTTACTCTAAAAAAACTTTGTGTTAATAATAAAATAATGATAATACTTAGGCGTAGGTTGTAGCATTTGGACAAAGGGAGATAATTATACAAAAACCTGTCAAGAGCTCTTGACTGATATTTCAAATTTTGTTTTCACTGCGGTCTTATAAAATTTAAATTAATATCATGTTAATTTCAATACATGAAGCAACCACATTATCAAAATCTTAATCTACTGAGGTTCAGCTATAACCTGGTGTAATAATTTAAATTTACTTTTCATTTTTCAATTTGTCTTTAAAAAAATTATTTGAAAACAATATTGAATATAGGCCTACCTATGTGCTCTAAATCAACTTTATTTTAATATATTAACATTTGCCTGCACAAAAAACTAATCGGTGGTTCTTATTTTTATAAAGAAATTGTGATTTAATTTTAAAAATACATTTTTTTATGAATTTTTAAAGATTCAAACTTTCATCTGCCATGTTTTCTCTGATCTAGCTAGTAGCTAAGCTAGGCCTAGGGCCTAATAATTTTATTAGGCCCTAATTAATTAGTTTAGGCCTATAGAATAGATCTAAATTTCATCGATATTTATTCGACATCACCATATTAATTTTAATATTTTTTAAAATATCATCATGTGACTCAGACTTAGTCACTGACTGACTGGATTTCAAGGGGAAAAAACAAGGTAATCTATCGTTTTGGGTACGTAAAATCGCTCGCGGCTATTAATGTACGAAAACGTTACCTCATTATCAAGGCTGTAATAGAAGTATATTGTGATATGTTTGTGTCAAATATTATAGATAAATGAATAATAAACCTAAATCAATGGCTAAATATATCAATATAGGCCAGAAATTAACTTTAAACAGCAGTGTCTGCAAGCAAGATTTGCTATATAAACAGCAGCCATTTGTAAAATAGAGTGACTCCCGCCTGAATCTCACGCTTGAAGTCTATAAAAATAAAACTTTAACAAGATGGCTACTATAGTAAATGAGCATGGTTGTATCTGTTGGAAACATCGCTGGTGTTCATTTATTACTGAAAAGTTTTAATTCAATTGAATAAAAACAGGTACTTAAATGAAACAAGGAAACATTTTTGTATTTTTCAAAACATAAATCCTCCTCAAAATGTGAAAGAATTATTAAAATTTAAGGAGTCACCTGGTTTTCACATTACAAGTCGCGGGCGATTTTACGTACCCAAAACGATAGATTACCAAAAACAAAGATTGGAAACAATTCCTTTCCTAGATCTGCAAGCAAAGAATGAAAATAAAATTCGAAAGAGAGAATGTATGCAACGGTAATAGGGTTTATTTCGAAAAGTTGCTTATAATCTATTAGGCTAAATCTAATTATGATAGATCTGACACAATTCTAGACCAGTTACCAGTGAAGTAGATCTAGATCTAAAGACAAAGTTTTGTTTACACAGGAAGACGAATGATCACTGGTGTTCAGCTACACTAAACACCGAAAATAAACGAACCGATACACCTGTACTGTTATCGTAAAAAGAAGCTATCCTTTCAAAGTATCTGAAACAAATTTCGAGTTGCTTATTGAGTGACTGATAGTGCAATACAGAAATATGACAGTTTTTATTACTAGCTACTCCTGTAGCATGTCCGACACCCAGCCCTCGAAGACTAATAAAAAATATATTTTATATAGATCTAGATCTAGATTTAGAAAATAAATAGCTTTTAATGCAGCTGTTTGAATTTGGCGTTGTCTCCCATCGAGCCTCATCTGCTCTTTTTATTTTTTCATTTTCATCCTCACAATTTTACTTTAAATATAATAAAGAAGTCCAAATAATTTTTATAACCGTCAGATAGCCTACCTAATAATCTTTGACATTTGACGGGGTGGGTGTAGGGGTGGGGGGTTAAGAGCTCAAGATAGGTTACATGTCGCAGATGTGGTTTATGTCCGGGGTGTAGGTTACGGTCAGTGTTTCTTCCAGACTTTTTTCTCCGGGGGGGGGGGGGGCACTTGAAATTTTCGGGGGGGGGGGGGATAGACTTTCTTCAGGGGGGGGGTAAACTTTCTTCAGGGGCCCCCCCCCCTCCCCCGAAGAGATGCCTGGAAGAAACTCTGGTCTATGTCTAGTGGGCTTTGTCGATTGATTGGGGCGATAATTTGCGTTCTTCTTCATACCCTGAGTGTCTTGTGCCGATTTTGTTTACACTATCCGGACGTCTGAAGCAATATAAGCGTCTCTGCTGATCCATTGAATCGGCAACTATCTTATTAAGTTGTCCTCCAACGAAGATATTTAGGCATACATGCAATGATTTCGAATGACAGCGACCACTTCGCCCATTTGCTGTTATGACAAATGTAAGCACACAGAGACACTGCCTATCGGTAATCATATTGCTAACAATAAATTGCAAAATAAGTCAATATAAGATCAGCTCGGGCAGTACGAGACTAGAAGATCCGTGTGGTGTTATCAGGATAGTTGTAATGTTGGTCGGCAAGAAATTCACCGCAGCCACCCCCCCCCCCCCCACGCACATTGTTTGAATGTCATAGGAGACATTAAATGATTATTAGTTAGCTTCTTAATGTGATTAAGCTCCTTGAATCAAGCAACTCATTTTCAAGTTAAAAGGCTTTTTAAAAAGTTAAAATTATAAATTAGGCTAAATATTATATTATTTAATAAATCAAACATTGAAAATATTGCATTCGATTAGTATTTGTAGTAAAAAAAAAAGTTTAGCTGAAATTAAATTATTTTAATTTTCAAAAGAGCGCTAGCCTAGGCCTAAATGAGTTCCTCTGATGGAAACAGGACAGATTGTAGTTAAAAGGATTTCATATTCAAAATGGCTGCTTCATTGTGGTGGGATGAACCGGAGACGACGACTAAACCAGATCAACAGAGCTCAACAGATGATCTGTTGGTGTTTGGCTACGCTTGTAAATTATTTCGCGATGACGAAAAAGCAAAAGATATCGATAAAGGCAAACTTCTTATTCCTTGGATGGGTGATGAAAGACTCATGATTGACAGGTCTGTGCTCAGGCAGTTCAACATTTCATAAACAAAGGTTTCGTTTCGTAATCTATCGCGGCTGAAATATTCGCGTAATGACATTCTCTTGCTTTTCAGCCTTTTTATAGTTTTATAATTAATATTGGCCAAACGCCTGCTTGGTGTATGATGAGAATAACCACGCAGTTTCCTTCAACCTTGAACTAAGTTCAAATGCTCAGTCATGCTGCTTGCCACTGCCCACTGCTTGGATGTAATTTGGTGGACATTGATTTGAACAAAAAGCCTTGGAAATTTAATATCTAGAATTGAGATCTACTCCAGTCTGAATCTTCTATAGTCTCTATACACTAGTCTATAGAATTTAGGCCTAGATCCATAACTGTATTGGCCCTATATAGGCCTATTTATATTTATTAGGCCTACTAAATCTATAACTGACATTCTTCTATTATTAGAATCTAGCTGTAGACTGGAGGCCCTATTCATTTTTTTTAGATTTTAGGCTAATGCTAGTGTTCAGTTAGTCTAGATCTAAAGTTTAATTTTGTTAAAATAAAATGATAAAGCACCTTGTACTTATATATAATAGATCTAGCCTATATCTTTTGCTCAACGTTTTTTTTTTAATAATTGCTCACTTTTTAAATGTAAGGGATAGACTCACCCAGTTCTTTTTAATTAGATTTTGAATATGTTTTTGTCAATAGTTCCATTTTAAATAGGCCCACAAAATGAATAAAACATTTTGTAATTTGTTGTTTATAAAAGCAATAGTGCTGTTTTTATGAACAAGTTTTTAGACTGTCTTAGCTTTGTAATAAGATCTAGTCATTTAATGAATTTTTTGTTCTTTCTGCTAAATAAGAAGCTTCCTCAATCTTTTGATATCTGACAACAGTAGCAAATCATAAGTTCCAGAAATAAATTTAAAATGCCAGTTTCTGTGTTATGAAGAGCTACGACTAGATGACCTCAACCACCTCTTCATGTTCTTGTCAAAGGATCAGTGCCGCCACATCTTGTATTTGTTGATAAATGAATCAGTTTCAGGAAATATATTTTTTTGGGCATTGTGGATTAGAAGGTGTTCTTTCAGGTGAATGCTGGAGGTTGACCAGAAGATCTAGCATGACACGGATGGGTATGCTTTCAAAACACCACATCATTTGGTATTTTAAAAATAGGTTTGCATTTAATGATTAGTAGAATTTTTTTTTATTTTAATAATTTTAAGATGTCAATTAAATTGTTAAATTATTTATGCTATTATGAAATTTTTTTATATTATTGATGATTACATTTTCTAGCAGGCTGGAGTGTTAAGGTGGGTCATTGCAAAGAGAATATATTTTTATTTTATTTAGAATAACAAATCACAGAAGTTATCAGTCTTTACTTTTGCTTGGCACAGATATGATGGCCGTGGGCATTTATACGACCTTGCTGCACATGACTCAGAGAAGATAGAGGATAAAAATCCAGCTCTTACTGAAGAGGAGGAAGCTATAGAGAAAGCTTGTGAGGAGGAAAGGTACCTAGAGCTGCATACAGATTTACGGGAAGCACAAATATATGAAGGTTAGTATTAAATTTCAGTAAGGTTATTGTTATCATAAAACAGTTTTTTTAAAATAAGTTTTTTTAGATGCAGACATGATGATATAATATTCTGTAGTATATACAGTAATATACAGTATTTTAAAAGTAAATGATTTTCTTTTTCTCATAGAGGAAGAATGGAAAAGGTATTATTTATCACTGCAAGAGGGATACAAGGCTGTTGGTTTTAGCTATGATGAACAGTATTCAGAGGGGCAAGAACAGGCTTTATACACAGGTTATTTTCCTGCTACACTGTTAGGAATTTCTCTTTTATTTAATAAATATATTAAATATTAGCTTTATAAGTTGACATACAGTACTAATTAAATCTATAAACATCTCACATTTTATCATAAGTTTTAAAGATTTGTTTGATTTCAATTTTTTGTAGAACCTGTTAAAGAAGAAGATGACAAACCATTTGTTCCATCTGAAGAACTTCAACTTCCTTCAGACATTCAGCTTGTAGGTGTATTTTTTTTTATTGGTACAGCTTATCTTTTTAGTTTTAATTGAACATTGTTGACATTTTTTACTTGTAATACCAATTACTTATTACATCTTTTACATTTACTCATCTTTTAGCCAAAATGCGGCAAGCATAATGCCCGTATTGAGAAAACAGCCAATTTTATTGCTCAACATGGCATTCAGATGGAGATAATGCTAAAAACTAAACAAGCAGGCAATCCACAATTTGACTTTTTACATTTTGAGAATGAGCTCAACCCCTATTACAAACATGTACTTGGTATGATAAAATCTGGCAAGTACAAACCAACAGAAGAAGAGGAGGATATTAAAAAAGGTTTGCCACTGTGTATTTCACTGCTTCATAGGCATTATTTAGTTGTAACTTTTGCTAGTCCTTTGTTTGAATATGTTTTATAGTTTTAAGCTTAAGACATCTGTTACAAAGACAAATGCTACAATTTACTTAAAATTTAATTTAATGCAAATAAAAATTGGAATATTTATTTTTATTTACAGAGGAGGAGAATAATCACAGCTACCTTCATCCTTCTTTGTCTTCTTTGTCTTCAGTGACACAGTTACCTCCCCCTCCCCCTCCAGTAAGTTTTTTAAGCAGATCAATTATATCATTATGATTAAACACATATTTAAAGAACTAAAGTGACTGCAAGATTTTTTATAGATTAAATAACAAATGTTACATGATGTATTGTAATGCTGTTGTATTTGTTTGTTGTTTTAATACTGAATTTTTTTCATTTTGATTTTATGTTTTAAGAACCTAGAATTAAAGCTTATGTTCAAACAAGTTGTACTATTTCAAATTAAAACATACTTTTTTTTTCTTAAATTTTAAGATTTTTTTAAAGTAAACTTTTGTTGTAGATTGACATGTTAATCAAGAATAATTACAATACTCAAAAACAACTAGTATATCAGTATACAACAAATACATTTGTATGTGGTGTTAAAACAAGAGACTTGTTCCATTCTAATATATAAATTGTTGCATTTGATATTAGGTTTAATTATTTTTTTAATATAAAATGTCAGGCCAAAATTCTAAAGCATGTTGTTTTTGCTTTATCTTGCTATGGTTTACTTCTGTCAATAACAATGCTATACTATTTATACCTGTAAGGTTAAAAAAAATGTAACCAATTTCCACAGCCTTCTAAACCTATAGAGCTGCCTAAAGTATCCATACATGACACACCATATGGGGCTTTAGTCAAGTCCATCAGACAAAACACAGAAACGTAAGTTTCAGTTGTAGAATTTTTTACTCAATCATTTATTCAGTAATATTTGTATTTACTCTTAATTACCTGGCCAGTAAAATTGAAATGCTATTTATCATAAAAAAAGAGATCACTACTTTAGGTCAGTAGGCCAATATGTTTTAACTTAATTGAGTTTGATATATTTAATTATAATGTTTTTTTGTTTATAGTTTGTTGGTAGACCCTTCTTTATGTCTTTTAGTATTGGAAAAACAAACAATACTGTTTTTTTTTTCAGATCCCGTCTTGCTGCACAAAGTATGCATACCAACAATACCCACTATCCCCATGTGTCTGAATATCAGTCTTATTATCACAACCCCCCACCACCTGGTACAGAGCCAGTGACTTTACCTATTGTCAGCTCTCTGAATGGTCAAGAATTTGTGAATCAGCTGTACAGAACAGAAGAAAATAATGGTGATAGCGTCAAAAAAAGGAAAAAAAGATCTTCTAGTTCTGATAGCTCTGGCTCATCCAGTTCGTCCTCTAGCAGTTCTCCCTCCACACAAAAGAAACGGTATTTTTAAGTTTGTCATTATCTCAGAAATTTTTATTTTCAAAGTTATTACACATGTTGAAAACAAAGTGATAAAATTTAAAAAACTGCATTATTGCTGACATTATACCTCAAAAACTTTTCATCTTATTATCAATTTCCTTTTTTTATTTTTTACACAAAAAAATACTACACATTTTTTAACATTTGTCATGTTATTTCTTCATAAAGACACTTTTTGTTTACATTCATTATACTATTATTTCAGTAAATCTAATGGACCAAAGAAGGCAGAAGGTCCTTGTCAGATTGTAACACCACCACCTGATGTACAACCTATTGTTGACAGAATGGCCATGTATGTTGCTAAAAATGGTGCAGAATTTGAAATGGTGGTAATGAATAGGAAGGACCCAAGATTTCAGTTTCTCAATGAATTCCATGCTCACTATCCATATTATAAGTTAAAAAAAGAAAGGTTCATGAAGGTGAATAATTTATTTTAACATACCTGTAAAATAGTTTTTCAACAATTTATGTACATCAATAGTTTAGGAGCTATTTATTGAGATTAATGAAAACAAAATAAATTTGCTTTACAGGAGTTGGGTAAAACAATAACTGAAAGGGGTGATACCCAGGAGGATAAAGCAAGTCAAAATCTTCAACGAAGTGTCAGTTTTTCTATAAAAGCCCGACCAAAAGAGCAAGAGAGTAGTCAGCAGCCAGGGAAACCATGGTTGTTTGAATATGACAGTAGTGAAGGTAGGTTTTAACTTTCTTCATACTGTCAGATGATTTAATATATATAAATGTTGCTTTTTTTAAAAGTGGCAACAAATCCCTAAAAATTATAAAGTGACACAGATTATTATTTTTTTGTGTATAAACAAAAGACCCAATATCGCATGCTACTGGGGCAGTTTTTTTTATTGCAAAATCTTAATTTTTTTATAATTTTTAGGAGATGAGGAAAAACCTCGGGATCCTACTTCAGAGACATTGTCTGGCTCAGCAACACCAACAGCTAAAGTGTATCAGGATGAAGACACACAAAAAGAAAGTAATACACTTTAACTTACATTGTTTGAATAACAAATAAATACCTTTACAATCAACAAGTAAAGCCTTTTAGCATTTAACAAAATATTAGGTTTTCTAAATGCAATTGATTAAACAATCGAATAAATTCATGCACCTTTAAATATAACTTGTAACTGAATCTTTTTTGTTTCAGTGGAAGAAAAATTAAAAGACAAACTAGCTAGTGCTGTGAAAGAAAGAATATCCCAAACACACAAAGAAAAACAGCTTCAGATGGAAAGGAAGAGGAAAGCGGCCTTGTTTTTAAATCAGATTAAAACCACCCAGCCATCTGCCCCTTTACCTAATGTTCTTCAAGAGGATTCAAGTTCGTTGTATGTTGGTGAGTGTATTAAAAATTATTTATTAATGTTGTAATTTAAAAAAGAATAAAAGTATCAAAATACACATTAAATTTTTAAAATACTTTGATATGATTTAGGTGAAACAACACCCAGCACAGTTGTATTTGATTATGACAACCAACCAGTACCACAGATCCTATCCAGTAGGTATGACAAATCTAGGTCCTCTAGGGACAAAAAAAGAAGACGACGATCACCAACACCACCAAGTGCTTACAATCTAGAAAGAAGGTATTAAATATTGTCAGCTTTTTAAATGCTTAAATTTTCTATCTGTATTATTAGCTTTATTTTGTTTTGGAATACTTTTTTAAAAAAAAGTGCGCATAGTTTTTGTGCAAGTTTAACTTTACTGGCTCTAACTCTGATCTAGACTTAACACGTTTTACAGTTGTTGAAAACACCTTAGTACATATTATTTTGCTGTACTTGCTTTTTACAAAAAAACCTGGTTTTGTTTGTGTTGTTAATTGAAAATATTTATTTAGATCACCAAACCGTCCCAGTCCATCTATGTGGCTTAACAGACCTACTAACTGGTCCGCTATGAGAGACAGAACACCTCCATGGCAGCGGAGAAATCGAGAAATAATGAACAGAAGGTCTCGCTCACCCTACAGAAAAGAAGAAAAGAAAAAACACAAAAGGTCAAAATCCAGGTATGATAACTGTCAAGCTTGGCAGTAAGCTTTGCTTTGAAGCTAGGACCATTTAAATTAATGTAGAATTTAAAACTTTTCAACAAAGACCACAAGAATGACATGACTTATCACATTTCAGACATACACTACAGGATAGGGTAGTTGAAAACCCACTAATAGTCATGTAACAATTAAAATTTTTTGGGTTAAAATGTCATTACTTTTGGGCTATGACTTGTGTTGAAGACTATAGAATCCTAAAATTAATAGTATTGTTAAGCATTGCTACATGCTATGGAAATTTTGTTGGGAAAAAAAGATTATTTAGTTTACCATGTACATAAACATGTCAACTGTTTCACGAACTTAATGCTATGAAAATATATTTAGATCACCATTAAGAAGGGAGAAACCTAAGGACAAGTCTAGGCACTCAAAAGAAAGAACAAAACACAGATCTAAGGAAAAAGAAAAGAAAAAGAAAGAAAAAAGCAGACACAGGAGTAAAGACAGAGATTCTAAGCCTTCAGTAAAGGATGCTGTAAGTGATGGAGAAAGCAGTGATGTTGAGATAGTTGAGAAATCTCCATCAGAATTATTCCCAGAGGATCCCACACGTTCTAGTATTGAGAGAGATATATTATCTGCAGTGAAAGAAAATACTATTAAAAACAGGTGATTACACAATTTTAATTTTTTTAATCTTTCTTTCTTTTACCTTGTTAGGTGGATTATTTTGACCAGAGTTAAAAAGATAATTGCAGTTTGTCAATAAAGAATTGTCACATCAAAATCTGTAATTTATTTTTATCAGTTTAATTTTTAAATTTATTATATGAATGGAATCTTTTAATTGAATACACATTTTTATATATTTAACAGCGAAAGCACAGATGACTTAACAGCCTCATTGAGTAGGACAACAAGTCAATGTAATTCCCCGGCCACTCAGGCTAGTGTATCTAGAGGTAGTACACCCAGCAGGTCTTCTACAGACTTAACTTCTGCGGCATCTTCTGTAAGTTTTTCTCACTTTCGGTAACTTTATTTTAGTATACATTTTTATAATCATGATATACATTTTATATGAAAATATTTGTATAAAATACAAAATTATTTTAAAAAAAATATTTTCCATAGGATTTGATGAGCAAAGTTCGTGCCATGTTAAAGAAAAGCAGAGAGATGATACGTAAAGAAGAAGGATTATCATTAGAGGATACATAGTGATAAATAAAACTTGTTAGTTTTTTGTTACCTTGTATATAATGTATGTTTTTTATGTATTTTGTTGGAGCAGATGTATAAAGTAGAAAAGTGTGAAAGTTTTTAGAGTTCACTACAACTATTTACAATGCTGATAATGTGCATGTTTGTATGATGCTCTGAAAATAAAAGTGTATTTTTTCCAACAAGATCACATTGCTCAGGGTTGTTGTAAGCCTCTAGTACAATTGGTTGCTTGTAAATACAAAAATTAAGGCTTATATACCTTTATGTAATTATAATGAGAGGTTTCATTACATTTAGTAATTTATTTGTTGAACAGTCTGTAATAAAATTATTTTATTGTAATATACTGTGTTGTTAATTTTTGTATTTGTCAGCTGTAGTTGACACATTTATACATTTCATTTTTTTAGAGACAAAAAATTATTTTGTACTTTGTAGATCAGTCTAAACAAGTGGAAATATATTACAATACACTCAGGAACAAACTACATTAAAAACCTGATAACTGATTTAAACATTCTACTGTAGAATTTCTACAGCTTACAATTTTTGGTAATTATTCTAATGGACTGACTAAAAATCACAATATGGTAACTCCAAATTATAAACTAAATAATTTTTACTCTCTCTTCCAACCAACCCCGCCACCCCAATCACAATACATTGGATCAAAAGTGGAATACTATAATACTGCCAAAAGTTACTATCCTTGTCTTACACTCACCCTGTTTTGAGTTTGAAATCTATAACCATAATTCTTTAATGTTAATGTATACATATAATATAGATCTACAAATAGTACACCGTTTTCAAATATAATTAAGATTATAAAATGCAATTGAAAAAAAAAAAAAGCACGAATAGAAAAAAAAACATCGTGATTATCTTATTTATATATATACGAGCCGGCCCGCGGCATAACATACGCCGCTATTTAGTTGTTTTATTTTCTACTTTTCAGTAATTCATAATTTGTGAATTCGACAGTACCAACGCTGCCACTGAAAATATTTCTTTAAAACACTATAAGTAGCTCGTTAAGGACCATAACCCCTTCCCTCCCTCCCCCCCCCCCCCCCTTTACGTTTAAAATCGTTGGCTCTGCTTGTAAACATTTAGAGTGAACACAGCTCACTAAGACCATGTAGGGTGGGGAGGTAGGGAGCGCGTTTACAGCTTGTTTTCTAGCGGCTCCCAGAAGAGAATTATATATATAGATTAAACATTTTTAGAGTTGTATCCCCTGTTCACACACGACCGTAAACAACAAAAATGGCGACTCTCGTGGCAAGGTATGTCATTCACATGAATCAATGTGTTATGAATGACTTAAGAATTATGTGTCGTCCATAAACGACGTCATGTTCTCAGGGGGCGGGAGGGAGCTCGGGCTTTAGTGACGAAGGTGGTACGCAACGTGATGACACTTTATTTTACATTTAAAAAATTAGGCTGTTCCTCGTTTTTGTGTGTGGGGGGGGGCGGGGGTCATTTGTCCAAATGCCTCGAAATGAGTCAATGTCTTTTTTGTGTCATGAGGTCCACTAAATTATCCCCGCCCGTCTACATGGGCCCAATTTGGTGAAACTCCCCGTGGGGGGGGGGGGTCACCAAATGTAACAAGCATTGTTGAGGGTAAAAATAGTTGAAATTCATAAAGTCGCTCAGGATATTAGTTTCATGTTTGTTTTAAATGTTAGTGCTTCGATTAAAAATAAAAACATGTGGACACACACATGGATCCAAACATTCCAAATACTCTAAATATTTTGCCATGAGATATAATTTTGTCAGATCTTTAGTCCATGATACCATTTGTAATGGTTCTGGTACATTTTGTCCTGATATCTTTTGTCAGTGAGATCGTTTGTCCTGTCACC
Source organism: Physella acuta (assembly GCF_028476545.2). Lineage (NCBI taxonomy): Eukaryota > Metazoa > Mollusca > Gastropoda > Physidae > Physella > Physella acuta. The sequence continues at coordinate 83,295 of NW_026731532.1, read as the reverse complement.
CCCACATTTTCTTACAGAAACACTGCTGGACTACACCTGTGTCAAGTTTGTTACAGATACGCACATGGATTATTTGTTCCCTTGCGCACAGAATCAACATACAGAACTGCATTGCGACTTTCAAACTTTCAAAAAGTTGAGCCTCAAAGGTTTCTAAATCCTAAGAATCCAGTTCTTTCAAGGAGGCTTTTATCAGGTATACTTTTAGATCCTCTGATTAACACTACCCCCACACATTGAGTCATTTTAACTAGCATGCTAAGTAGAAAGTTTGCTAATTAAAGAATTCACTGGAGGGCAATACTATATGGTATACTTTTGGTTTATCTGCTAGCATGCTGTTAAGGTAGGATACTAGCTGAAATAAACTTTGACACACCTTTTTTGGCAAATTTTGTAGTTTCTTATTTAATTTTGTAGTGTCTTAGATGTTTACTTAAGGAATTGTTATACACATTTATAACTCTTGCAGATCAGAATGTCCAAACCAAGAAAAAATCTTTGTCGACGTTGTCCAAGTTTTCCCTTGTTGTTTGTGGGTGTGTCCCTGTTGGTTACTATGTTATTCACAAGATGACCACAGCCGAAAAACCAGGGAAGCCTTGGCAGGTGAGTACATTATCTTACATAGAATCATCATCATTATCACTGCCTATCACCCCTGCTAGGGAATGGGTCGCCAATTAAAGATCTCCAGAGTCCTCTGTCCTGCTGGGGTATTGGCCGCCAACCAAATATCTCCAGAGTTCTCTGTACTGTGCCATCTTCTTAATCTGGCCCAAGGTGAAGCCCCTTTGTATGGTTTCAGCCTCAGGATACCATCTCCAGGTGTTTTGTCTTCCTGGTGAAGTTGTTCACATAAAGTTGGGCTCAACAATCACAACTGCTCCTGTAAACCTGAGGATTCTCATAAAATAAATGGTTTCAATACTAGCAAGGAGAAAAGATTTTTTTACTTAGATTTTAAAGTCAATGTGCTATGCATATTGGAAAGGGGATTTAAAAAATTAAAAAGGTTAAAAGTTTATTTAAAGGAAGAACTTTGGGGCTTCATTTAAGAACGGCCCTACTTTACTGTATGGAAATGTCTTATTGTATACTATTATAACCAATTTTTATTAAAAAAAGTTTGGTGGTATATGCAAGCCGCTTCCTTTTGAGAGAAAAATGTGATCTGCAGAAGTTTTATTTCTGTTTAGCTTTCAACAATTTTTTATTATACCCAGGACTGAATGTAGCCACTATCATGTGATTTACATATTTACAACCTACATTTAACAGAGAACAAATTATTATCCCACAATTAGATAGGATTTGTATTAATTTAATCAGCTCTACAGAGTTCTCTGTCCTGCTGGAGTATGGGCCACCAACTACAGCTCTCCAGAGTTCTCTGTCCTGCTGGAGTATGGGCCGCCAACTACAGCTCTCTAGAGTTCTCTGTCCTGCTGGAGTATGGGCCACCAACTACAGCTCTCCAGAGTTCTCTGTTCTGCTGGAGTATGGGCCGCCGACTACAGCTCTCCAGAGTTCTTTGTCCTGTTGAAGTATGGGCCACCAACTGAAGCTCTCCAGAGTTCTCTGTCAAGCTCATCATGTATTTTTTAAATGGCCTCAAGCCTACTTGCAGTAAGGGTTCCATTTTAGGGCCTGTCTGGTAGATGTAATTGGTAGATTATTTCAACAGTATGTGCCTTAGTCATACAAAAGTCCTGCTCCTTATTTAGTCATCAGACAAGAGATGGTAGCTCTTTAACCAGAGGTTACTGTATAACAACTGGCTGCTTAGAAGGCCTGAGTTATAATCATCTTCCTAACAACTAAGTTAAAATCCTAGTCATTATCTGTATGTGATTTGATCCTTTATGACTTCATTGTGTGTCATGAGTCTTTGTAACATGATTTCATAAAAAATAACATGTATCTAATGATACCCTAATTAACAAATAACTTAGTTATTGTGTTTTTCCATGAAAAAAAAAAGGGGGGGGGGGTTAAATTTAAAAGAGAAGTCCAAATGCTGGAAATCTAAACACCTTTCTCCTTGCAAGTAACATTAAATATATATTTAAGATTGGTGGTTGGTTGGTCTCCTCCCCCTCCCCTCCTTATAAAGTTTAGATCTCTATATCCTAAATCTTATAATTACCCTTACACTTCGGCTGCCTCCCCTACCCCTAAAAAAATAGAAAACAATATCATTTAAATAGAAAATATAATATAATACTTTAACCTGTGCCCCCCCCCCCCCTCGAAAGTTTTTAAAACTAGCCTAAGATTTACCTGACAGTGACAGTTAATCACCCTTGGCCCTTGCCTTATACTAAAGTTCGTTATTTTAAAAAAGTCTTATGTTTAAAACTGATATAAAATTGGACCATGTAGATATGTCTATGATTTTTTTAAAGTAATGATGCCTTTGCCCGATAGCGATACGAATTTCTCAGGCGTGAAAAATTCTTTTGTCATACTTTTCCACCAAATTGTAGGTCAACCCTTTTTCTAGGTCAGGCCGCGCCGTTTCTGCAAATGTATACGCTTTCGACATTGGCGCAAGCAAATAGGGTGATATTCTCGACTCGTGAACTCGGCGAGGTTGTCTTTAGTATGGAAGAGCAAATGGTCATTTTGTATTAAATGCGTGTAGGGGGTTAAATAATATTTGTTAGGCAAAAACATTTAAATCGTGAAATTTTGACGGAGCACCATGTTTATTCTAGCATATGCCTGGATAAGATAAAAATACTAAACGAAGTAAAAATAATTAAGAGTATTTTTTACTTTAACGAGCCGACCCGCGGCATATCATACGCCGCTATTTAGTTGTTTTTTCTACTTTTCAGTTATTCATAATTTGTGAATTCGACACTACCAACGCTGCCACTGAAAATATTTCTTTAAAACACTATAAGTAGCTCTTTAAGGACGATAACCCCACCCCCTCCTCCCTCCCCCTCCTCCCTCCCCCTCCTCCCTCCCCCTCCGTTAAAATAAACTCCACTTAGTTACCCCCCCCCCCCCTACGTTTAAAATCGTTTCAAACTAAATTATCTGACCCTAATAGTCGTCACTAAACCCGGCTCTGATTGTAAACATTAAGAGTGAACCACAGCTCACCAGACCATGTGGGGGTGGTAGGGAGCGCGTTTACAGCTTGTTTTCTAGCATCTCCCAGAAGAGAATTATATATATAGATAAAACAAATTGATACGTGTTTTTATTAAAGATACACATACAACATACAATTATTAAAAATTACGTTTTATAAATAGTTTTTGTTTTTTAATAGTTGGTTAATATGACAAGTTAAAATATCATAATTGTTTAAACGCTTTGCTATTAATATAAATGATTATTAAACTCCCAACTCACATAAAAATAAAAAGGTAGTCTAGCTTGGAAATAATCAGAAAACTTCTCTTCATATTATAGGCATATTTGAAAAAGAGAAAAAAAAGGATAGAGTCACTCTATGTAGTTTATGCTATATCTACAATTCATGCATTTTGCCCACTTTTTGGCATCTCCGGTTAATTAACTGTACCGACTTAACTGCATGGCATTTTCATTTTCTTTAACCAAAAGTAAAATAATAAAACAATTTGACCGTACCGGTGTATCATAAACAGGGGCAACAACCGGGGAAATTCTTAGTATCTAAATAATCGATCAAATGCTGGATAAAAATACTACCGGCTTCTCGGTAGGCTGGCATCGATTGTGTGTACATTTTTATTCAGAATATTAGGATATAAGAACACGTATTGTGTACAAGTTGTATTGAATGTGATGGAATTCTTCTAGCTTAACTATTCAATGGACTACGGTACTGAAATCAGTGGATATCATCGTCGTTATCAGCCCGTGTTCATTTTTAGGTCAAGCTAGGGGCAGGGCAGAAATAATTGGGACAAAAGTGGTATCATCCGTTCATTCCGTGCTCCGTGAGGGTGTGTTTGTTTTCGTTCAACATTTGGTAGGGTATCTCAGCAAATGCATGACAAAATACATGTCGTCGTCTAAAGCAGTATTGGCCTAGCTTTGCTGCATTAGCTTCCTCTAAAAAAAGATAATGCACAAATACACTCAACAAATCTTTTAATACCAGTACAGCCCTTGCACAAAACAATTAACATAATTTTGGAATTTAGTTAGATTCATATACATTTTATATAAATAAAAATAATAGATTAGGCCTATGTTTAGATTTATAAATAAAATATATTATATATTATTATACTTATAGTACTATTTAGACCTAGATCTATCGTATTATTCGATTAACAAAAATAATTAACATAATTTAAATTTGTACCTGTATTGAAAATATTTAGAATCTATTATCGATTTTTCATGAATAAGTTTCATAATTTTAGATTAATAATAACATAATATGGTAATCTTAGAGATGGTATGTTAATGATTAAATTATTTTAGATAAATAACATATGCCCCGTATAGATTTTACATAAATATACGTAATTTTATCTCGATGTTAAGAGTTAAGACAATTGCTTTTTCGCATTTTAACGCGTTAAAAACAAAAAGCATCAGAATGTAGGCCTACTCAGATTTTTTTAGTGTTCCGTATAGCAGTTGTTGCTGTTTTCTTATAAAATCAAATCTGCTTAGCTCTAGTTTTGATAGTGGCATTACTGGGGTTTTTTTTTGTATTTTGGATCCGTTTGAGTAAAAAAAAAAAAAAAAAATTGGTTAAGTACCATTTGGAGCTGGGCGGTACATGTTGCAGGTGAAGTAGAGTTCACACTTTTTAATGACCTCGGCATATTTCCGTTCGATTTGTATAATCCGTGTTTAAATTGCTCTGAAAATTGATCCATATTTAAGCTTAAGAAATTCTAAATCTCTAATCTTTCTCCACGACCTAAATTAATTTTTTCCCCAAGTCATCTGTGTTTTAAATGTGATGATTACAAGATATTGTGTTTATGGGGGGTGGGGGGGGGGGGGGTGGAGGGTCAAAACTAGTAGCAGCACTTGTGATGGTTGTTTAAAACACCTCTGCCAGAAAATGGCCGTAGATGGCCAGCCCTTGTATGGTACTTGTACATCTAATGGGGAACAAGCTGGCGCTACCTCGGTTATCTGTGGGTTGTGGTCAGACAAGTTTTGTTATCTCTAAGTCTATAATTAGGTTTCGTGAGTCAGAGGGTAGCCAGGTTTTGGTATGTAAGAGTTGAGATCTAGAATAAATAACGGTTTAATGATCAACATCACTCTTTTTTTTCTCTTAGAAAAGTACCCGTAATTTATTAATTAGAAGTTCAATCAGGTGTTTTTTCACCTAGTTTTAAAATGTCTACTTGTAATTACAAGTTCACGATTGGGAGAGAAAGCAGGTGAAAGTCCAAAGTCCAATTATTCGATCACTTAAATAATTACGCGTCATTCTGGAGCTTCTAGAAATGTCATACTTTTTGTGACCCCTTTTTTGAGAAAAGTTCACAATTGCGAAGGTGAAATTGTTTCATTAAACCGGTCACCATTTCTCGGTCACCATTCACTAGTAACTAGTCACCAGTCACCATTCACTGGTCACCATTCCTCGGTCACCATTCACTGGTCACCATCCACCATTCACTGGTCACCATTCCTCGGTCACCATTCACTGGTCACCATCCACCATTCACTGGTCACCATTCACCGGTCACCATTCACCGGTCACCATTCACTAGTAACTAGTCACCAGTCACCATTCACTGGTCACCATTCACCGGTCACCATTCACTGGTCACCATTCACTGGTCACCATTCACTGGTCACCATTCACTGCGTCCTGTATGAGCTTGTGTGAACTCTGTGATGGACGAGGGATCTATTGGCAATTAGGTTTACCTTAATGGGAGTATTACCCCTACAAGTGTCTGACAATGGACTCTTCCATAAATATGTTTGTTATGTTGATAGTAGACTAGCATTGTAATATCAATATTATTTCTAGGGTTAGGGCTTTGTCAGGCCTTGGGCTAAGGGTTTGAGTTAGGGTTAGCTTTGGTACTAGCAAGTTTTATTAGCTTATAGTTTTCTACCAGTCACTTGACAAGGGGAAACTATCAACGTAACATTATCGGACGCAGGGACAGATAACTACTCCAGTCTTGGGAAGCGAGCTCGAGACTTTAGGGATAAAAGTTGTAGTACGCTGTCCAACCCGACCATACCCAACCACCAAACCACATGGATAACCACATGGATAACCACATGGATAAACACACGGATCCACTCTGGCATTTTTACTTTAGATTCGTAGCCCCCCCCCCTTCACTACTATCATAACGCTGCACCATTTTGACCGTGGACCGACAGTGTAGGGCCTACCATTTATCATTGTCAGTGGTGCGTTTGTTCAACCACCACCCCGTAGAGGTTAGTTAATACGTGCACAGCATGCAAACTAAAGCAAGGCAACCATTCATCGTTAAGTGTCCTTTAGAAACTTTTTAAAAGTCTATCAGTTTTACCTCATTGTAAATACGTTTCGCAATAAGTTCTCGATGTGTTTGAAAGTAAATTTAACATTTCTCAAATAAAAACTATTCACAAAAATATAAAAAATGCCACCCCCCTGCAATTTGTATAATTCATTGGTCATCGTTGTTCATCCCATACCGTCCCCCCAGCTACTGATGTAATAATTCATTGGTCACAATGGTGTCACCCTTCCCCTCCACCCTGGCAAATGGTATAATTCATTGGTTACGTATATATTAGAGCGTCCTGGTATAGCCTACTTCTACTGTATCCCATATTATATAGATATTCCCACACACTAATTTCATGTTCTTTGAAACTTTTTGACTTTAATGCAATATTTCTTTTTCTCCCTTCTAAATATTCACTCTGTATTCGTCTATGAAAACGTTTTTCAGACCCCCTGTTAAGTTTTACGACCACTCTCCCCCCCCCCTCCCCCAGTGTCTTACCCCATCGACCAGTATCATATTCTGTTGTACCGACCGAGCCAAGCAACGGCCCAGACAACAGGTAGCCAGGCAGTTGCGCGGGTGTTCACACCTTGGGTTGCGTAATACCTGATCCGGGTTAAACTCTACAGAATTGAAAATTTAAACTCAACTCGATTAAAACCCATGACGCTTCCCCAGACACCCCCAGACAACTTATTAATGTGACGCTTTGTTTCATAGTATCCGATACTTATTACCCCACGCGTGAATTCAATACATGAACTGATTTTAAAAAATTTAAAATCCAGATTTCAGACGTGAGGGATCGATTACAGCCGAGATAATAGCACTAATCCTCTGAACGCTGGTATTGATTTTGTGGTAGTAGTTGAATGACGTCTATAGGTAGGGTAGAGCCTATCTTATATTCTTGTAACCCTGAGGTCAAATAGCAGGGGAGATCACTCGGTCAGGCATGACGGGAAGTCAGGGGAATAAATTATGTCGTTGGAAATTTAAAACACTGACTAAGCGGTTACGTAGTTGTGTTCCTAATTAAGCATAATTGGTGCGATGATTATTTTATTTCGCTTGAAGTTTGTTTAGAGGGGTTTTTTTTTTGGTGTCCTAAAACTAGATAGTTATTCCGTTTTTGTAGGAAGGAAGGGGGAGAGGGACTGACCCTGCTTGCACGTGAGAAAGCGAGGTGGGGTGGTGGAGTTCCTGACCTAGTTGACCAGTGACCTAATCTCCGGTTGTAAATTAGCATAACAAAGATGTCCTGTACAAAGACCTTCGAGTTTTTTTTTTTTTTTTAAATTGTGATTTGTGCCATTATTAGCATATTAACATCTTCTTTGTGACGACAATGTTCAATCAAAGGTTGAACTTTGGAGCCCGTTATACGATTTGGAGCCCGTTATGCGGTTAATGTTCAACTGTTGAACCTTGGAACCTGTTATACCGTTAATGGTCAACAGTATAACCTTGGAACAGGTTGCAATGTTGAACGGTTGAACCTTGGAACCGTTAGGTAATGTTGAACGGTTGAACCCTGGTTACACCTTTAGATATGTTTCAGCGACGTATTACCACTGCGTCGCCGACCACATGCTTTAGAGTGAACCAACAAACACAGGGTTTGTTGAGTTTGTTGTTTTATAAAGTTCAAATCTTAACCTCAGGAAGAGCCTAAACTCGTAGAGACAGAACAGTTACGACACTCGGGCCCCGACCCCACATCGGCATGAAATTCAAATCTTAACCTCAGGAAGAGCCAAAACTCGTAGAGACAGAACAGTTAAGACACTCAGGCCCCGACCCCACATCGGCATGAATTTCAAATCTTAACCTCAGGAAGTGCCAAAACTCGTAGAGACAGAACAGTTAAGACACTCGGGCCCCGACCCCACATCGGCATGAATTTCAAATCTTAACCTCAGGAAGTACCAAAACTCGTAGAGACAGACCCGGCATAGCTCCATCCTAAATGTCAAGATGCCCTCTGTCTCATCACCTGGGCTGCTGTGACCGGTGGACCCACTTATTAGGCCAACCTGTTACTTTCTTAGACTTTCTATTTTATTATGTACATTCTGATTTCGATTGTTAGTGGCAGACGGCTGGGTCCCGTAACTGTTCAATCAGTGGTTATTTATAGCTCTGTTAAACTTTGTTATGACACCCTGTTGGTCCCTGGTTACCTCATCCTGGTCCGCCGCTGATATGTTAGTGGTCCACCGCTGATATGTTAGTGGTCCGCCGCTGATATGTTAGTGGTCCGCCGGTGATAGATGTACGAGTTTGTGGCCCGCCGCTGTAGATGTACAAGTTTGTGACCCGCCGCTGTAGATGTACAAGTTTGTGGCCCGCCGCTGTAGGTGTAGGAGTTTGTGGCCCGCCGCTGTAGGTGTAGGAGTTTGTGGCCCGCCTCTGTAGATGTAGATGTGCGAGTTTGTGGTCCGCCGCTGTAGATGTACGAGTTTGTGGCCCGCCGCTGTAGATGTACGAGTTTGTGGCCCGCCGCTGTAGATGTACGAGTGTGTGGCCCGCCGCTGTAGGTGTACGAGTTTGTGGCCCGCCGCTGTAGATGTAGATCTACGAGTTTGTGGCCCGCCCCTGTAGATGTACGAGTTTGTGGCCCGCCGCTGTAGATGTACGAGTGTGTGGCCCGCCACTGTAGGTGTAGATGTACGAGTTTGTGGCCCGCCCCTGTAGATGTAGATGTGCGAGTTTGTGGTCCGCCGCTGTAGATGTAGATGTGCGAGTTTGTGGTCCGCCGCTGTAGATGTACGAGTTTGTGGCCCGCCGCTGTAGATGTACGAGTTAGTGGCCCGCCGCTGTAGATGTACGAGTTTGTGGTCCGCCGCTGTAGATGTACGAGTTTGTGGCCCGCCGCTGTAGATGTACGAGTGTGTGGCCCGCCGCTGTAGATGTAGATGTGCGAGTTTGTGGCCCGCCACTGTAGATGTACGAGTGTGTGGCCCGCCACTGTAGATGTACGAGTTTGTGGCCCGCCGCTGTAGATGTACGAGTTTGTGGCCCGCCGCTGTAGATGTACGAGTTTGTGGCCCGCCGCTGTAGATGTACGAGTTTGTGGCCCGCCGCTGTAGATGTACGAGTTTGTGGTCCGCCGCTGTAGATGTACGAGTTTGTGGCCCGCCACTGTAGATGTACGAGTTTGTGGTCCCCTGCTGACAAATGTACGAGTTAGTGACCTTTTCATTGCACTAGCCATCCCTAGACCTTATCGGAGATTGTACCAATTACCGAGAGCTTAATGCAGATAACTGGGCCACATTGTTTTTTTCCCGTTTATTTTTTTTTATCTCTTTGTAGTACGTTGAGACCAGTTAGAGTTCACCTGTCATACACTGAAGTAGTAGCGTCAGCGAAAGAGACAAACTATCATTTTTACTTTCTCGTATATACGAAGTATAGAGAAAGTCTTGTAATCGTGCAAAAAAAAAATTGAGATTTTTACAAATCTCGACGTTTCACACCTCACTGATACGGAAAAACATAATTTTGCAATCTTGTCCGTATGTCTGTGTGTCTGTCTGTCTGTCTGTCTGTCTGTCCGTGTGTAAACACGATAACTTGAGTACCGTTACAGCTAGGTTGATGAAATTTCATATATAAGTATTTTATCAAAATCGTAGATCCGTATCAACTTTTGAGCGATTTCCGATAACCGGAAGTGGTACTTTTCCCACTTTGAATTTTTCAAAAGCCTATAACTTGAGTACTATTTCAGATAGATAAATGAAATTTTACGTGTAAGTAAAAGATCTAATTCTCTACCTTCTATTAAATTTTGAGTCATTTCCGTTGACTGTAAGTAGTACTTTACGCTACTTCCGATTTCTCAAAAAACTAATGTAAATTTTAAAAGTAATAATAATATTGCGCACCATTATGCGCTTTTTTATTTGGCGTTCACTTGGTGTGCAATTAATTTGTCTACGAGATTTTATTCTATTTTTAAAACTTTTAAGTATTTAAAATGGATTAAAAATCATGTCTATAGCCCGAGTTCCCATCCCCTGTTATTTTATATAAGAATATTCGAGAAAGTTTAGGGGAGATCACTCCCGGTTTATTTTAAGTCACTGTTATAAATGTGTACGTAAAAAAGAATGAGTGTTCGGTGTCTTGCAATGCTGTAAGTCCTATAGTATAAGAATTAGTTTTTGAATCTCTACGTCAGATTATTTTCTCGTGTCGTTTGCAACATAAGCTTCTGTCTGTTGAGTGAAGTGTTTTTTGTTGAAGGCTTTTAGTATGGTTGGAGTCCTTTTACTTTGCTGGAGTCAGTTTGTCTTTATGTGAAGTAAGTTTAGGCCTTTCCCCTCATGCATCCTTTTTTTCAATTCAACTTTTTTTTCTGCTAGAACCGATCTCGTAATCTTTGACAGTAATGCGTTGTTGTTTTTTTTAAATTAAAAAAATGTAAGGTTGTTAATCTGTGGTGATCAAACACGTGTTACAAAAAAGTCATCCTTGACAATATTGGTTGGCATTATTTTTTTTTTAAATTTAGAACAGTTGTTTGTACAGTTATAAATTATGGGTCTTGTTGAGTTTTACGATAGTGGAACATTTCCTTAAAATAAATATTTTTCCTACATCCTAAGACTAAGTATTAATTTAAAAAATATTCTCCTGTGATCTGTAGATATCCTTATCGATCTTTATTATCAATATAGAACCTACACTAATACCTAAACAACTTAATCAATCTAAAACTGAAAAAAATAGATAATATTATATACCTAAGCTAAACACAAAACATAGAAGAGGTAATAGCGAAACTATTTTTAATCTAGATTCTAGTACTGTTTTTTAGATCTACCCAAACACTCCATTAAGTGTTAACCAATGAATGACGTTGTTAGATGCCGTGTGCTGAAGTGCGCTGTTCATAGCACGAGTTATTTAACGCGTAGTTTACTTGTGTATATTTTAACGTGGCTTAATATCAAATACGTTTCCGCCGGTTCTTTCGTATACTTTACTGATTAAAAATTTAAAATCTAACTTATCGTTATTTTTTGTGTTTTCTTCTTACCTAGGCTACTTAAGTGAAATGTGAAATGTCATATTGACATTTATTTCGTCGACATATTTCTTTCGTGGACATATTTCTAGTCATTGTGAATAGACAATTGAATAATAAATACAGAGTAGTCGAACTTTAATTTTTTAGCTGGGTTATCTAACTTTGACAGTTCTTGCTGGGCTGTCCAACTCGAGCACACAACACCCTTAGAACAACGTGTCAACCGTTTCTGTGATAGTTTACCTCTGATATTCTAACACCCTCCGCCATGGTCACCTCCACGTTGGCGTCGTTCGCCTACAACGACCTGCAGCTGAACATGCTGACGGTCCTGCTGGTGGCCGTGTTCCTGGGCGGGATGAGGACATCCCGGCGCGCCATGCTCCGCTTCCTCAACTTCTCCGCCTTCGAGATCTGGGGTAAGATGTGGCTCTACTCCCCGCACCGCTACATCTGGGCGGGGGTCAAGAAGGCGCTTCCGCCTGTCGTGTCCAGGAGAGTCCGCTGGGTGGTCAAGGTGTCCAGTAAGGTGGTGCTGGGCAGGTCGCCGTTGAAGAAGTATGTCTTCTACCGGTATAAGCACACGCACCACATACATCGCAGTCGCCATCTTAACAATACGGTAAGTTGGCTGTAGACATAACTCTGTAATGTATGGTAAGCTTATCGTGTATTTTCTCAAACTTCTGTATGTAATTTTTTTCAAGTGTTCACTTTTCACCATGCATGCGACAGCTGCTATGGGTGCTGATTTTATTTTATTCGGAGATTCTACTTGCTTTTTGTGGTGAAAAGATTTACAATGTTAGTTCATGATTGTGTAAGTAATACTCCCAGATGCCATGAAGTGGAGTTGACCATTCGACTAGTGCACATGAAGGGATTGTGTGGTTTGCAATCTGCTCAGCCTCTGTATATTTTCTGACTCGTCCTATCGCAGCTGTCGAAGATTCCAGCTCGGTCATCGAACTCGAGACTTTCGGGTTAGCAGTCGAGTGCTCTACCACACGATGAAACAGCTGCTTGTCTTTTTGTGTTTATATTTATTATTCATAATAATTTATTTTAAAGTATTCGTATATTTATTTTGGCCTAATCATCAGTGTTGCTACAATACATGAACGGCTTTATAGTATTGTCTTTAAAAAACGAGTGGGGCACTGCCTCCCTTACCCCCCCCCCCTCCACATAGCAAGCCCATCGCCTCCCAACCCTCACTCCCCAACGAAATAGATCAATATATAATTTATATTGAAAATTTTTACTTGAATGGGATTCGAACCCACGCCTGTCTGTTGTGTAATCAGCACCGTGCCACAGTGACCGTATGACGGCGATTACATTAATTACAAACCTTATGATGTAATATACTAAGTAGAATACTGCTTCAGTGTGGCCTACTGAACGGCTAAATATTGCATTATTACATTGGTAATTTGCTCCCAAATTTTCCCCGGGGCAGTTTCAGTAGGTCAAAGTCTGCCGCTTTTACAGTTATTTATGCAGAAATCTGCAGCATTTATCTGCACAAGTACGCTCCATCGGTCCTGTGTTCAGTGCGTGTGTGCTGAATTTATAATCCATCTTTCTTACAGTTCAATTTAACCTCGCATTTCGTTACTTCCTTTTATAAACAAATGTGTAGCCATTTAATTAGTTTCATCCCTTACTTACATTTAATTAGTTTACTCACTCAAGGAGACTTGACAGTGTCCGTTTTATAAGTGTTCTCCTTTCGGAATTTTTTTTTTCATTTATCTTTGGACAACGATTTGTTTTTGCGCGTTCTTATTAATCTTAAGCAAGTTATCTCAAACATCAGTAATTAACTAACTCTGCGCCCTTCAAGTTTGTTTGTTTCAAAATCAGGTCGAAAACATTAAACCAACAATATGTGTACTTAAATATGCTTTAATAAAACCTTAAGCGTTTAGTATTTGTACATAAAATCCAGTCAAGTAAATGTTATTAAACATTGTATCTGACAGTCAGGGAACAAGGGGGATAACAATAACAAACCTCGTGGAAACAGCTTTCAGTCACCAGTTCTGCTTGTGACCAATCGGAGCGCAGATTCCTAGGTCACGCTGGAAAGGTCATGTTTGATGATCGTATCGCGACTTTTTTCAACCCTCTCTAGTTAGCCTAGGCTATTTCCCACAGTACAATGTTCACTATAGGCCCTCGCTGACCGTCTCGGCCGACAGAGCACTAGGAAACGTTTCTATCAGTACTGTGTTCTCAGTGCAGTCCCCTACCACCACACGAGTACACACTGTTGGTGTCTGTTTTTTCTTACTTGGCCAGTCATTTGGATTTTGAGTTGTGCGGCTTTTTCCGTTTCTTCGGGTTTGTGAATCGGGAATAAAAAAGTTTGTGCTAATTAATTCTGTTTAACAAAAAAAGCTTCGCAAGTGTGGCCCGGTTAATTGCTAATAATTAGGCGTAATTATGTATAAACAGTTGTTTCTGATCAGTGATTCCCCCCCCCCCTCCCTTAATGCAGTTGTATTTCTCGGTTACTGACACACGTGACAGTGGTGTGACGCCGGCAGATGTTGTTTATTTTATTTATAGGCTAGACTGTTGTGTTAAATGTGGTCACGTTATTCAAGTGTTTGCATGTAGCCTAGTTGTGTTCCCTCCGCTACCGTTTTGCTGTATCAGCAGGTTCCGCATGACTTGGTGTTGTTCTGTGACCTAATTTAATTTACCCACGTACACGAGGTGACCCAGTTAACTCTCCATCGTGAAACTAATTGCTGTCTTGTTGCCGTCTGCTTCTTTTTGGGCACACATTACATAGCGGTCTTGGCGCCCTTTTTGATTCCATGTGGGTCCTTAATGCATGTTTTAACCATTTAAACAAATGTATATAAACCACCTAAAATAAGATATTTGAACTACCTAAAGTATTTTAACTACCTAAAGATAATTTAACCACATAAGACAAGTTAAACAGATATTTATATTTAGAAGATGTGTTAACAGCATCCCGTTCGCCTGACATGGAGTGATTTCTACTATCTTATCTCCCCTTTTGTTATCGGCTGTGTTTAGTTCCCCTTTCAGACCTAGCTATCCATAAGTAAGATCTACAATAAAGTAGAGTTCAAGTTTGTCGAGCTCGGCATACGAAGGGATGATTTGTTCATCCCCAGCGCTATCACCAGCCGCCCCTAGTTTCCCTAACGAGAGTCAGTCACCCATCAGTGCTGGGTGGACTCAAGGACGTGCTGCAGACACGTAGTCATGAGTCCGGTCATTGAATGTAGTCATCTTTAAATTAACTTTTATTATCACTAATTAAATATCTAATTAGATTGAAACTGTCAGACTTTCTTGGTATGTCGTTGGAGAGGCCCACGTACTCCCCCGCAAACGGAAAATGTGACTTAAGAAATAGGTTGTAAAACAGGGGTAAGAGCTTGCTTAAATGACGTCACGCTGGTTATACGACTTTTACCGTCACCACTCTTGTCTTGTCATACTTTATCCGCTAAAATGACGTCACAGGGCTTCTATTCATCCCCTTAAAATTACCCTAATTCAAACGCAAATTAGAAGATGTATATTTTTTCATATTTGCTAAATGTGTATTATTTTATTATACTTGTACTTGTAGCATTGAAGTAAAAAAAAATGTTCTAGTTTTCCCAATGATTAAATTAAAAATGTCGATATAGTTCAGACATTTTTCCGGTGGTGTAAAACTTTCAGAGGGGGGGGGGGGGGGTGAGACACTGGTCATTTAAGGGAGGTTGTGGTGGTATGCTATGGGATGTGCCCCCACCCCCTTCACCCCCCCCTAGTGTATTCCAGCTTCCTAGCCCATGTTTACTTTTCACTCATTGTTGATATATACAATTTAGTGCTTGTGTCTAGTTAATTGGACGAGCGTGTTTTTTGTTAATGCTTCACAGTCCGCTTGTTTTCATTTAAAATTAAATATCATAGGCCTACTTAACTAATAGGGTCAAGGTTCAAGTGGTAAAGATAAAACTGACTTTCACTTGTAAATGTGATAACGGAGTGCTTTGTTTTTAGTCGTTTTCTTAGTCGAAGTACATGAGATCTAGGTCCAGTGGCTTAAATATGTGATGACCCCTTTTTATTGATACCACCACACTGCAGTATATTAGTCAAATGCCAACAAATGTGCCGAGACCACAGCTTCGTTGTAGGCTACTATGCTTCGCGATAGTCCTCAACGCCCCTAACCCCCCCCCCCCCCCCCACCTCCTTAGTTTAGATCTTGTCTTGTTTAGCCTTGGAGTGGAGTCAAAAGTTCGCACTGTCCATCATCCCATCAGCTGATCAGTGACCTGTTTTTGTTTTTTAAAGCTCCAACAGCTGCAGAGAACAGTCACGTATTCTTAACCAATTACTTATCGATCTACATAAGTATTAGTATTAGGTCTAGAAATCTAGATCTAATCATAGAAATGTTCTTTATTTTTCATTATTTAACTAGTTTAGATTTTTTAAGTTGATATTCTACTAATTCTAGCTGGCCTTCGTCATTTAGTTGCTCAACTGAAAGTGAAAAACTAGGCCTATCTGATCAACCAGCACCGGAAGTGTTTAAATTTTAGCTTTCTTGTGTTAAAGTTTATTTTTGTGTAAGTAGTTTTATGCCCACGAAAAACTTGAAAAGAATACGGTACCGGGCAATCTAGTTATTTTCTCATTTAGTCTGCTTGATTAAAAATGGAACCGAGAGAAAAATACACAAAACAATGGATTCATATTTTGACGCGATGGAGAAAAAAGAAATCATCGGAACAAAGACGAGTTCGAATAAGAAAATCTAGAAAACAGAAACTGCTGATGTGGTGGAGGCTTGTCTCCTTCTCTGCACTGATGCAGGTTTTGCACGGAGCTCGCAAGGACAAGAAAAATAGCACCGTACGTGATGACAGGAGGCAGTAAGCAAATGTCATTGTTTTAGTGACTTATGATAATGGCTCATAAAATGTTCAATAACCTTTATTGTACCTTGTTATTTATATGAAATTAAAAAAAAAAAACTGGTCAAGTTTTAGATCTAGATCTAGATTCTAGAATCTAGATCTAGTTTCAAAAAGTTTGCTTTACTCAGCTTTAGTCCAGATGTATTGATCTGAATAGTTGCTAATCTAACTAGTGCCTGATTTTAACTTCTCCTATTTGGCAGTCAACACAAGTCTTTCACATGTCTTAAAATTTATTACTGCTAGGCCAGGGGTCGGCAACCTGCGGCTCGCGAGCCGCATGCGGCTCTTTTGATATCAAGATGCGGCTCTCCAGCTCCTTGCACAAACACTAATAATCTTAATCAAAAAATAAAATATTTGAAATAAAAAGATGTTAGTGGCTCTTTAAAACCAGGGAAATTTTGAAAATTGTAACTTTTGGCTCTTCCGCTTCAAAAGGTTGCCGACCCCTGTGCTAGGCTAAGTAATAGTAATAGTCTTAAAATTCTAGGCTCAAGGGTATAACTAAGCTAATGAAATTTTTTTTCTTAAATTAATCATCAAATACAAATAATACTAGATCTAGTATAGAGAATGCTCCAATCGCTTAGTAGTAGTAGATCTAGTAGTTTACAATTAATTTCCAAATCAAATATACATTAAAATTTTAAGTTAGTAAATCTGGTGACATCTTTTAGATGCTGTATCTCTATAGAAACTACCAGTTATATACTACCATAAGTAATATTACATGTAACAAAACCAGTAAATTGACTTTTGAAATATCAGTCAAGTAATGAATTATAAAAATTTATTGCAGCTATTTTGGAAAACTAATTGATGTTGGTGGATAGTCCTATGTAGGGAAACAAAATATAAAGTTAACTGCTGAATTTTTTGTTGGCATTAATGAAGAGACTAGACTTACGTCAGTTGGACTCTGGTTAATATTTAGTATAGCTGTTTTCTTGTTGGGCACCATTATCTATAGTTTTCTAACACCTGATTGTTTTTTCTCATGTCAACCAACATGAGACCAATGGTGACTTCTGCTGCTATCAATTTGATGTTGTCCTGGTGTCACACATGGCAGTGAATATTGTTATCTATTGCTGTCTTTGGTTATGTTGCGGTCACAATTAAATTATTTTAGGTGCTAGCACTTTGTTTTCTGTTGCAATCGGTGTTGTGATACTGAATTTTGAGAAGTGTAACACTAACTTTAGTCATTCCTTGTTGAATAAATAGGAAATTTGCTTGAGTCAGAAAACTAATAGTGTCTTCCCCTAAAACAACTCACCCTTATTAATTCTTAATGAATATTTGTGACAAACTACATTAAATAGCAAAATAAACTAACCTAAAAAGTAATTAACATGCTACTGTAAATCTCCCCAAAATACTGAATATTCGCCTACCAATAAAAATAACTACCAATAAACCACAAAATGCTATCAAAAGTAACAAAATCATCAAACTTTAAATATTAATTTTGGCTCCAAATATGCTTGATCTATAATTTTATCATTGCAAAATATAGGTTTTCAACTCTAAACCTACATCTTCTCATTTTGACCACCACTGTACTTGCTGTGAAAAGCTAAAAATATCTCAATAAACAACTGCTAGGCTCATTGTTTGAACAAATTTGTATTTTTTTTTTTCAACAGATAAATTTGTATCGTCGTATGCCACTGAAGACACTTTCTCGACTATGGGGAAAATTCAACCAAATGGAACTTCCAATTTTTTTAAGAAAGCCATTACTAGGTCTCTATATCTGGATGTTTGGATGTAATTTAGAAGAAGCTGAAATTGAAGACCTGAAGCTTTATAGAAATCTAGGAGAATTTTTTAGAAGGCAGCTTAAACCTCATGTCCGTCCTATTGATGATGATCATGTACTGGTAAGTGATGAAACTTTAATAAAGGGCAAATATTTGGTTTTATTAACATAATTACTGTAGTAAAGTGAGCAACTAGCCTCACTTAGATTTTATGTTGGTAAATAGTTTAAAGTATCCACCAAATAAAGGCCTACCAGTGAGAAACACCAGAAGCTAGCGAAAAAGAGAGCATAAGCGAGAATGAACATTTTTAGATTTAATGCTTATATATTCTGCATTAAAATTCATTTTCCAAATGTATTTGTATTGCATGACACTGTATCTCTTATTGTGCAGCATCATAAGCATTAAATACTGAAGAGTGTGTAGATAATGATCTACTTTAATTTGTTGATTGATGGCTAATAGTTTGCTCTATGTTCTTCTACAGACATCCCCAGCTGATGGCAAGATTCTTTACTATGGTCAAGTTAAAAATGGCATCTTGGAACAGGTGAAAGGTGTGACCTATTCACTGCGTGGGTTTCTGGGGCCTCAAACAGCCAGTGGTACATGTGTGGATATACACAATGAATCAGATGAAGAGTTCCAGAAAGATTTATCATTACAGCCTGGTAATGAGCTGCATCATGTTATTATTTATTTGGCACCAGGGGATTACCACAGGTTTCACTCGCCAGCAACTTGGACTGTAGAGCATCGTAGACATTTTCCAGGTCAATACCCTTGCTCTTTTTTTTATTTATTACATTATTTCATTAACAAACTATTAATGCCTAATTTAAGTTATTAATAAAAGATTATCACAATCTTTTACTGTAGATACAGATATTTTTTAGGTTTGTTGTAGAACTGTAGTTACTTCTTTAATTCTAAGAATAAGTAGGTAGATAGTTTAATAGATTACCCATTTTTTATTTCCTATCTTGTTAAATTTATAAAAACTTCTTAAAGAAAAAAACAAATAGTTAACTTCCTTTCAATTTTCTCAGGTGAATTGCTGAGTGTGAACCCTGGCATAGCTCGATGGGTTCAAGGCTTATTTAATTTTAATGAGAGGGCTGTTTATACAGGAAGGTGGGAGCATGGCTTTTTCTCTATGGCTGCTGTTGGAGCAACAAATGTTGGCTCAATAAAGATTTATTGTGATGAGGTTGGTGCTGTAATACTTGAGGGCTTTTAGTAAATATAATGCAACTGATTTTAAAACATTTAAGAATAGGAAATAGAAGACTAAAAATAATTCAATACAGCTATGCTATTTCAATTTTTTAAACTACTTTATAATATTTTATAGGTAGTTATTGCTGCTTTGATTAATGATCTATATACACATCACATATATGTTTTTTCTACCCTTTTAGGAGCTTGAAACAAATACGCGTACAAGACACCCAGAGCATACATATTTTGACAAGAAATTTGCTACCCCAATCACCATTGAAAAAGGTGATATGTTTGGTGAATTCAACTTAGGCTCAACAATAGTTCTTATATTTGAAGCTCCACCCGGATTTAAATTTAAAGTTCACGAGGGTGATAAGATCAAATATGGTCGCCCCCTTGGAACAACACCATAACTATTGATCTATGCTAGTCTATTTTTACAATTTTTGATGAGGTTTTGTATGTTATTTAATGTGGGATGTAGCAGTAACAAATCCTCTTTAGTTTTTAAAACAGTATCAAGAAAAATTGAAATTGTTAAATTTCAAAACTTTCTCATGATTGTAACCACGTATAAGAATAGCTATATTAATAAATTTGTGCTCATTCTGAATTTGTATGTTAACATTGATCAATGAAATATTTGACTTAAACAGATGCAAAAATTAGAATGTACCTACAACAGCCACTTAAAATTCAATTTGTAATTAAGAACATTTATTTTTAAAGTATCTAGATGTACATTAGGGCACATCCCATTATCATTCAAGGGCTAATCCTGGTATCTTTAAGCTGTAATGTTCATAGATTTTTCTTAACTACTGAATACCTACTATTCTGGAATTCATGCCAGATTGCATTGTCATTTTAATGAAAATATAATCTTAATATAAACACTTAAGGCAGTGTTGTTATTTACATTATTTAACACAATGACTTAATAACATCAGAAAAGTGCTGCTAAGTATCTGCACCTTAAATATAAACAAGTATGGACCAACACACTTCTCAGGTTTTCATTTTAAATCCAGAACCTTACTTAAAAAGTCAGCATATGTTTCTAAATATTTTTAGAGCATTTTCTATTTATGTATTGTTAATTACTTCCTGCAATGTCCACTGTGTAAGACATGATGCATAATTGAATTTTAATGTATTTGCATTGTGAAGCTATATCCACTTGTGTTAAAATGTCAAAACTTTGGGTTATTTCTATAGATATTAATAAATGGCCTTTTACATTGATGTTAAATTGTAAATCATCAAGTCCATTTTCTAAGTGTGTAAGGTTGTATAAAACAGAGATGGATGTGATCATTTTGCTATGAAAATTATTTTGTAAATTAGCTGTTTATCTGTTTCTCTGGATTTGTGAATCTGACACTGAGATATTCAAGGTTGGTTTGTATGAGAAAGTGTTCATGATTGTTTACATCTGGCTTATGTGTAAACATTCTGTTGATTAAATGACATCTTTTACTCTGAAGATAAATTGTACAAAAAAAGACCCAACTCATTTTTTTAACTTTCAGTTTCAATAACAGAATTTTTAGATTTGGTTTTTTCAAAGAAGTGCTAGAAATGATGTGTAAAGTGTTTAATTTTTAAGTGTGATAGAACTTAATTCTCAAGTAAATTGAGATTCTGCCACTGGATCTTGTCATCAACTTTATACATCATTATTTTTTCAAGGGGAATAATTTATAGCCTTATCTGTTTGTAGTTTAAAAAAAACATAACCTTTTATTTCATATTCTCTGGAAAAAAAAAATTGTTCAAAGAGAAGAGGTTGGCATTGTAAAGATAAATTACATTTATTGCTTCGTTTAAAGATTGACTGTTTTATATGAATTTTTCATGTTAATTTTTAATAAAAACTATTTTTAAAGAATAAAATGAAATAAAGAGCTTTAAAAACCAGCAAATTGTTTATACTTTTCAATTAGGTATATGGGTAAAGTAAATAATGTTTGATATATAAAAGTAAATACTGAACACACATTACACTATTACAAGTATGATGAAAGCATGAAGTAAAAGCCCTGTGTTATCACATTAATCCTTTATTATTATGGTAGACTTTGTAGAACACATTTAAAAAAAAAAAACATGTATACAGGATAGACAAAATTTCAACTAAGGTTTTGATTGGTAAATAGAATGTAAAAGGTAAAGACTAGAAGAATGTGAGGCTGATAACAAAACCCTTTTATAAAGAATCCACTGGATGGAATGTTACAACCCACTTAAAAATGATATAAAGATACCAACATATCCACAACAACAAAAAAAAACTATCACTGTAACAGAAGATAAAGCATCATACCAGAATTTTCAAATTGTAAATAAAATGTGATCAAACCTAATAGAGTAAAATTAAATAAACGGATCTAAATTATAAGTTTGCTGGTTTTGTTTTTTTACAAGGAGGACAAAAAAATTATTTTTGTATATGTACAAAATTTACCTGACATTGAAAACCACATCACAAGAAATTTAAGTACAACTTGGTTATTTTTCCAAAATAAATTGTATGTGCCCATCTAAAAATCACTAAGTGCAACCAACACCAGTGGTTTTGTAATCATAAACCCTATGTGTAAACATGAATACCCGGTACTACAAACTAGGGTAGCTGAGCCATAGAAATATAAAACAAAACACAGCAGTAGTTAGTCACAAGCCTATCTTTTCCTTTAAAAGGTTACTTAAAACAATTTAAATAAACATTAAATACAAAAATTAAATCTTTCACATTTCTGAAATATTAGAGTTTGTACCCTTTATATATTGTCTTAACATGAATAAAATAAAAAAAATTAAAATAAAAAAAACAGCATTTTAAATGAAAATTTTCTGGAGGTCAATTCCTGCAGCTTAAATATATAAACCTGACATGACCACAAACTGACCTGTAGTGAGTACAGGAGGGCTACTTAATTAAAATACATTATCTATATTTCAATATGTAAATTTGAAATCCTTAATACATATTTCATAACAACCAAAACAATTCTTATAAAAAATGAAACTGCTAACATTTTATATATTTTCTTAAAATGAGATTCACTATTAATGAATTGAAGGTCTGGTATTTTGGCTGGTTCATTTCCTTATTTTTCTTGTAATACATAAAAAAATATATTATTCTGCAGGATTTAAAATCTGCTGGTTAATTAAACCAAATTTATTTGTCAGCAGTGATAATAAAAATAATTATAGAGTGAGTTGGGTTTTAAAGGTTCACAACTCTTACACAAATAAAGCAACAAAACACAAACATGGGCCAAAGAATATAACAGCAACATTCAAGTAGTTTATGATAATAAAAAAAGAAATGGACATTAAGATATCACAATTTTTAAAGCAAAAATTACACCAGTCTAACATTCTGTAAAGGAAATCAACAGGAATTATAAATATAAGTGATCTTAAAAAAAATGTGAAGCATAAAAAATATTTTAGCAAATAAGTACAATACAATAAAGTACATTTACATATTATTTATCTAAAGTGGTCATGTTAGGAATATTTTTCAAAAATAATTACAATAACACAAAATTTGCTACTGACAATAAAAAAAAAACTATTTTTACTTTATTTTGAAAATGTGGATCTCAATATTAAAAATCTTGTTTCATTACAATTTACGTATGAAAAAGCCTACGTAAGTCAATAAATATTGTAGTGATTAAAGAACTTTAAATAATTATGTTCTTACAGTAACATTTAAAAAAAATACAACTTTAAAACAAGTAACTTTAATGATATGTATAGATCTAGTAAAAAAATTTATTTTGTAAATTGTTTTACAAGAATAATACTTTTGAGATCAAATAGATTGTGAAAATATAGCAGTTTTAAATTAAAACTTAGCATTATGTAAACATACATTTTAAAATATTTTAAATTTGACCCACATTAAACAAGCAGCAAACAAGTATTTGGAAACATTTACTGTAATAAATATTGCAATTAAAAAACAATTTAAGCTTACTGAAACTGTGTTTAAAGCTTCATGGTTTATGGAAGGATTTGGCAACATGCATTTAGCTGAATAAATAACTTGAATGCTTTTTTATTTGGTTTTAACAACTCACAACACCAATATTTAGATTTGCCAATATGTCTGTTACATTTTAGTCGTTTACTATTTCACTGGTAAACTTAAAAATTATTATGTTATATAAAGTAATAGATCAATAAAAATGGAAGGGTTATAAAATATTTTTGAACATTTTGCTTTGGCAATTTAAAAAAAATTTTAGAGGCTTAAAGCTAGTTACCAGGGTTTAAAATGGTGGTTTTTTTTTTTACTTATTTACCAGTTGGTCATAATATTATCCATGATTTTTTTCAGCTTAATTTGAGACATCTCATCTTGCATTTGGCGAAATTCTGAGTGTTTCTTGATTGTTTCTAAACCTTCCTGCATCAACAGCATCTGAAAAATTGAAATTTTCAAATGTTAACTTCAACTGTAATAAAAGTCCTGATACACCAAGTGGCACATATAGTTGAGTTGATTTTTTCAACCGCAACGTATGAAGGATTTTTATATATTGAATAATTTCCCCTGCCTTTACTCGATCCACCTCCAGGTACCCAAAAGAGCTGCATGAGCTCAGGAACTCTATGGAAGCTAACTTGAGACGTTTTATTTAATGTTCTACGACTTTACTAGGCCTACTGATTTTTTTAAAATCACCTTAATGCTAATGTATATATTTAAAAATCGCGTGATTAGTAATGAAAGTATTCATTTTGTTGTTGCTTTGTAGCCTTCAAAAACTTGCCTGTGGACAAATGTCAGAATCTTTTTCATCTGAAACTCTCTGGGCCTTTTGTATGAGTCCAGCTTCATATTCACCATTTTTGCTGACTGGACCCTCAGGGGCTTGTAATGCATGTTGCTGAATATAATGCAGGGAAGACATTAGAAATTTGAAGCTTTTTTAAAAAAACATCTCTTATGTTAAGAATCGCTCACTACTACTAGTGTTCAACAGAAGCCACAAAAAAATTGTGTCTCGCACAAAATGTAATGGTTTTTTTTTCTTCCAGTCTTGATCACAAGTACAAAACTAATTGTGATACAGAGTTACTTCAATAACCACAACTATTTTTAAGTTTGAGTTTTTTTCTTTGTTATACTATTTAGAAAGTCCATTTTACAGAGAGCTTAAAGCAAGTGATTACATAACTGTCGTCAGATGGAGACATCAGACTCTAACCTATCTGGTGAAAATTATATATGTGTTGTGCGATTCAGTTATGATAAAATGTCAAACGAAGTGTAACAATTAGAGACGCTTACCCTGATGAAAGGGACCATATACTCCACATCAGGGTCACTCAACACTAATTTATTTCTCCAGGTAAGGATGGCAAAGTTCATGTTGGGTGGGAGCTTCTTGTAGGGGGTTATAATGTGTTTCCATAGGCAGCCTTTGGCAATGTATTTGAAGGCTAAGATTTGATCTGGATCAGCACAGGGGTGGTAAAAGAAAACAACGGCGCCATGCTGGATCAAAAACAAAATAAACTTTATTAAGCGGAGCTGGGAAAAAATTTGAAACTTTTTATGAACTTTAAAAAGTGGAGCAACATGTTTTTTATTAAACTTAAACTACGGATTAAATAATCATTCATTAAAATGAACATGGTTTCTTACAAATGTTTATTTAGTAAGACACTTTTTTCTCTTTTTTTTTTTTAAATCATAAATAACAAGAAGGAGGCAAATCCATGAAGAAAAGCTTAGAACTAATTTAAAGTTGTAGAGAGGACTTGTTCTTTACTTTCCAGTACTTTTCTGTTTAGTGCAAGTTAAATTTCTTCTTACAAGAAATATTTTTACAACCAACTGAAGTTGAATTCCAATCGATTCTACATGTTTATTCTGTTGGTTATGATAATTTTTATCTTTGGTGAAATAATTTTTCAAGAAAGTTATTTCATGACACCCAAGTCTCAGGAACCTGTGAACTGGACATTAAAGTGTTACGAACCTCTAAACTGTGCAACCATCGCTGGACAGGAATATACTTGTACTCTCCATATTTGGGCCACACTGGACGATGAGGTCCACTTCATTTTCAAATAGAAATTTTTTTAATAAATAGCAGTCAACTATATACTTAGCTTTTGTTTACATAAGTATAAAAATTGGTGGTTACACAAATAACTTTTTTAATGTTGCCGCTTTAACAATTTTAAAATATTAAACATTGCTGCAAAATATTAAGTTTTTATTTGGAAGAAAATTGTTACCTTGTAGGTAAATCTTCTGTATATTCAATTTTATTTGGATAACAAATATGTCGAGGCTGGAGTTGATGAAAAAAATTCTAGTTCATATGTATTAAAATTGACTTATCAGTAATTAAACAGCACTAAGTATTTATCACAAACATTTATGGAATGCAAACCAGTAAACTAAATAAAGCTAATATTACAATTTTGATTTACAGCATGCAATTAAAAAAAAAAAAATTAAGTATTCACCTGCTGTGGCTGCTCTTCATATTCAGAGTAATGTAAACCTTTATTTGACTGCAACAAAAACCAATACAAGTTATTTTACAAACATTAATCCACATAAATATTTAGTAAATTGTATTAAAAAGCACAACTTTAAACTAATTTTCTTTATAAAAGTTATAAAGTGTCTACTATACTAACTGGTTCTCTTATGTTTTCTGTACACGTGTACTCTTCTGTGGATGAAGGATCCCAGTCAATGTTCAAGTTTGTCTGTTATATAAGAAAAAAAGATGTTTACTAAAAAAAGGTAGAGGCTACAACTATTTGACAGGAGGTAAGTGTTAAAGCTACATCAGGAATAAAACTTATAAATATTCATGCATCTAAAAATGCTAGAAAATATAAGGCTAGAAGAAAGCTGAAAAGAAAGTTTTTCAATCAAATTTTAAAAATTACAGACTAAACTTAAGTTGTACAGATAAATGTGCTTTACATAAAGTTTTTCAACCAAATTTTAAAAATTAAAGACTAAACTTTAGCTGTACAGATAAATGTGTTTTACTTAAACTTCAACCAAATTTTAAAAATTACAGACTAAACTTAAGTTGTACAGATAAATGTGTTTTACTTAAACTTCAACCAAATTTTAAAAATTACAGACTAAACTTTAGCTGTACAGATAAATGTGTTTTACTTAGTTAAAACAAGTCCAAGGGTTATGGTTATTGATTTTTACAAACAATTTCCACCCTGATGGTAACAGGTGGCTTATTGTGATAGGATGAAGCATGGATTAAAACAACTTGTGCTGCAGTATCTATTTCATTAGATTGGGAGTAATTATTGCAGGTGGATCTGGTATACAGAAACAATAGGGAAATGGACAGTCTGATTTTTTAAAATCACGTAAGTTTTCTGTAAATGTAAAGTAAATATGTATTCCCTTCTTGTAAATATTTAAGCAAAAATACACTACAATTTGCTTTAAAAAATTACAATAATTAGCAATGTAAATAGTAAACTAAACATTGGAAATGTAGTACTAAAAAAATGTCTCCTAAAACAACAAATTTGTCTGACACCAATTATTAAATTTAAACTCCAATATAAGCAATGACAACTGTTAGTTATCAAGTTTTATTAACTTGGCAACCATTTCAAGAACGTACCTTGCCATCATCACAGTTATTAGAGCTCCCCATCTGTACCCCACCATGAGGATCATTGGGGTCAACAGCCTGGTGTTGAGGAGAGTCGTTATTCTCATCTTGTGTGCAGGGATGAAAACAGGAGGTCAGAAAAACAATGAAGACGATGACAGTAAGAGGCCATCTTCCAACTAAACTCATTGTGTTCTTGTGTTGAGTCCTGTTTAAACATTTAAGAAATGTTGGTTATTCTTTGACAAACACTAGGTGATGATTACTTTTTAAACGGTTAAAAATGGTTTTAGTAGTTAAGGATCATACACATATATAACAGTAAGAGGTTGGGGTGGTGGATTATCATTTTGTTACTTATATGTGGTGAGGTGGTTGCACAGAGCAATGTTAATGGCCTACGGAACATTATCTATGTTATCCTTGCTTTTGCAAAAATCAAATTTGCCCTGTTAGCCTTTAGAAAGTTTAGATAAAATGTTGATACAACTGGCTTACCAATGTTTTAAATTTCAACACAAAATAAGGTTTTACCAAAATTTCATGGTGACTGGATTAAAGGTGTAGTTATCCAAAGAAGATACAAACACACAGACATTAATTTTTACACATATAAATAGATATAAATACATAGAAACATTGAACACAAGAAGCCATTACAAAAACCAAGACTGTGAAACTTAAATTTTAGTGTCCATTATCACTTTTTACTAACTTTGTGAGTCCATAAATTGTGTTACAGTTTTTTAAAACAAAGTTATTAGGGTCCCTAAATCTTTTTGGGCCTTACATTCAGTGATACTTAACTTGAAATGGATATACTTTGCGATGGAATGGGTTTAACAAAGTAAAAATAACTTAATTTCAAATTTAGTGAGATAGAATAAGTATACAGTTAGTCGTTAGTATGATGTTACTCATGGATTGATTGTATTTCATCCATAATAAAATGTTTGTATAATTTACCATTACAAATGCCAAAAGAACATTATATTGGTATTACTTAATTGTTTTTTAATTAAAATATCTAAAATATTTCTAAAATGATTAGGTTCATTTTTAAAGCTGCCCTTTGGCCTAATGAATGTGGAAAAAGTTGTCTGCTGAGATTCACCAGTCAACATTTTCCACATTATAAACATGCAGTTTTAGTGAGCCAAGTAAGTGTAACAGATTGACAAGGGGGTGAAAACACAAAGGGAAATAATTGCATTGTCCTCTTTGTAAATTTATTTATACATTTATAAGGTACAAGTAACAAGTTACATCTACAGAAGTAGACGTCCTAGTACTGAGTGCCACAGAAGAGTAGTGAGTAACTGAGTGAGTACTAGATCTAGATCTACTTACTGCTAGATCTAGATGATTATCTAGATCTAACTACTAACTTACACAACACACTGTCTTACACAATACAATACACAACACACACATCACTCACAACAACAAGTGACAGACTAATTTTAGTAGGCGTTTGCCCTACATTTACTGGTCTATATATACTATAGTAAATTAGTATACTCAAAATGACTAGATCTCTAAATCTCAATTAAGAGGCTTTTATTATTTTTACGTGCCAGATGTAGATCTAGATCTAAATAATGCCAGATGGTGACGGACTCAGTGAAGGATGGGAAAACACACAAGTAAACACAGCAGAAAGATTTCTATGATATATTATAAAAGTTTGCTTCGTTTTAACGAAATAAAATTAAAACAATGCACTTGTCGGCGTAACCTATCTATAGGCAAGACTATAATTAATTAAAGTAGGCCGCTATAATGTAGATTTCTAGATCCTATAGATAGCCTAACCATGTTAATTTACTTTTTTAATAAAAAAGCATTTAAGTTTAAATATTTTAAGCTCATTCGTACATCTACTTACATCTACATCTGTGTAATTTTAAAAAATTATTTTTAAGTGAAAATAAAGTATTATGATCAATAGGGCCTAAACGATTTATTTCGATATTTAATATTTATTATGTTAAATATTAACTAAAATACATTAATATATCCCCAGGCCTATGCTAGGCTATGCTTGGGGTCCTCAATAGGCCCGCCGCCCAAAATGACATCAGGAATTTTTTCCATCCGTCCCCCGTCCCCCCGCATCTCTACCCTATCATCACCCGCCCTCACATCAAAAAGGTCAGATCTCCGCCATTTCTCAAAATGATGTACAACATTGCACATGAAAATAGCATTCATTTTAAAGGAAACTTATATTTTTCTTATGATTAGTATAGTAAAATAAAAAAATGCAAAAAATGCTACTTCATCTCCCTTTAAAAATATTTTAATAACACCAAGCCAAGCAGATCGTCGAAAAATACTTAAATACGGTAGCCTACACACTCCCACCTCGTTTTTTTTCTTTGTTTCCATGTCTAAGCCGAGAAACTAATATTCTTTTTTCCTTAAATTAAGCGTAAATTGAAACTATCATTAAAATATAGATCTACAAAAACAGGGCTTAGCCTAGGAAACAAATGCGAAAACAAAATTTTAATGATGAGGTCATTGGTCGCTAGGCTTGGCGCTTATTTCAAAACAATAACGACCAACTTCCGCCTGTACTTCCGTGTAATTTTGCAGTTGTGAGTTTGTGAAGAGGGTTCCATATAAAATATAAAAAATGTCGTCAATGGCATCTAACATTAAGAAAGCTGGATCTGTGCTTAGGAAGTCATTTCGGTCGCGAAACTATTCTATGTTTGATATAAAAGAAAACGAGCACGCACACAAGTCAAATGGCAGTGGAGATAGCAGTGTCAAAACGCCTAAAGAAAATTTTCGACAGCGCACACTTGAATCAACTAGCAGTAGCTCCGGTGATGAGTTTGATTTGGATAAACCATCTACTGACCAGAAATCGATTACTTTAAAAAGATCTAAAGTTACGCAGTCAATGCGGGACGCGGTTGGAACTATTAGACAGGTGACTCATTACTAAAATTAAAATTAATTAGAATCTAGAATCTAGACTTATTTTAAATATTTTTAGTTAGGGAGTAGAATCTAAATTCTAAGAATCTATCTTTTTCCAAGACAGTAGTCACTTCATTAGTATTTAGATCTAGATCTAGACTAGATCTATCTAAGTATTTAGGCTACATTAATGATTTTTTTATGTTCCCTCCCCCATGTCAAAGGCCAGGATCAACTGGGATGGGCCTAGATCTAGAGTTGGTAAAATCATGATGCAAAAAATAAATGACTTGGCTGTAATTTAGTGATAAGGGTGCGAACACTGCTTATTGGCATTGCTTATCAATAAGCACAATTGCATTTTATGATTTTATACCTTTTTGATAGGCGGTGTGGCTGTCTGCAAAGATTTCTTTAAAAAATAATTCAAAATATTAGGCAGACCCGTACAGAATTTCAGCATGTTGAAAATTGACTATAGACTTCACTTGACTTAAGTTAGGCCTAAATATAGTTAAATATACTAAATAAGTTTAGAGTAACTTGAGTTTTAACTTTAAAAAAAAAAATTAAACTTAGTAGATGCACTTGAAATTTTTAACTCTTAAATAATAAATTTTACATTAGGCCTACACCTTTTAAATTGTTTTATTTGTAGATTTTATAATACAAGTCATTTAGCCTCGTAAACAGAACTTAAAGAGGAGGCTGCTTTCACTGGGGGGGGGTATCGTCCTTAACGACCTACTGATAGTGTTTTAAAGCAAATATTTTTAGTGGCAGCATTGGTACTGCCGAATTAAAATTTTTTGAATTACTGAAAAGTAGAAAATAAAACAACTAAATAGCGGCGTATGATAAGCCGCAGGTCGGCTCGTTTATATTATTTAATTAGTCCATAACTTTTCACATAACTCTCACAGTTAATAAACAAAAAGACGAACGCTTAAAATTTAAAAAAAAAAGTCTTACTACTTACCTGTAGCTCAGGGCGTAATGTCTAGTGTTTTTACCTCCTTGCGCTTTTAATTACGTGTACATTTTAAATTACAGAAACTGAGGATGTCAACAAGAAGAAGTCGACTTCACACAACACCAACCAGAGTTGGAAAACGAAGGCACACATTGGGAGGCAATGATGTTAAGATGTCATCCCCATTCAAGATTGACACCCCTTCTAGATCTACAAGAAACAGTCAAAAAACATGGTACATCATTTAGATTATCCATTTATAAATATGATAAATGATAATAATTAGTTTATTTTTCAGTCCTGATAGTATACAATGGTGAGAAGAACCAGTGCTCATTGTTTTCTGCTTGCTTTTTTCTCATTAGTTTATCGATAGAAACTCCCACAAGACTTAGACGTGAAGTTGAAGCTCTTACAGCTAATATGCAAGCACTGAGTGCCCTTACACCAAATACACTGCATAATAGAACAAGAGGGAGGTAAGTCTACCAGTGTCTAGACTTCAGAGACTTGTATTTAGGGTTCATGTACCCTCTTAAATTTGAGATCCTGGAAAACTCAACAAAAAAAAATGTTAAAAGCCTGTAAGCTTATGAGAGTCTCCAAAAATACCCATGTCCTGAAATTAAAATACATGATTTTTTTTTTGGGGGGGGGGGGGTGTAACATAACAACCAGTGATTTAACATTGTAATCCCATAATGCTCAAGCAGAGTTTTTATTATAATTTATTTATACATTTGTATTGGTATATGAAACCTAATCCAATAAATTTCTCAGCTCTTGGGGTCTTAATGTCATATCTCATTTGCAAGGTTTTATGCTACAATGTACATGTGGTCATTCTTTGATAATGACTTTAAGTTATAGGTTTAAAAAAACTCCCTAGTAATATTAAATAATAAATTTTCTGTCTATAGTGATTTTTTTTTTCTCATTATGTTCGTTCATTTTGTGCTAGTATTGATTTTTAAAATTGATTTCTGTTATCAGTACCAGGAAAACTCCTCCATTGACGAATGGTAGTTTGAAGACACCAAGATCAATTAGACGACGAATCACCACAGACATTTTTTAAATATGCTCAGGTGTTGTCAGACTTCTGCCAGGTAGTTTCTGCACCAAAATAATGTATCCTCCAAATATTATTTATGGAGCTATATTATTGTACTGAAAGATTTTCCCCATTATGGACTTGTCAAGACAATCATTTTGGTCAGAAAAACAGTTGTTGTCTTAAGAGTTACCCTGTCATGTTTAAATGAAACAGAAACAAATCTATATTATTTACAGTATTATATTTTATTTGATAAATTACAAGTTAACATGGATTTTTCATAACAAAATTTTAAATATTGAACTGTGTTCAAAAAATCAATTTTTATTTGTTTAATTTAATTTTTTTATCATCATTTTATTCAGTTTCCTAGAGCAAAAATTGTATTTTTAAAAGTATGTGTGATTTTTAGTTGCATGAAATACTCTAATGTACATATTGTGAGATTTGTCTTTTAAAAAATTCTGGTCTAGTTTAATTTTCTTAGTTTAGTTGGTATTGTTACAGCGGTTTTGGTATGTTTTAATTAATCTAATCTGCTTTGAATATTTCAGGGATTTTTTACAATTATATTAAATATTAAAGTAACATTTCAATATGTCATTGAACAAACATCCCTGGTGAATGTAGGGTACTAATATTCCGGTGCTGTGAATTAGAATCAGAGATCTAGATAGCATTGCCACTTTTTAAACTTTTAAGTTAGTTTTATATAGACATACAATCATAAAACATTTTTACTTAACAAAGTATGATTGGGATCTATTACTCCCCTGATAAAAATGTTTTAAGCTTTATTTGCTTTTTTATACTAAGGTCTGTTTGGTTCTGCTTTGCTTTTAAAATAGCCACAAGTAACATTTTTGTACATACAACAATTTTAAACTCTTCTGATGACAAATGTTTTTGATTGACTTAACCACTGGTGTCAGTGCAATATTAAATTACATGTTTGCATGTATTGTGCATGTTTGCAATTTTTTAAAGATATAATTTTAATGAACATAATTTCAAATGTATAATTTAACAAGTGTTGAAACAGTGAAGTTACAAAAGTTTCCTTTGGTCAGTGCGTACATATGTTGTAGACCTACCCATTGACTTTTGAAAGCCTTATTTTGTTTCATAATCTGCCTATGTATATTACAGTTAGTGCCTTACATTTTTATAATTCTGTCCGTCATTAAAATACCTTTTTTACTTAACTTTACAAACACTGATGTTAAGATTTTTTTTTTTTACACACGTGTAACTGGGTATCAGCATATTGGTAGGTGATTTATTACTGTTAATATGCTGAAGTTTGGTTGTGTTAGGTTTTTTTTTCCCACAAATTTCTGAATTCTTACAAGATGCACTATAGATACAGTTATTACAGCATTGACAGTGCAGTGTATATATTATATTTTATGCACAACATAGCTTTGCATGTGTAAACAAGAAAGTTCTATTGGAATATATTTTGTTAAATCTGTTTCTATCTAACTGTACTGTAACACATTGTTAACAATAATTATAACAATTATTAAAATTTTCTATTATAATTTTTTGTGTCTTTTTTTTTAAAAAATTACTATTTCCTTCTGTAATTTAAGTTTTAATTTGTTATGGGTTGTAAAGACTTTGTAGAAATAACTTTTCAGGGGGTCTCAATATTATTCCCATTCACTTCCCCCTGACTTGAGTGCGAATGAACTTATACTTTTTGTAAGAATTTCCTTGACTTTTTATGTTGTTCGCTACATCTGTAGGGTCTTGGGCCTATTGGTCTGAAACTCTACTCAGATATATTTTTTGCGTCTTTTTTTGTGTTAAATGTTAGCCTGATGTCCTACTGGTTGGACTGGGTTCCGGACAAGTTTTTCATCAAATCTGTATACTACTTCGTTCAGTAGTTTTTCCACAAGGGTCAAACTTCTACCTATATTTACCATAAATTATCATTTGGCGTTTAAGCAGCCATTTCAACATATTTCATCATTCATACTGGGGGGGGGGGGGGCGGAACCATAATGAGAAGGCCCCACTTTTCACCCTTGCACCACATATTTATTCTCTTTCTTCAATCCCCTCACCTCCGTTATCAATATTATTTGATCTCTTAGTGTCATGTTGGGTTACATTAACCTGTTGTCTCCCCTCCTATGACATAGGCCGTAGACAAGTTTTTCAGTAGGCTAGTCTCGCCAACTTTACTGTCCTCAAGTGTATCCAATCTTCTTGGTGTCTTCTTCCAGGTCATCCATTGGTCTGCTCCTATTTATTTTACTTGTAGATGCCAGGGGAGGGAACTGTCTTATTGAGCTGGATACAGGTTTCCTGAATGTGTGGCCAATCCATCTCCATTTGCTCGGGAGATCATCTTCAGCTAGCAGTTGGTTTGTCCGTTACCATAGTACCACATTGTTGATAGTGCACGTCCAACAAATACGAATAATCTTTCTGAGACATGAGCTAATAAATGATCTCAGACCACGCACGCCCCCCCCCTCCCCCCATCATGGACGAAATAGAAATAATTTATTAAGAAATTATATAGGTTTTACTTTAACCACTTCAACCCGGAAATTTAAGTGCGCCCTTCACGAGAGTTTCATGTGCCCCCATTCATAACGCAGCACAAAAAAAGTGGGGTTTAACACTAATCTCGATAAAACACTTGACTTGTATTAGAACATGCATATTGAATTAAATTCAATAACGAATTAGGCTCCGACTATCGTTTTTTAGGCCCTTGGAAATGAGAATGCTATGCAGACTTATGAGAGACACAGCGATCAGATAAGTAATGAATACGTTTGGTCCATTGAAAGTCTACTCGAAGAAAATTTGAGATGGTAGGCCTATAGGCATGTCATTCTCACACGAGCCAACAACCTACACAAAACAGTTACTGTGCCAGGAGGGAGAAGAAGGGGAAGACAAATATGTGACTGCATGGCTGGACATCAAGGGATAGGGCTGCTCGTCAGTTTCTTCCAGGCATCCTCCACCCCAGAACGAAATAGATGTTATATAGAAAATATATACTTTTACTAATGTCCCCCCCACCCCGATAATGTCAAGTGCCACACCCCCCCCCCCCCCGGAGAAAAATGTCTGGAAGAAACACTGCTGCCCGTTGCAGCAGAACTACTCAGAGCAGCAGAGGACCGAGAGGGTGGAAAATGAGGGGAAAATCAACTTTAGTGCCTAATAAAATAAGGGCATGATAACTTAATAAGTGTTAAGGACGGTCGATCGATAGTATCATATTTCATAACAGCTGTATATTGTAGTTGATATAATATTTAAATATTATAAACATCATGCCCATAATTTACTTTTCATATATTTAGTTAAATTTGATCCGAATTTAAGTTTATATTCCATGGCACATTTTAATATAATTTAGGTTCCCTATAGACTCTATTCTAGATCTATTTAATTTAGGCCTAATTAATAAATAGAATCCGAATAAAAACAGCACCGGTATTGTTGGAACTACTACCGCTATATAGGCCCCTACATGACTTCTTGCTTGGATACCAAATATTAATGCGCGTTAAATATTATCTGTTTTAACAAGATTTAAATGCAGATACCGAACAAAAAAGTTTAGAAATCAGCTTTAAAATATGATTTGAACTAGTATGTGTCTATCAAATGCTTGGTTCTCAAAAACTTGTATAAAACTATTTTGTTTAAATATGTGATACATGGCGTCCTATTAGGTGTGATACGTCTAAATGACAAAATATTTTTTTTCCGCTTGTAGGTCTACAAAATAAATTAAAAACAAAAAGCTACAAAAATTAAAAATAGTATACAGATCTACGTTATTGAATTTTAAAAAACCCCGCTTGATTGATTTGTAAACTAAGCTTTTAAAATAATAACAACATTTCTTAACCTTTAAATTTTAATAGCTGGTGCTTCTTCGCCTGGTCATATGATGATCAAGAATAGATTCTAGTCTAGCTACTAGCTAGGCCTATTAAGTGATTACTATTCGGTGAATCAATACTCGACTTTTAACTAACCGATCATGGTTTTATCATCTACGAATGTCATTACTATGTCTCGTCAAGGATGTTGGTAAGTAAAACAAAATGTATTTAGACTAAGTTATTTTTATGACACCTGTTGTGAAAATTGAAAACAAATCATAAGTTAGTTAAGTTAGTTATAATAGTTAATAGCTATATTTAGTATTAAGTAGACAGTCAAAAGTTGGGAATACAGTAAATTATTATCATTGTAAAAAGTTATAATTATTTATTATTTAACATAGTATAGATCTCGATCAAGTTGTTACTGTACTTTGTAAAGAATAACGTTACTCTGGGTTAAAACACTCTATCCAAAGGACTTTTTCTTAACCTCAAGTGGATCCAGCCATTGATAATTTTATGATAATTTATGGAAGAATAATTTTGATGGACCTAAAATAGTCACTTATCTCCATTTTTAAAAATTCATATAAGTTATCCTGTAACATGACACAATGGGTAAGACATTGTTAATTTTTTTTAAAATACAGTTTTTGTGCATTTTAAATGGACACAACATTTAATTGAACATAACTAAGAAGGATGTGCATTTTAAATGGACACAACATTTAATTGAACATAACTAAGAAGGATGTGCATTTTAAATGGACACAACATTTAATTGAACATCCTTCTTAGTTATTTAAAAGGGTCATAACCTTATGGTATTGGGGAGGATAAAATAACCCCACCCCATGAACCCCAAAACAACAACTGTCTTATATAGTTACATCTATTAGCCGTTATGAGGATGGTGTGGCTTAGGTAAAGCTAACTTGAAAGCCTCAAGTCTGGATCTCTGGCTTGAATCTGTAGGATATCTTGAGTCCACCTAGCTCTGATAGGTACTTAACTAATGTTAAGGAAACAAACTATCTTGTTCCCCTAATAGGAAATGTGGCTGACCACACTATTCGTTTGTATTTGTCATACAAGGGAATATTGTGGTAACTAAAAAGATTAACTCTACTTCATCTGCCCCATGTTTATTTGGTGCAAACAGGAAAAGATGATGATTGGTGATGTTGCATTCCTGCTTTAGTTACAATATCTAATAAACTTTTTTTAAATATATATATATATATATATATATATATATATATATATATATATATATATATATATATATATATAATATATAAGTATACTAAAAAAAAGTTAATGACACCTTCGGGAGTAATTGTTTAAGTTTAAAAATACGTTTTAAATTCTCAAAACACACTTAACATGATTCATATTGTTATTTATTTTTATTTTCAACCAAAAGGTAATTTCATGGATCAATGTGAGGAAAAAGTCAACTCGAAAAATAAATCAACCATGACTGAAACTAAACAAAAAAAATCAAAGAAGAAGAAAAAGAGTAAAAAGCATTCTGGGAAATCGGAAAGACTTGACTTTTTCAAAACTGCTAGTGATGAAGATCAAGGCAAACTTGAGGTTAAAGGTCTTGGAGCAGTTGAACCAACAGGTAAGATGAAAAATTTTAGCATTCAAAGAGATTTTTACAGCCACGTAGAACACTCACAGACTTATAATAACTTATATTACACATGTTTATGTTTTAGCAGTGAAAAAATAAATAAACACAAGGGGGGAGGGGACATATTAGAGGTGAAGTAAAACAAAATCACTGCTGCCCCAAACAGGGTATTCGCCACTCATTTACACACACTTAGTAATATCCAACTAGTTGCATATGTACCAAAATGTCCAATTTGTTTTGTAAGAGGTAATTAAAAAATGACACCACATTTCTGTGGAAAGGAAAGATTTATTCTTAATTAACAATATATTATGGAGAGGAGGGGGAGCAATTTCCCTCAAGTCTGGCACTTGTTTTGCATCCTTTCAAAGAAAACAAGTTAATTAAAAAGTCTAGTGACATTTAAGCGCAATTTCCTTATGTTATCTAAAAATAGCTCTGTCGTAGCGTAAATCAAGAGCAGGGTTAGTAAAACCATTGGTTAGTTATTAAAACGTTTTTTATTAATTTGTTTTTCAGTATTTTACATGTTTTATTTACAATAGAGTTACATGACTAAAAACCATTGCGCGCCTAGCTACTGAACGTGATGACGCAGCCATTGAACGTGATGGCGCAGCTATTGAACATGATGACGCGTGTGGTGTGGTTGGAAAAAATGCCTACTAATTCGGTCCAAATTTTAATGAATTAAAAAAAAAATTGTGACTGAACGAAAGGATATTTTTGAAAACTTTCTTCGGCAATATTGTTCTAAATTATGGCAGGAATCGATTGGTACATGTTTCAAGTCGCTAAGTGGTCTGGTTGTCGAGATATGGGCCAAAAACTGCTTTTTTTCGAGCTTTTTTTGGCTTTTCCGGGAAATCCATGAAAGAAACCCGGAATTTTTATGGCCTATGTTCATCCTCGTAACTTGCTTAACATAATTGCTTTTGGAACTAGTCATCGATATTGCTTCGTTGAGGAGGAGATACGACTTAAAGCTGCGGACACACATCCATCCATCCATCCATACATCCAGAAATGATGGGTTAATAAACGCAATTCTCCAGAATGGAAATTGCGCTAAAAATGATGAAAACCTTAAAATTGGGTAGATTATGAGTACAGTTTAGAACTGTACGATGTCATTTAAGGATCCTGACTTTGACGATCAAGGTGGGGGGGGGGGGTTGAGGGGGGTAAAGCCTCACATCATTTATGGATGATACTCTAAAAATGAAAACTGTCCGGATAACTAACAAAAAACAAAACTAACAGCTGAGAGCATAACCAATGTCATTTTAATTCATTCCCATTGAAAGAGATCTCTATACCAATAAGTTTGGGTCTAAAAACATTTTAAGATGCTAATTATTACATTTCCTTTAAGGCACCCAACATATATATTGACCAGACGCTTGATCTGTTAGTATAGTGACGGGGTTTGATCTGTCAGTATAATCACATGGGGGGATCTGTCAGTGTAATCACATGGGGCTTGATCTGTCAGTATAATCACATGGGGCTTGATCTGTCAGTGTAGTGACATGGGCATGATCTATCAGTATAATCACAAGGGGCTTGATCTGTCACTATAATCACATGGGGCTTGATCTGTCAGTATAATCACATGGGGCTTGATCTGTCAGTATAATCACATGGGGCTTAATCTGTCAGTATAATCGCATGGGGCTTAATCTGTCAGTATAATCGCATGGGGCTTGATCTGTCAGTATAGTGAGATGGGGCTTGATCTGTCAGTATAATCACATGTGGCTTGATCTGTCAATATTGTGACATGAGGCTTGATCTGTCAGTATTGTGACATGAGGCTTGATCTGTCAGTGTAGTGACATGAGGCTTGATCTGTCAGTATAATCACATGGGGCTTGATCTGTCAGTATAATCACATGGGGCTTGATCTGTCAGTATAATCACATGGGGCTTGATATATCAGTATAATCACATGGGGCTTGATCTGTCAGTATAATCACATGGGGCTTGATCTGTCAGTATAGTGAGATGGGCTTGACTACTTCACAAAGCGGTGTAGTATCAACTACCACTCCCCACGATTCGGGTCTATTGCTTGTGTATAATGACAAAGTGTTTCATCGAGTTGCACGCACTGTCTTGTGATTAAATTAAAGACATTAAATTACAATTTATCCAATAGATAAGCTATTGATTTTTTTTTATATTGCAAAAAACCAACAATGAAATGAATTCTTTCGTTGTTGGTCTGACAAGCGAGATATGCGCGTGGGGGGTCTTATTCATGACGAACGTGGTTAGTAGAACTGGATTAAATAATCAAGATTCATGCTGCTTTTATTAATATTGGCTTGATATGAATCAGGAACGAAAACCGCATGTTAACTTGATTAATAAAAAAATCTGGATAAACCACCGGAGATTAGATTTCCCTCCCCTTGTATTTGTAAACGTGTTTTCTTTACTAAGTCTATCTATGTACAACCACAAGGACAGTAGTGTTGAACACGGTGATTAAAAAGGTAGGCACTGTCCCAACGAGACCAGGCGTATGGGGTAATCTGCGTAAATCTGCGTTGAGACGGTGCTGCAATAAATCGCCCCGAGAGGACGAAAATCAAACATTATTGATTGAGAGCGGTGCGTATCGAACATTAGCATAAAAGAAACATAAAGCCGTGAACAGAAATATAGAAGGGTTTCTGGTTTCTTTATACAGCATGCTGTGTTTCTTGATTCACCCTCAATGGGAGGATTCAGTGGAGGGGGGGGGGGACTGAAAATGTATACTGGGCAGTGGCGTATCCAGGTTTTCGTGGTAGGGGTAGCGGAGAGTGCGTTCGTGTTTGTGTATGTGCGGACTTTTTCAAATACATCAGTTCCGCGTGATTGTAAAAAAAAAAAACTTTATAAAATATTCGTTGACTACTGATTTCCCTTTTCAAATCAGTTTTGTGGGTTTAAAAAAAATTAGATCTATGTTTTGATTGTTTTAAATAAATGTGCACTATTTATTTAAGAATTATTTATCAGTGTGTCATTACCTAGAGTTCTAATACACGTATTAGGTCGCAGTGATGGTCTAAAATGTCAGGTGCATCTGCATCTTGACTCAAATATACGCTCTTGAAACTGTGTGCAAATTATTTTTCTCCCTTTTCTTTTTTCTTAAATATGCATACAATTTCTAGCACTGTCCACCTACAAATATAATTCTATCAAATTAGATCTGGCATAGCAGCAGGCTTTTAAAGTTATTTAAACGGTTACACAACGCCGTCACTGCTAAGCGATAATGCAGACAGCGTTGAAAGCTACGAAAGCACAATGAATTTTTTTTTTAAATAGAGCGAATCTATTAAGAGTTACGGAGTTTCACACAAAAGTAGATCACAACTGCCATAGTAAGATCGTCCTAGATCTCATGACTTGCAAGTGACGTGTTTTCTGCCGCTGGAAAGGAAATACCAAGTAGAGCCAAAAACAGTCATGTTACGTCATCATAATACTGACACTGATATTAAAAACCCAATGACTGTAGAGAATAGACCTACCATAGAACAAACGACGACGCGAGCTCGAGGCTGAAACATCAAGCAAAGGTTACTCTTGTAATCAGTGGGTCAGAATGACCTAGGTGAGCGGAGATCTGTGCTTGATGTTACATCATCATAAATTTTGTGCCCAAGACTCATGGGCCGCCACAGAAAGCTCTTTCCACTTTAGCCGGTATTTGGCAATTTTCCCCCAAGATAGTCCTGCCTTTGTCAGTTGACGAAGAACCATATACACCGAAAAATGTATAGACCAACATAGGATGAAAGGGATTGAAAATAATAAACAACCATGCTGTTTGCTTTATGCAAAGACCCCATTTATTGACTGAGCACCCTCCCCCTCCCCAGAAAACTGATGTTTAGTTCATCTGGGAGATATTTCAAATCATAAAGGGGCGTATGACCAAAACCTCAAAGGAAAGCAGACCTTGGCTCAGATGGATAAAAGTAGAGAAAGACATACGACATCATCGAGTCTAGAAGCATAGTTATATTCTATTCATCATCATCATTTCCCGTTCGTGCCCAAGACACATGTGGCAGATTAAGTATAGTTCATCTGCTTCAGAGACCTCGGCACATGACGGTCAGCACTATGCCTAACCGCCTTTACTTACCCTAACGTGAGTTAGATACCCATCAGAGCTGGGTGGACCCAGGGACGTTCCACTGACTCTCGGGTTAGCAGTCTAGCTCTCTACCACTAGGCCACGCCGTCCCCTTATATTCTATTGCAGATCTACGAACGATTTTGGGGACCATGGCTTTATCTTGGTTAAAACTATAATTAAATTCATTGCTTAGTACGAGTGTAAGTCCTGTAGGCTATACCCCAAGTGTGTAGCCGAGTTGTGTTACTGTCAGACCTTGAAGCGTGTAGCCACGTCATGTTCATGACCCACATTGATGCGCGTAGACCATCGCCTTGGTCACAGTGTTTGATTGGGTTATCACTTAGAAGAGCCACACACCACCACACAGGAGGCTAGAAAAACAAACTTCATGAAAACACATCGCCTAGCGAATATTAGATAAACATTGACATAGGCCATACAGTCACGCACTGAAAGTAGAATTAGTCTGGCTATTGGACGAGTTACGTGCTGTAAAGGAAGTTGGGGGGGGGGGGGGGGGGGGGGGGAGAAGAGGGTCAGTGTTTCTTCCAGACTTTTTTCTCCGGGGGAGCACTTAATATTTCCGGGGGGGGGGGGGGCGGACAACATTTTCCGGGGGGGGGGGGGCGGACACTGGTAAAAGTATATTTTCTATATAAATTCCTGGAAGTAACTCTAGAGGGGGGGGGGGGGGGTAATGTGACATAAGGTCTATATATATTTCTTAAAATTTGGAGTAATTTTTTTTGGAGGTGGAGTTTAGGGGTGAACATGCTACCCAGATCATTTCACTTTGTCATGTCACCCCCCCCCCCCCCAAACCTAATTGCACTGCTCTGTCAAGTAGCTTCCAATACTTCCATGGTAATTACC
Source organism: Physella acuta (assembly GCF_028476545.2). NCBI lineage: Eukaryota > Metazoa > Mollusca > Gastropoda > Physidae > Physella > Physella acuta. The sequence goes on along the minus strand of NW_026731532.1, from coordinate 40,689 downwards.
CCCTCTCGATATTGATAATGTCTAAGAAATGCAAAATAGATTATAAAATAGTAATTTGATCAGTGGGTGGGCTGTGATTGGGAGGGAATAAATAAATATCCAATGAGAGGGGTGTGACGCTATTTTAGGGAAGTTTGGCTTTTTGTGTGGAGAGTGGGGAATCTGCCAACATTGTGTCTGAACAACACTCTATTCTGTAAATTATGGCTAATCGATACTACGAGAAATAATTTGACTATGGTTTTATTTCCTTAGCCTTAAGCTTTAAATAAAAAAATGTAATGTTTTATTTTTCAGACATCAATGATCAGCTGGGACTATCGGGAAAAATAAAACTACCCATGATCCCTGGCACATTGACCAGACCAAATGACCCATCAGAAACGCAGTCGTCTTCCACTCTTGTATCTAAAGCCAAAGAAACCTCACCTACGCACCTCGGCCAAAATGACGCCAGAACACTTTCCAACAAAATGAGCCAAATCAGCATCAAACAAAAAACTAAACCCACTGCTCGCAGTAAAGCCAACGGAAGTAGACAGATAAACGACGCTAAAGACCTGCCAAAATCATTGGATGCGATACTCGAAAAAAATCGTAGTATCGCTTTAGCTCATATCAATATCAATAACAAATCGAACGAAAGTCTTCGGTGGGAAAATATTTTAGAGGATTCAGAGGAGGAAAGAGAAAGGATGAGGCTTTATAAATTAAACAGACGGAAACGCTACCTAGCTGCCGCTGTTGCAAAAGGTCTAGGCTGGGCCGTGAATGACCCACTTAGCTCTTCCTTTCAACCGCCATCAGAAGATTTTGGATTTGAAAATAGAAAGCAGATGCAAAACCCCTACACAGATTTTAGCCCTATGAAAACATTACGATCGTCACAAGTCCATGGGCTAGTAGCGACCTCTATGGTGGAATGCTGATCCAGCCAACGGAATATAATAGGTCAGGGGTCGGCAACCTGCGGCTCGCGAGCCGCATGCGGCTCTTTTGATGTCAAGATGCGGCTCTCCAGCTCCTTGCACAAATACTAATAAGCTTAATAAAAAAATAAAATACTTGTAATAAAAAAATGTTAGTGGCTCTTTTAAACCAGGGAGATTTTGAAAATTGTAACTTTTGGCTCTTCCGCTTCGAAAGGTTGCCGACCCCTGTAATAGGTCTATATAGATATAGTATCTAACTGATTTCAGTGATAAAATACCAAAGTTTACTGCAGCAATACATGGGGGGGGGGGGGGGGGGGGGAAAGAAGAGGTCAACAGAGCCCATCATAGATTCAAAATGGCCTCTCTCATGTTATATTAAGCTATTGGAAACAGTGCACTCAATACTAAGCCTACTTGGAATTTTTTAAAATACCCCCTGACGTCACACTTCTTTTTTTTTGTGACGATTTTTACCTCTCCTCCGTCACACTAAGGCCAGATCTCACCTGTTTAATCATTTTTTTAAAATTATCGATTTCTTTCTAAATATTGGCTAAGCTCGGTCTACATAACATATTTATATGAATCAATTTATGTGATAATTAAAAACAGTTTTCAAAAATGCAAATTAACGGCTACATTCAAAATCACAAGTATGCATCTTCATCTGGATAATAAATTAATATCTGCATTATAATTGTTTGTTACATTGACGTTTCCTCTTGAAGAGTGTTAACTTTTGTTGTTTTCTAGCAACAAAGTAACATACAATCTACTAAACAACTTATCTTTATGACTTTAAGTAATACGATCATTCTGTTAGACCGTCTTGTGTGACAATGTTATAAATTCTCTTAATACTTGTAGCTAAAATATAACAGAGTTACTTTCAGGCAAACCCATAGAAAAAATATATAATTCATAAAGAAAATATAGCCTCTAAACTTGTCTTAAAACGAAATGTCTGATCGTAACATATGCTGTAACGTAGGCAAGGAATGTAAGCGTAGTAGTGGGGCAAAATTCACAATATAAATCTAGTAGGGGAGGGGGTGACACTAAACAAAAAAATTGTTGGGTGAGGGGGTGACACCACTTCACTAAACATTTATTATTTAAATTAGCACCAATCCAAATCTAGATAATATTTCGGTTGGATAAGCACAAGAAATTGAAACTAATCTATTTAAAATTGCATTGAATCTGATAATCATTTGTAGTATTTTAATCTGCCGTTGAACTGTTGTTCACAGCTGTGGTATTGTATGAGCCAGACATTGTTGTCTTTCAGAGATTTTACACCTGGAATTACTTACCAACATTTTTTTTTGTAATCTTTCATTGAAATTTTAACAATGTATTCTCAAATAATGATTTGTCTGTGATATGATTGTAACAAATTATTTTTGTATTTAAAAAATTATTAAAAAGAGTGGTTAATTAAAACAATGAATCCTGTTTCTGACTAAAGAGATGATTGTGTGTGCAGTTGCACCTGTGATAGGAATTTGCCATACAGGATAATGACTTGCTTCGTGTATCGCATAACTACCTCTGGTTATTTTTATTTTAAAGAAGAAAATCATGATAAAAGCGCAACTTCCATAGTCTTGTATCACACAGAAAAAAACCCACTGCACTGACAAGATGTAATACACAAACATGGTATACAAGCTGCCTTTAAAAAAAAAAATGTGATAAATTTCAAACAAAATTATCTTGTCTCCAAGTAATGAGATCAATGTTGATGATGACTAGCTAATTCCTTTAATCACACCATTCCTAATTATTAAAATATATATTTCTAGGTAATGGATCTAACCACAATGGATGCCCTTTCTCACTATTGTTTAAAATACTAGCAGTAGAAATTAGACAATTCTCATTTAATAAATTGTACAAAAACAAAATGACTCAATATTCATGCATATTTTATTATTTACATTACAATAAATCAATAATCAAAGATATTTATTTGGCTTCTTTAGCCAAAAGATCTCTGGCTATTTGAAATGTGGCAATCAATGAACTCAGCTGAATTTTTTCACTTGTACCAACAGCCAGGCGGTATCTAAAATGGATAAATAACAAAATCTAAGTTATAAAAAACAAATACAATAATTAAAGTTAAAGTAGGAGAAACTTTTATAAAAATCTGGCATATGTACATTTTAGAAACAAATTTAAAATTGAGGTTGTGGCACAAAAATATTAATATAATACACATTTTGAATGCAAGTATCATCAAATGTAACCAAAAACATGATACATACTCAACATCTGCCATCTTCTCCAATAGTTGCATGCGAATGTGAAGTGGTAGGTCAACTATAAAGAAATAAATAAGCTTGACAGTTCTTGTGTAAGAAAGTTAAATATGTATTGTACATAGAAATATAGAACTATTAACCATTATTTTATATGAAACAATCATCAGAAACTATTAAATAATAGATGAACTGAGTATCGGTAGATAGTGTGTACATTTACTAGGCCACAAAAAAAATATGATCAGATTATTTCTAAAACTAACAAAACACTAAGTTATTTATTCTTCTGCAATAAATGCACCATCATAATCATAAAACCATTTAAAATCAAGAGTTAAATAATTCCTGCCAAGGTAAAAAAACTGAAGGAGAGAGACGAATACCATATTTAAAAAATAAATAAATAAATACTAAAAAAGGTAAAGCAGACTTACTTCTGTGTACGTAACTGTGAACTTCAGTCAATATATCACTTAATGCCAACCCTTTCTGGGTTTTCAAATTCATTATATCTTACAAAAAAGTTAAGGCTAAAAAAAGTGTCACTGTAGAGATAAACAAAACACCAGCAAAACAAGAACTAAATAAAACTTTAAATAATGATATACATAAAAAAAAGAGGATACTCTTATAAGCCGTTGTGAAATTCTCATTGAGAACCCAGTTAACAATGTTCTCTATGTCCTTTCTCAAGGGGTGCCCAACACAGGTGTAAACATTGTCTTCTGTCACCTCATCAAATGCCATAGATGTGCTCTGGAGAATGTTTAAGACTTTACGCATGTCCCCATTGGCCAGTGTAACCAGAGCTTTGACTCCACTCTCATTGCACTTCACACTGGAAAAAACAAAAATAAATAAATCTGAAATATTGTTTCATTGGTTATATTCATTCATAATATTCATGGTTTTCAAAAATCCAGGTCAACTTTTACAGTTTGATTGCCAATACATTTGTGTGAACACTACTCCATATCACAAAAAAAAAAAGAAAACCACTGACTAATGCGTGTTCATATAATCAAATAATGGTGTCAGCAGCTAAATCAAGTATTTTGAAATGAATGTTTTAAGCATGTATTTGTAATTCCAAGATATCAAAATACATCAGATTTTTAATATTATTTAAGCTGATTTTGTATGTCCATACAATATGAAAAAAAAAACCCCACATGACAATAGAGCCCAACATGTAGTAGTTATATGAACTATAAAAACCCACCTTTCCTGGGCAATAACATACTCCAGACGAGGAATGATTTGATCTTGTTTCAGTGGACCAAATCTGAAGCGTGTACATCTTGATTGCAATGCAGGTATAATTTTGGATAGATAATTGCAAATGATGCAAAACCTAGTGTTTTCTGTGAACTTCTCTATCACTGATTAGTTAAGGAAGAGTAAAACAGAATTATTATAACAAATTATTTTCTATAGAATTTAGAAATTCAAATTTTTAAAAAATAGTTTGCATTTAAGGATAAAAATTCAAATTCTTGTTACCTCTCCTCAGTGCATTTTGCGCATCTTTTGTCATAGCATCTGCCTCATCAAGAATAACTAACTTAAATCCTTTTCTGGGAAACAGAAAAATATTTAACAATAACTGCAATGTTTTCTTTTAAAGTTGCTGTATTATATAGGGACAACTAAAAAAAACCTACTCACTTGAATATAGTCCTTGTGCTGGCAAAGCTCAAGATCTGGCCTCGAACAATTCCAATACCTCGGTCGTCAGAAGCGTTAAGCTAAGATAAAAAAATACTTTATACCTTGGTCATCAGAAGCATTTAGCTAAGATAAAAAAAAATACTTTACTTTTTACTCAGAAGCATTTAGCTAGGATAGACAAAGTATTTTCCAACAAACTAAACATTTGGCATGGATCAAGTGTTCAAGTTCAATAACTTACAATACCCTTAAAATTTACAATAATATTTAAGTTAACAGATCATCTTACAATACCTAAAAAATTAATGGACTGATTACCAATAATAAAGGTAAAACAAAATTCAAAATTTACAATCTTCAAGACTTTCCAGACACAATAAAAAGGTTTTATGCTTGTTCCCCCAACAATATACAGATGTTAATAGAATGGATGGTGCTATCTTAAATACCAATCTAATACAGTAATTTGCATGTCAAAATCATGATGTGAGAGTATGGTAATAATAGACAGCATTGTTTAATTTAAAGTTTATGTACACAAAAATTAAGTCAAGCAAATCATATTTTGATGCTCATCCCTCACCTCTAAAACCATGGAATTAAATTCTTTAGGAGAGTATATTTTCTTGGCCACAGCCAGGATTGTACTGGTTTTGCCTGTCCCTGGTGGGCCATAAAACAGAAGATGTGGAAGTCTGTCATCATCTACAAACTTACCAACTGTGGAATATACATAATAGATTAGTACATTTTAAAAACTATATTATATTATATTAAAGTATGTTACTATTAATAACTTAAAATTATGTAGTATCTTGGTGGATATCAATAGACGATAGTCTACAACTGACTCACATTTGCTCTCAATGATATTATGAGGCATTTTCTTTTCTTTAACACTGCGCAGGCCTACTATATATCTTCTAGCCCCACAACTGACATTGCTAATATTTTTCCTAACTAGGCCTACATTTTATCCCACAAGCACAGGATGTGTAGTGAAATGTATGTAAAAAAATGAACAACATACAGTTAAAAGATGAACACTTACTTGTATTGATTATGTCTTTATGAGAAATTAAATCATCCAATTGCTTGGGCCGATATTTCTCTACCCTAGAATAAAAGTACTTAGATTTAGATCGAGTGGTAAGTTACAGATAAATGAAAACAAACATAACTTTTAAAGACAATTATTCTATCTATCTAATCAAATGCATTATAACTCAGTGTAGGGTAAGCACATTTCTTTAGATAGTATATACTAGATCTACAATAATTTTTTTATAGTACTACTAGAATTCTACTAGCACGAGATCTAGATACTGCTAGTACTTCATCTAGATTCTAGTACTTTAGTTATTCTATTGTAGTTAGTCTCATAAAAATTCAATTTTCTTCAAATTATAAAAAGAATAGCATATAATTGTAGAGCTTTAAAAATGCAATCCAACAGTACCAATTTTATTAATTTAGCATAATCGGTTGATTAAATATAATTTTTTTAGTGTCGCAAATAAAATATATAGAAACGCGACCAAAAACGCAGGTAAAAAGTCAAATTCACTTGTTTTAAAGCTAGTAAGCAAGAAAAGACATGATTCTTTCTTACTATTGAAATCAGTTTGCTTATACCTACATTTTTTTACACCAAGGTGAAAGTAAATAGTTTATATAAATTTATAAAATGCCATTTATATAATTTATTGTATGTTTTGTGATGAATTTTCAATTGGAAAATACCGCATTTGGAAGCAGAAAGGTAAATTCTACAGAACAGATTTTGTTTGGAATGTTATAGATTATAGATCTAGGCCTATATCAAAATGTTTGTTTAATAAAATTCAATTAGAGTCCACCCATTTCTGATGGGTACCTGATAGACATTGGGGAAATTAAAGGTAAAAAGTAAAGGCGGCTGTGAATATCGCTGACCACACGGACAATCACTTCATATGCCGAGGTTAAGAAACATGAACTCTACTTCATCTGCCAAATAGATTGCTTTGTCTACAGAGGAATCTTAATTATTGTTTACAGGGGCCTAATAAAATTGAGTTATGTTTGTAAAAACATTAAGCCTAAGCTTTAAAAACTTATTTTGGTCAATATCGGAAAAAATAAAAATCTTTTCGACTAAATGGGTTGAAAAAAGCTTTGAATTTGTTTCATTGTTTGTTATTATATCTTGTAGTATTTAGAATTGAAGCTTTCTTTCTTAATTACAAGTTGTATTAATTTCAAACCTTAACTATTGTCATAACTACTTTAAGTAGTAGGCCCTAAGTAGCAGATTTATGAATTAATTCATTATTGTATTTATTATTTTGTATTATTGTGATCTCAGGTTTAGATAATCATTAACATCATAACATGGGTACCAGGGTACTTTTATGATGAATGTTCTGGGTATTAGATTAGAGTAGGAGATCTTGATTGGTGGGAGTGAAAGTTAGTCATATGTTGAACGAATGAAGATGTGAGATAGTGACGTAGAGGGTATAAAGAACAATATTGTTGCTGTAGAATGTAAGCAAGGAGTTAGGGGCTAGGTATTCTATTGAAAAAGTATTAAAAAGTGAGTACGGGGGGGGGGGGGGGGTTAATGCTGTCAACTGTTACACTGTTTGTTGTGTTGACAGTTCAACTTGAATATGTATGTAGATTGATGTAAGCAATGTATTATTTCTAGATTTCTGATTTAGTCTTAGTTAGCATATCTAAAATTTCTCATTCTAAATATATACTTACCATGGAAGGTTGGGGGAAGGATTTTTATCCTTGCTCATTTTTGTCTAAAAATATCGTAGGTTGTTTATAAAGATTGTCCACGATTTTGATGTTGACACTTTTTCCCGGGAAATTTTTGAGAATTTACACCGAATAGTTTTTCATCCGAACCCGGAAATTATATTGCAAAAACAAGTCTTTTACTTTTAACAGTAATCAGAAAAATTGGCTTATAAAATACATTATTTAAATTACACAAATCAGCGTTTCTGTAATTTAAGCTATAAAATTTAAACATATTTGAATAAACTTAATATATTGCATAGAATACGAATAAGAACAGTTTCCCATAATGATGCGCGTTCCGAAGAATGTCAAACCCAAAATCACGCAGGAAATTACGCAAAAGAGATCTAAATGCGTTTTCAATCAAGATGGCGGAAGACGGGAATTTAGATGCTCTGAAGTGTAACATAAACAGACACTCTTCAGGCTTCATGTTTGGTTAATCTTACCCCATTATGTTTTAGTCAATGTTAATAAATACGAATGCTTGTAGTTGTAGGCCTTGAGCGCTCCGAAAATGTCTTCAGAAGCCATTCAAGATGCATTAAAAACATGCGCAACCAACCAATCTATGATAGATTTCACGTCCGTGCATTTGCAGGAACTGAGGACGCAGTGTGCCTCAACTGACAAAATTGTCCAAAATGAAATTAAGGATGCCGAGGCAAGTTTAAACGACAAAACGAAAACCCTTTCATAGTCTTTCTTTGTTCTTCGTTTTTTTTTATATAGGCCCTACCTGATCATGCACTAAATAAATAGAAGACTCCACCAGTACCAGTGCTGTCACTGTCTGCTGGACTCTGTATTGTAGGGAAATTCAAGTCTATTGTAAACTATTGTACTGTGGTCAAATAATAAAAAGTCAAATCTGCACCCTCATATTTAAATTTACCAAGTCTTAAATTGAAGTGCCAAAACAAGTTAATACACTACCCAGAAAAAAATGTACCCAGAAATATCTGTTAACTCCTCCTATACTGACCTCTAGATCTATACTAAAATTCTTTACTGTATACAAAATGTGTATAAAATTGTATCATCTTGGACATTCTTGGTTCTTACCTACTGAGCTGCACTGCAGATGGACATATAATAAATAGAAGACTCCAAAAGTGCTGTAGGCCTACTGTACTTATGTATTGTTACATGTACTCAGTGCTCAAATAGTAAAAAGTCAAATCAGCACCCTTATATTTACATTTTCCAAGTCCTAAACTGCAAGTGTCAAAACAAGTAAAAATCAGTATAGGGGCCTACACTACACACAAAAAATGTATCGAGACATATCTATATAGTAGTTTTTCTCACTAAATCTAGAATTTACGCAATTATCAATTTAAACATGACCACTGAATAATAGACATCCATATTTAATCCATTAGGCACTAATTTTGGAGTTTTTAGTTCGTTTTGAACTAAATTAGTTAATTTAATATTTATTGTCAATCACTACCATGTCCAACACATCTCTCCATGACAACTCTTCTTAAGCTTGAAGCTAAAGAAAACCACAAATCAGGTTAGACTCCATGCACAAGAGTTCCTCACTAGTGATCACCAAATAGCGGTCACGTGGTTTTTAAAAAATAAAAATAAATTGGTTGTGATACGGACGCCGGTCTTATAAAAAAACAGCTCACAATATTTGATTTCTTTTTTCATAGACTGATAAAACTAATAATGCTTTACGTTCTCGCTCATTTCTGTACCTACACTGTTGATATTTTTTAAATTCTATTAATTTTAATGAAACCAACTTTTGAATTTAGCCTCCGTTCTCCAAACCAAATTTTAAAATGCTTTTCTGGCATATCTAACCCTGCCACTTATGGTTTGTTGTTATGACACGGAAATCCCGCCATTTTGCGCGTGGTAAACATTTTTAAATGTAATTAGTTGAAGGTCTCTGGAATTTGGCCGAAAAATCACCGGAAATCAGACGTCCGGTCCGGGCGCCATATTGTTGTTAGCAACCGACCACGCATCCAAGTTAGAGAGAAATACTACTATATAGAGCTAAGCTATAAATGTTGTGTATAAAACTATCTTGGTCCTTAACTACCAGGTGGCACTGCAGATAGGACATATAATATAATAATTATTCTCAACACTGGTTTACTCTCTACTGACATTGCCCCCCCCCCCATTCTGGTAGGCCTATAGCCTTTTCAGTGTCAGCTTAATGACTAAAAAAAATGGTCTTGCTTTTAACCATCTTAACCAGCTACTGATATTTTTGCACCCTAGACTAAACCAGTTTAAAAGTAATAGTTTTTCTGAATTCTAAACCATATTATTATATAAATATCTATGGTTAAGAAAGTAGATGTAGTTGTCTGATATTTTGAATTATCATATGATGGTGCTTATGACTTACTTAAATAAAAATCACAGACTGTCAATTCAATTTATTATGATGCAAGGTCTGATTTTTCAGTTTTTTAATAATTACCTTTTGAACCTGAAATAAATATGCCAAAGAATTATCATTAGCAATGCTGATTATTTTATTTCTCAGTTTCAGGCTTAAAAGGAAAGTACTTTGGCCTACATTCTTATAAAAAAAACACTGAATATATCTATTGATAGCCCACAATGTGACATGAAAAATCATCTAGGACTTTCTTTAATTATAGCTGACTCCTTTAAGTTATTTCTCATGGTGGCATAAATTGATATGTAAACACTAATTTTATTCCCTCAGAGCAAGATAATACGCATGGTTGGAACACAGATTTTAGCCAAAAGGAAATTAAATCTTGATGTCATCCCAGAAAGTTTAAGGGATTATCCAAAGCTTGAGCTTTGGCTCAAGATTGTTGGGATTCCCAATGATGCAATCAAAGTAAGTAATGTTTTTTTAGGTAAATTTACTGTATTTCATATCCCTTTCCAGCATGTTCTCTATTCTGTTTTTGAAACATGTAAATTAAAGTAGACCTACGTAATGATTATTACTATTATTCTGTTTCTGAAAATTATACTATTTTATTAAATATATGATGAACATAAATTATTATTTAATTCATGCAACATGTATATCTCAAAATGTTTCAACCATTTCTAGGCCATTTTAAATGAAGGGCATAGCTTCTCAAACCTGATGGAGATGGACAATGAGACACTTACAGCATTGCTTAAAAAATATGATTGTTCTGAACTGGAAATAAAAACTCTTCTAACAGCTTTCACAAATTTGCTATCATGTACAGGTGATATTACTTGAAGTTTCATAGCAGTAATGTAGCATTGCTTTAAGAAATATGATTGTTCTTAAAAGTTGAAATCTTTCTTTCAGATTACACAAATTACATTTCTGTATGTTTGTTTGCTTTGGGAATTGAAATAGCAGTATTATTGACTTTGGGAACTGAAATAACAATATTATTGCTATAGACTATAATGATTTTCCACCCATTTATATGGTTTTAGTGAACAGGAAATATTTGTAATTAAAATAATATTACTAAAGTAAATGAAAAGAAACCTAGCTTATAATAAAATATGAAAATTTGTAACATATTTTTTATTAAAAAAAAACTCCACAGAAAAACAAATAGTTGGCCAGTCTATAACAGATCATGACTGGCATTTCACAGACCTTGCATGGTTACAGGCTGCTGCAGCTGCCTCCCGTTCCACCACCAATAGTCCTGCTGCTGGCAATTCACCCAAACACCAGCAACGGTCAGCCCCCTCGTATTCTGCAATATCTAATGAGCTGTTAACCATGAAGAATGAAGCATTTATCCAAAGAGGAGGAAAAGGACGGCCTCCGCCCCTTCACCCCAACATCTCAGACATACACCCTCCTAGAAGTACCCCCTCTTCTCCTATTCCTTCTCCGCATAATGGCTCTCCCCCACCCCACCGCTCAAAATCTGTCAGTAGTCCAGCTGTAAAATACCCCATAACCCCACCCCCAATGAAAAATTACATGCTGTTCCCTGATTCTGCATCTATAACAAAAAGCAAAAGTCATGAGTCACAGTTAGCCAACAAGGTAGTGGATATTGATCCAATCAAGTAAGTTGTCCTTTAGATTTTTAATTTATAATTTTTGTTACAGTTCATTGTATTGAAACTTGTGTAATTTCCCCATTTCATTTTGTAAGATGTATTTCAATTCATAACAACTTACTGCAGTAGAATATACTGTCAATTCTTTTATTCTACTTAACCCAGAGGCAACAAGAAGAATAAACCTTCAAGTATCAACATAAAATTAGGAGGCAGTCATGAGGTTTTGTTTAGCAGACGTCGTTTGTCAACTGATGGCTCAGAGGCCGGGAGCCGAGGGCCATCAGGTCATACATCCCCTGTTTGTTCCTCCCCAATCCGTTCCCCGCCTTACAAGCATGATCTGAGTGCTGTTTTGCTTGATGAACACAACAAGTACCCTAGTAAGCTTACATTAATTTCTTCTCTTTGCTATATTATATCTTAGTCATGGCACTAATTATTTTTCTACCTCATTTGTTTAATTGCTAAGTTAATGTTTCTTGAAAGTAAAAAAAAGTCATTAACATAGTAGCAGTGTGCCTGCTTGTGGTTTTAAGAATTAGTATTAGATACTTAAGATTCTATTTAATTATTGATTTCTGTACTCTGTACTGTGCATAAATTATTTATATTAATTGTATGCATTTGTATTTAGAAGTAAACAATTTTAATTTTAAAAAGAACCTTTAATAATCCATACTTTGACATTATAACATCTTTCTGTAGATATTTTATGCTTTCTTATGACCAATTCATTTAGTATTGGGAAGTAGGATTGTGTCAACATCCTCAACTTTGTATTATTTTAGTCATGACCTTAGAAACCATCACCTTATCCAATTAACAACCCCATGCCTGAAATCACATGTTTCACAATTTGAAACAGAAAATTGGTTGGAAGTTTTAAGGTTTTTCCTGGCATGCTTCTTGGCTTTGAAACATTTTAAAACCAAATTTGCTTGGTCTTATTTGGGTTGGAACAAACACATTTTGAAACCTTTCACCCACTTAGTTTTATCTACTGTTTGTAGAGTTTGTTTTTCAGTTATTCAACTTTTCATTCATTACTAACATATGAAAGACTTTAGAAATGTCATAGTTTATTTCAAGGGTATTATAAAATTTTGTAGAAATATTTCTAGTTTAATATGATTTACAGAGCATTTTATCATGCATCATTGTGATGTAAATATTTTATCTTTGAATTTTAAAGACATGCTGACAGTTCCCAAGTCTCCCAAAACTCCTAAAAAGATTATCCACCACCAGATATATCACAGGTACATTTTTATCTGTATACTTTTTGAATCCTAAAAATATTTGGTGAATTTTTATTTCATTGTTAGGTATGTGCAACATTTCAAAAGAATAATTGAAAAAATATTTGTTATAAAAGGATAGATACTGTCTTGTAGTGTTAAGACATAATTGTAAACAAATATATGTTAAATATATCTTTATCAGTAAAAAGGCTTAAGTACAGGTGTTCTGGTTAGAAAGTTATTATTTATTTTACTATGCTATGTTTATATACATACTGAACTACAACAAAACAAAAATATCTGACAAGCAAGCACTGCCATGACCTGTAGTTTTATGTCACTGTCAGATGTTTGTCTAAACAAAAACTTGTGTCCAGACTCTGGATACTAATGTCTGCTGTGACATAGCTAACCTACATTTGATTTTCAGGATTTAAAGAAGCTTTTTAAATGGGAACTATAGAAGGCTCATCTAATTAGGACATAGTTTTTGTGCCACATTTCAAAATAGATTTTTAAATTCAGGAAAAGTTAATTTAATTAAGAATGATTGGAACACTAAATTTAATTCTTAAAATTATTTTGTATTTTTATGTTTCTATCATCAGCATCATATTGCAAACTTATTAGTAGTATAAACACAATTTTACTGCTATTAAAGATGCTAACCTACAAAGTTTAATCACTATAAAAATAATTGCAGGCTGTAATTGGTCTCTGGGAATCATTTTGTGTTCTATTATAAACCTTTCTCATACATAACCATCTGTTTATGAAAGTACAGCATAAAGTCTACACCTTGATTTCCACAAGAGGTCCTTCTGCTTAAGTTGCAAGACAAAATGATCTTTCATAGGATTTAAAAGTTCTTCCAAACTTTGTTACTTTTTATTGTGTAAAAATAAAATTGGAACTTAATTTACACCAAGTTTAAACATGATTATAACGTATTTAATAAGTGCTGAAATAATATTGTCGTTATTAAATTTTTCTTTATATTCAAAATTAAATACAACTTAATTAATCTTTTCTTAATTAAGAAAAAGGAAAGAAATTAGTTTTAGACAGAATTAAGAAATCAACAATAATCAAAACTTCTACTTTTGAATTAGGAATGATTTTGTTTCTCTGATAGAAAATTGATTAATGAAAACCTGAATGTTACTTATAAAGGTTTGCAAACACGTTTAAGATCACCACTTGTGACTACTGCCACAAACAGATGATACTGGGCTACAAATGTAAAGACTGCAAGTAAGGGCTGGTGATCTCTGCATGCCACGGCTCCCTCTGTATCTGCACATCTATGCATATCTAGGCTAACTAGCTGTATGGCAGGGCTCAGTATATCCAATTGAGAACTACTGGTTGATTAACACTGCTGCCATTGTTACTTGGCATTAACTCTGAATGTTTTAGTCACTATTGTATCTAGCTAGCAATTGTTGATCAGTGAATGTTGTTACAAAAATCGCAATCAAAGTCCAATGGTTCTCAAATTCTTTTTTGTTGGAGTCACTTTAATTGCTTTTAATTTTGAAAAATCACAATATTTTTTCGGCTACTAATATTTCAAAATGGCGATTTAAACTTTTAATATTTTCTACATGGATAACCTTAATTGAGTACTTTTTTACATTAAAAAGCTATTGTTTTATGAGATTTTATTTCTTAGAAATTTTTTTTTTCATTTTGTTACCAAAAAATAAGGACTTTGATGCTATTTAACATCATAGGGTTTGACAGTAGAAAAGTATACTGATACAATGTGATTTCAAGCTTGGAGAGGCAGGAGCAGGAGCATTAACTGTAGCGTTTTCTCTCATGTTTCAGTTGTATGCTACAGCATCCAATATGATCTCACTTGAATGCTAGCTTCATTACCATCCTATGGCTCAACAAACTGCACTCATACTAAAAGTTTTAAAACCATTTTTTTTTTCCTTATAAGTTTACCACGAACCATTAAACAAATTTAAAGTATAAATTGAGTTGCAACTAGGTTGAGCCCTGGGATAGTCCTCTTAATCTCTGGTCTTAGGAGAATGGAATTATATATTGAGACAAAGCTACTGGCACGCTTATTGTTTGATATTGTATTTTCGTTGCCCCTCCACCTTCCCCCCACCTTTAGATTTACTTCTTCCATGTTTGTGCTTGCTCCTTGTGATGTCTGTATGACGTTTGCCATTCGTGGGAAAACATGTAAAAATTGCAAGTAAGTCAATTAATACTTAAAGAAATTCTTACTCTATAGTCAAATTTGAAAGCAAGTAAGTTAAGTTGTTAACAAGTAACTATATAGTCAAATTTGAAAGCAAGTAAGTTAAGTTGTTAACAAGTAACTATATAGTCAAATTTGAAAGCAAGTAAGTTAAGTTGTTAACAAGTAACTATATAGTCAAATTTGAAAGCAAGTAAGTTAAGTTGTTAACAAGTAACTCTATAGTCAAATTTGAAAGCAAGTAAGTTAAGTTGTTAACAAGTAACTATATAGTCAAATTTGAAAGCAAGTAAGTTAAGTTGTTAACAAGTAACTATATAGTCAAATTTGAAAGCAAGTAAGTTAAGTTGTTAACAAGTAACTATATAGTCAAATTTGAAAGCAAGTAAGTTAAGTTGTTAACAAGTAACTATATAGTCAAATTTGAAAGCAAGTAAGTTAAGTTGTTAACCAGTAAATTATGTCTGACTTCAGCTGCCGCATTGCTGTAGCTTTTTCTACAATTTTTACATAACAGCTTACAGATATAAAAATATATCAGAAATAGCAAGCAAAATTAACTAAAAATACAGATAATTGCATTAAAATATTATGCTTAGTACCTATTAATCAAGTAATCATTAATTTACTGCAAACTTGTTTACATTAATTACTAAACATAAATATATTCACCTGTAATCTAATTGTAACCCTGATGTGGAGCTTTAATTGCACTGACAGTTAAATGTTAATCGATGCCAAGCTCTTATTATTTCTGTTTATTAAATGCCTACTCAAATAAAAAAGAAAGAAATTGACCAATATAATATGAACAATGCAAATTAAAAACCACAATAAAAAAAACACTATTTCTCAACTGCCTATAGCTTCTGATCTTATTTATCAACAGCAACAAATGGTTTGTCTGTTGACACATTTTTGTTCACTGTTTTCTGATGTAACCCTATTTCACCCTTTACTGCAATTTATAAGTAGTAGTGCTTTAATTTCAGAATAAATGTAATGTTTACACATATAACACCAATTGTGCTTAAAGGTTAAATTGATAAAGTCATGATAATTATTGATCTAAAACATGTATAGTATTATTTAAGTAAGGTATAAAGATAATCGGATAATATATGCAATTAAGATATTTAGAT
Organism: Physella acuta; assembly: GCF_028476545.2. Classification (NCBI taxonomy): domain Eukaryota; kingdom Metazoa; phylum Mollusca; class Gastropoda; family Physidae; genus Physella; species Physella acuta. Next base: position 24,384 of record NW_026731532.1, on the reverse strand, counting down.
GATACACAAAACATAGGATATTTTAAATGGTACATTAGACGCTGAACTGTATACTGGCTAAAGAAAGATTAAGGATAGAAAAGGTACTAAGCTGTTTGGATAATACATTAAGTTTTAAATAATTAATGACATTTGAAGATCGTATATTGAATGAATTAAATCTTACCAGTTTCTTATATTGTAAAGATAAACTCATTGTAGCTAAATAGGAAAATACTTTTGTGTTTTGTTAGAAAAAAATTCCACAAAGATTGTGCCCAGCGTGCCCCTCCTACCTGTGGTCTTTCAGATGCAACTGTTGATGCTCTGCTGGAATGGCAAGGCAAGTATTTCACGGCTCAGGTTACTCATACACTGACATTTCACACCCATGGTAGTTGTGCCAGCATTTCTTGTCTACATCTCCAATTCAAATGTTTCAGAATCTCCAATGTCCCAGCGTCGCTATCAAAATTCAAGTGTCTTCTATCCTGGTCATGCCAATGATTATGAGGGTCTGAAGCCAGTCCTATCCATGCCCAGCTTCCCCGGCGGCCCTGACTCTGGTTCTAACACATCGTCGTGCAACTCGTCGTCTCCATCTTCCCCGGCCTGCCACCAAACATCATCTGATACAATTACTTCTCCTTCCCCTGCACCATCCCCCTACAACCACAGAAAGTTCAAGTTTCCAGGTCATTATTTCATGCATTTATCTCACATCTCATCCTTAAGCTCTTTAGCCACTTGCAGAGCCTGTTTTACCAGCAAGAATATTTGTCACATAAAGCTAAACAGGCTGTTTTGCTTTCACCATAAAAATGGACCCAGCCTTACTATCTTACATCCACTGGTGCTTGCCCAACACCTAGTAGCATTTAGGAACTCTCCTACTAAGAGGGAGAAATTCCTAAAAATTGTTCTAATATAATAGACAGCAGGAAACATGACTTAAAAAGTGTAGGTGTTTAGTTGTGCTCATGGTTTATAATGTAGGTTGCACCTAAGACTGTCTCCCATGATTGTTCCCTCCCCCCACCCTCCACTCTGTGGGACTAGAAACAGGAGGCTGCTTCACAGCAGCACAAATAATATCCTAGATCTTTAACTAGCTGTATGGGAGTAAGTTAAAAAGGTCATTATGATCTAAGTGTTATTCTTTTTAAAACCTAGATGTAGATATTGCCTCAACTTTGCCAGCTGATTACAAGTCAACTGAAGGGAGAGACTCACCTGATAAGTGAGTTCAATAACTTGTTCATTGTACTTTATTTCATAGATTGATTTTTTCTTTTAGTGTAAAGTAGACTTTTTCCCATTAAACAAAATTTTGGATAACTATTTTGATAGGAGAAATTTAAAAACTCATTTGAATTTTTATTAACAATAGTATGTTCTTAAAATTGCTCATGCCACCTGTCAGTACCTTGTATGTGATAGATTTAGATGCCCTGTTTCAGGCACATCATTTTTTCTTCTATTTACTTTAGGTCATCTTTCATTTATTGATTTAGTGAAATTTGAAATTTTCTTTTTAAAATTTTCTTGTTAAACTTAAAGAAGCAATTCACACGAATTAAAAGTTGTTTAGTCATAAAAACCATGATAATCTATCATAACAAAATGTTTTTTTCTTTTTGTCCAGTGATGTTGTGAGTACCAACACATCTAATGATAGTGATAAAACATTAATTGATGTAAGTAAAATAATGTTTGTCTTACAAAGCTGTTGGCAGTAGCAGAATGAACAGTATTTGTAAGTTGATTGACTTTGGTAATTTATAAAATATTTTGTTGGTGTTTCAGAGTAACACATCCGAGCGCACGATGCCGGAAAGAAATAGTTCTGTTGACAGTCAGGATGATCCCTTCAGCTGGAACAGACAAAACAGTGTAAGTACTCATTGAAGAGATATGCCTTGTAGTATTGTGTACACTTTTATTGTAACATATAGTATTTAATCATGCCTTGATCTGTTTGTTTAGCTGGCGGCAACAATGAAAGAGTGGGATATTCCCTTTGCTGATCTCAAGTTTGGTGGAGTTATTGGTAAAGGAAGGATAGGCACTGTACATAAGTAAGAGACTGGTTTGTTATAATGGTTGTGGTCTGGGTGTACATATGCTAGTGCATGGACCTATGCATATAAAGGGACAGTGTACTCTGCAATGTATGACTGCTGAACTAAGTTTGTTGTGCCTAGGGGTGGTCAGAACTAAACTTAGGACATTTAGGTTAACTGTGGTGTTCTCTACAACTTTACATCTTATTTAATCCAGTGGTTATGTTTCTGAGCATTGATTTTTACAGTGCTGTTATTTTAAGTAGAGAAAAATGGTCATTATCCTTTCAATTGGCTCATACATTTTCTTAATTGTTTTACAGAGGTATCTGGCATGGGGATGTGGCTATTAAACTTCTGGATACTCCTGGTAGTGCAGATAATGAAGCACAGTTAGCAGCTTTTAAGTTGGAGGTGAGCTGAGCCAATATCTAATTCATTTCTAATTTGGTTGTGATGGCTGGGTATGAGTGGAAAAATGATTTTAAAGGTTATCAGTTTACAAATCCATGGACTAAAAACAAATGACATTTTAGCTTTTATCCTTAGTTTGAATAAGCTGTTTTTAAATAATGCATGCATTGAATTATTTTAATATTTTCTCATTTTAAATCGTCTATGTAAATCCTGTCATAAACTTTTAATAAAATTTAATTTGTTGCCTTTCCTCAGCTGGCTGTACTGAGGAAAACTCGTCATGAAAATTTAGTATTATTTATGGGTGCTTGTATGAAGCCCCCTAACTTAGCCATTGTTACCAGGCAAGTACACCTTACTTTTACATTTTATTTTGTTATTTACCATTTTATATGTTATTTACCATTTTATAAATGTAATTCAACATTTTATTTATGTTATTTTCTATAATGTATATGTTATTTACCATGTAAATTTGGATGGTGAAAACAGTCACAGCCATGGCTTACAATTTTCACTCTCAAAAGCATGTGCAATATTTATGCATAAAAAATACATTTAAAATGTAAAAAAAAAACGTATGTAACAATGTACAACTTGTATTTTTGTTGTCCAGTTTTTGTAAAGGTGAGACATTGTACACCATGATACACCTGAATAAGAACATCTTCAAGATTAACAAGGCCATTATAGTTGCATCACAGATAGCTCAGGTAGGGGATATTATGTCCTCAATCAATTGCATACTTAATAATTAACTAGTCCTCTATTTAATTGAATAGCCCTCATATTTCATTTATTAAAATAGTTCCTACTGCACTAGCCAAGTCAAAATTCTGAAATTTTGAATAGCAATAAATAAATATAAACTTAAAAAAAAAGGTGAACAATTCAATCAGGATGTTTCATCAAAGTGTATTTTTATTAAAACTTTTTTATTTTTAATTGCAGGGCATGAGTTACCTCCATGCAAGAAATATAGTACATAAAGATTTAAGAACAAAAAATATTTTTATGGACAGTGGCAAAGTTGTTATAACAGATTTTGGTCTGTTTCATGTGACCAAGCTGTGTAGAGGTTCCAAGTAAGTCACGGTCATTTCTTCACTGAATTGTTTTAAAAAAATTAACATGTAACAATTAATTTAACTAAATTAACAAACCAGTAGTGTTTAGAAATACATGTAGGCTCCTAGTTAAAAAAATTTCTCCACTGATTTCTTTTGTAGGAAAGATAATTGGCTAAGTGTACCTAAAGGCTGGTTATGTTACTTGGCACCTGAGATAATCCGCTCTCTAAAAGCCCTAAAGCAGACACAGTCTGATCTGCCTTTTACTAACAAGTCAGATTTGTATGCTTTTGGGTAAGTTGATATGCTTGTCGTATGTATCTGTTAAACCTGGTCATATGGACTGGTGTAGTGCATACTTTGTATACTGTAGTGTAATTCTGTAATATAATTTAATGCAGAGTAATCTTGTTCTGTTGTATACTGGTGTAATTTTGTACTGTAGTGTAATTTGGTATATTTTCTGGGAACAGGACATTTCCCCCCTGTCAATTACCCCCCCGGATATTTCCCCCCCCGACATTACCCCCCAGAGTAATTACCCCCCCTGTCAATTACCCCCCTGTCAATTACCCCCCCGCCCAGTAGGACATTACCCCCCCCCCCCGGACAGGGTTAGAGTTAGGGTTAGGGTTACGTTTTAGGGTTAGGGTTAGGGATAGGGTTAGGGTTAGGGTTAGGGTTACGTTTTAGGGTTAGGGTTAGGGTTAGGGATAGGGTTAGGGTTAGGGTTAGGGTTAAGGTTAGGGTTAGGGTTAGGGTTAGGGTTAGGGCTAGGGTTAGGGCTAGGGTTAGGGTTAGGGTTAGGGTTAGGGTTAGGGTTAGGGCTAGGGTTAGGGTTAAGATTAGGGCTAGGGTTAGGGTTAGGGTTAGGGATAGGGTTAGGGTTAGGGTTAGGGTTAGGGTTAAGGTTAGGGTTAGGGTTAGGGTTAGGGTTAGGGTTAGGGTTAGGGCTAGGGTTAGGGCTAGGGTTAGGGTTAGGGTTAGGGTTAGGGTTAGGGTTAGGGCTAGGGCTAGGGTTAGGGCTAGGGTTAGGGTTAAGATTAGGGCTAGGGTTAGGGTTAGGGTTAGGGTTAGGGCTAGGGCTAGGGTTAAGATTAGGGCTAGAGCTAGGGTTACGGTTAGGGCTAGAGCTAGGGTTACGGTTAGGGTTAGAGCTAGGGTTACGGTTAGGGTTAAAGCTAGTTTTAGGGTTAGGGTTGTGTCTAGCTTTGGTTTTGGTTTTGTGTGAAGATTTAGGCTAAGGTGGATGCTTAGGTTTTGGTATTTTTCTTAAGGTTTGGATTAAAGTAGTATATAGGGACAGTGGCGTAGCGAGGTCGGGTGTCACCCGGGGCGGCACTTAATAGTGTCACCCCCCCCCCCCCAGAGACATAGAGACCCTTCCAAGGGACAAACTTTCAAACTTTCGATTTGCCCCCCCCTCAAGTTTTCGATTTGCACACCCCCCCCTCAAACTTTCGATATGCACCCCCCTCGAGTTTTTCTTTATATATTTTGCTATTTTTTGCCTTGGTGTCACCCCCCTTAATGGTGTCACCCGGTGCGGTCCGCTGCCCCCGCCCCCCCCCCCCCCTCGCTACGCCCCTGTATAGGGATAAAATCCTAGTTAGAGTTAGGATTTTAACTTGAGAGGAGGGGGGTAATTCCCCAGGGGGGTAATTGACAGGGGGGTAATTGACAGGGGGGTAATTGCACCGGGGGGTAAATACGGGGGGGAAATGTCCGGGGGGGGAAATATCCAGGGGGGTAATGTCCTGTAGCCATATTTTCTACTATAGTATTGTTCTGTTATGCTGTTTTATGTAGTGTAAATTTGCATTTTGTAACTATTGTTTTCTGTAGATTAGTTCTGTTATTGTTTACTAACTGTATGTTGTGTGCTGTAGTGTAGTTTTAAAAAATTGTATACGACTGTCATGTTGTACTATTCTTGACATTCTAATATTGCAAACAGGACTGTTTGGTATGAACTGCTATGCAATGACTGGCCATTCCGCAGCCAGCCATGTGAAACTGTGATTTGGCAAGTGGGAAGGGGAATCAAGCAATCCCTGAGCACTGTCACTGCCCCTAAAGAAGTCAAGGTACTCAATTCTTCTTCTGTTATGTAGGACAATTAAAAAACATCATTTTACGAGAACTCTAAATTTTCCTTCTGTCTCCCCAGGAAATTCTAATGTCTTGTTGGGCATTCCATCCTTCAGATCGTCCTGATTTTGCCAGGATTGCCAAGGCTTTAAGCCTAATTCCCCAGACCCGACTTATCAGAAGCCCCTCACACCCGTGTCAGCTTAGTAGAGCCACAGACGCTCTCACCTACTCATGACCATTATTTACAGATAAACTTTGTGCATCCAAGTTTTTATAATTCAACTTTCTTGAAGAAAAAAAAAAGTTTCTTTTAACATATGCCAACAAAGCAAGTTACAAGCACACAAGTACTAACCATGTGTTTTATTTTATCATTGGTGCTGAATGTTCTAGTACTTTTAACATGGAGTCTTAGATGCTGACTGACTTTCTACAGTTTCTTTGAGATTCCCTGCGCTAAGATTTTTATGGTCTTCAAAAAGGACGAGTAATTTTAATCTATTTTATCATTCTGAAGGTAATTATTTGTAAAGGACTGATTTTTTTGATTCACTCAACTTGTATAGTGAGGTGACACATTGTAGTCAGCAATCAGAAGGAAATGATGCTCTGAACTCTCCCTCTTCTGAGTTATGCAAAGGTACATAAAATCAATAGGGCTGCTGCATTCTATCAGAGGCTTTGTTCCCAGCCACAGCACTTCCTGTTTGATTGTTGAATTTGTGCCACTCCAGCCCCAGATTGAAACAACTTGGCCAGTTTTGTTTGTTTGATTAATTTATTTCTTCTTTGAATGGGATGTGCTGATTCTGTGATGTTTCTTCTCATATCCTGGAAGCCTCTCCAGGAGACACAGTACTTAAAGTTGAACAAACAAATGAAAGACAATTGCTATCAAATGTGATGTATAATTTATAAACATAGACATTGGCTACTCCACAGACCTAGTATATGCATACCAAGTTTGTGTGAACTTTTTTCTATGCTAAACATATTTTGGGTCTTATAAAAGCGCTGGCAGGACTGTACATTTTATTCTATAGAGTCATATTAAGGTATTTCCTCGCTGGTATTACCATCTATTAGGTTTAGCTTTAGGGGTAGGGTATAGATGGGGTGAAACTAGTGATTGTAGCATTACAAAAAAAAGCCTTGAGTACATCCTGCTAGCGTTTTAATAATTACCCATATTCTTTCTTAGCCTAAGTGTTGTAAGCTTTGTGGTGCCTGTTGACATGCTTAGTGTGCAAGGGCAGGGTGGGAAATGGGGTTGTTTTTAAACTAAGTTACACCTGTGACATTGATTGCCTTTATTCTGTGCCAGGTTTTGTTTGTGTGTGTGTTTAAACTATTGAATTTTTTTTGTTGCCAGTTTGTGTAGCTGATTTTTGTGGATTATTTGCTTCTCTTTGCTCTGTCAGGCTGTGTTCAGGTTTCCTCTGGTTAATGGTTTAATGGGCCTCTGGCTAATTGCTTAAGGTGCCTCTGGCTTATGAGCCTCCGGCTAATAGTCTGAATAATGGTGCTTCATTTTACCAGCGGCTAAGTGCAAAGTGGTAGAAGTTTTAAAAAAAAATCATGGCACTAAATTAGTTTTTTTTTGTGCTGTTTATTTTAGTCATGAATTTCACACTGCTGCTAGTAGTTTGACATTCTTATGTTAGCTACAGTATTAATTTCTTATATTTGAGCTTGGGAGGGATTGTTTTCATCACTCACTCATTGATAGCTTAATTACCTGTTGCCATAGATAGTGTCCAATGTTCAGAATCATTTGAAGAACTATTGTTTGCCTGTACTCTGATATGTACTGTTGAGTTAAAGTGTGATCAGTAGGTTTTTTGGGCAAGAATTTTACCTTTCTGATACAGCCAGTGTCACCTAACAAAGTTAGTTAAATGTGGAAGAAAATAATTATTGTTCACTGTGCCAGATTTTTAAGGTTTGGGGGTTGTAAATTTTGATGATTTTATTGTAAGCATTTATGGTCAAATTGGCCACAACTTTAGTGAGCTGCATCTGAAGAGTGCAAGATCTGTTTTAAAGACAAATGTGCAAATATTGTTGTATATATCATGTTGATTTTTGTGTAAAAATCCTGTTGTATTAAAAAATGTCTGCCACTTTGCCATTTGATGATGGGGTAGCTTGTTATTAATGTGCAATTTGTCAATTTTTTTTTCCTTTTAAACCAAATCTTTCACATTGATGGATGTTTTACAATTTGCAATGCTCATTTTCTCCCACTGTCATCCTTATTCATTAAAGAGACCACAAGGATGAATACAGGATTGTCTTTCCTTTACACATTTTAAAAACAAACTTTTATCCAGTAGCATTTTAAATTTTAATTATTTGTCTCTTAATGAAGCTTCTGGAAATATTTTCATTTTAAGATAATTTAAGGCTAGGTTGGTGCCACATACTGGCTTTTAAAAATGTCTGTCAAATGTTGTGAGCTAGGCAGGAGGAACAAATTTGATGTAAGAAACACAACAGGAAGTAATATAAGGTTATTTATTGATGGACATTCACCAACTTGTACATCAAGTGATGATTATAATATTCTAACTACAAACCAATTACATAGTGTGACATTTGTACACATTCATTTTCACAATTGTCATTGATGCTACACACACACAAAAGCTTGAAAGTTCTGTAAATTAGTGTTCTTTTAAAAAAAAACAACCCATAAAGCTATGTTGTTCAAAATTGGTAAACAAATACAAAATCCCCTACAAAGTTACAAAAAAGCATAATATGCTATTTCAACCCAATGTTTTAGAAGTTAATTTACTGTTGAGTAACATTGAACAAAAAGACTGGCTTAATAAATAAATAAATTTCACAACTGAACCCTTGATATACACTGACTTTCTCTTTACTACACCTAAAAATAACTGAAATGAAATAATTAAAAACCATTTAAAACTATTAATTATTACTGAATGCCTTTAGTATCAGCATACCTGAATAGTTTTAAATTTAGTTAAAAAAAATTGCCAAACGGGCTGATTATTACCTGAATCTAAATGAGCAGTAAAATATGTGATAGACCACAACCAACTTATTTCCACACCTCACCAAATGCAGCATGCCTATTAGGTCAGGCAGTCAGCAGTCCACATGATCAGAAATTTATACACAAAGTCAAAATTTCAACAATAATATACATCTGAACTTTTACAAACAGTGTGCGGTTAGAAATTATTTTCTCGCACAAAATAGAAGTTACCTTATTGTTTAATAAATTGCAAGATAATCTTTATTTTAGATGTTTCTACCAGTAACAAAAAAAATATTTGCTTTTTAAAAATATTAAATTTTGAACATACAATCAAAATTATGATATAGAATGTATTTTTAAAAAAGCAAATATATAATATGTTACTTAGTCCAAATTGAACTCAGTAAGAAAAATTTGGACACTTTCAGAACAGCTCAGGTTTTAAAAGGTTTTGTTAAAAAAAAGTTCAAATAAAACTTACCAAAAAAACAGCTGCACTACTAATACTACTATACACTATTTTTTATTTTTATCTTGTTTAAGTTTTTTAAAAAGCAAAACAGAAATATTAACAGATATATACAGAACATGACATTTAATTGATTATTAAAAAGAAGAACATAGAATGTTAATAATATACTGTAAATACTGTTAAATTTGAAAAATTAAAATGTAAAATTTTAAATTGGTCACTACTGATCTTTTTTTTTTAAAAAAAAGAAATTTTTAAAAGTTATATGATATTTTTAAACAGCTGTTCACATTTGTGATACTGGTATAAAAATCCCACAAAGATTTGGTATATACTATTTCATGCAGCATTCAGTACTAGTGTACTAGATTGTAAACAGCTAAGCATGCAGATACTATTAACTGGTGGGTATGCTGATAAAAATAATCTGATCCAATTAAAATTTTAAAACCTGCCTACCATGGCAGTGATGTAATTAATGTGTTACCAGAACACACCAATCATGTCCTATACACACCAGCTAGACATGCATCATGAAAACATCAGAGGCACACCATTGATACACCAAACACACCATGCCATTGGTTGGCCAGTGACACCAGTAATATAACAAGAACACCAATGATGTGCCACTGACACCATTGATGCATCACTGAAACACCATTAATGTAAAAGAGACACTGAAACACCTTGATATATTAATGAAACATCATAAAAGGTACCTAAGACACACCACTGATGTACCACTGACACCAATGATGCACCACTGAACACCAATGATGCACAACTGACACACCAATGATGCACCACTAACACAGCAATGATGTACCACTAACACACCAATGATGTACCACTAACACACCAATGATGTACCACTGACACACCAATGATGCACCACTGATGTACCAATGATGTACCACTGACACACCAATGATGTACCACTGACACATCAATGATATTTCACTGACACACCAATAATGTATCACTGACACACCAATAATGTATCACTGACACACCAATGATGCACCACTAACACACCAATGATGTACCACTAACACACCAATGATGTATCACTGACACACCAATGATGCACCACTAACACACCAATGATGCACCACTGACACATCAATGATATTTCACTGACACACCAATAATGTATCACTGACACACCAATGATGCACCACTAACACACCAATGATGTACCACTAACACACCAATGATGTATCACTGACACACAAATGATGCACCACTAACACACCAATGATGCACAACTGACACATCAATGATATTTCACTGACACACCAATAATGTATCACTGACACACCAATGATGCACCACTAACACACCAATGATGTACCACTGACACACCAATGATGTACCACTGATACACCAATAATGTACCACTGACACACCAATGATGTACCACTGATACACCAATGATGCACCACTGACCAAACGTTCTACTGCTCTGTATGGCCCTGACTTGACTCCGACTGTTCTGAGAGCCGCGGCTTATGAAAATCTGACTCCGTAAAAGCTCCTTGACCCCTGTGTGTGACAAAGGGGTTGGGATCAGGGGTTTGTATAGGCCCAGCCATACGGGAGGAAGATTTCATGCCCTTTAATTTCATTCTTTCTTCTATCTGAAGTCTGTCATGTTCGGCTTGCTTCAACTTTTTTGCAGCGTCCTAGCAAAGATTTAAACAGTAAAAAAAAAATCAAGGCATGCAAGAAATTCTTCTACTAAGACATTCTCTAAAACTACTTTACTACAACTACATTTATCAATTTTTTATATTCAGAAATAGAATCTCTTATATTTTTTTAAATTTTAAATAGAATTCTAATATGCTGTAGTTATGAATAGAGTTGCTGTTAAAAACATGACTGAAATAAAAGTTACAGAATTGCAAAGGAAAACAATAAACATGCAGTAAGCAAATTTGGCATCCAATGTTGAAATCAAAGCTGTGTGACCGACCCATGCAGACTCAAAAAACAACTGAAAGATGCAACTAAAAATTGTAACCGGAAATGCAAGTGGATTAAAACAAATAAAAATTGGACGTTATGCAGACAAGATGCATATCAAGATCAAGGTACAATTCTGCTTTTTGATCAGTATAATTGAAAACATGAATGAGTTACTGATTAAACATATTATGTTTATACACTTTAATAATTTTGAACCTAACACAAATTGCTTTGGGTTTTGAATAAGAAAACAAAAACAAAGTTTTAGTTTTAAAAACAAAGAAGGTTAGCAATGATAAACCATTTACTTTCAGTGCTTACACATTTTTCAATACATTACAAGGAATGAAATACTCTAATCAAGTACAAAAGTAAATCAGCTTCAAATTTTGAAAGCAAAAGAATGAACTTAAGCACCAGCGTCAAGTAAAATGAAAATAATTTACTCTGCACTATTATTCTAATATTGAAATACATTTCATATATTTGAGTAAATTTATTTAAAAAAAAAAAAACAACCCTACATTAAACTGAAAAACACATGCTGATACCGGTCATTACTACATTATAGACTTAAAAACTGTTTGGAAATTATGGCAACTATTTTTAAATTTATGTAGCCTATTTTCAAATTCTTGAAAGGAAAGTAAATTTCCAAATACATAATGAATAATTTTTGAAGAGTCATGAATCTCTAATTTTTATAATGTCAAATTGTGAAGTATGAACTTTAAAAAATTAAAGTTTCATTTTAATAATTAAATGCACAAGCATGTATTTATGTTAGTTTCACATTTAGCAACAGTTATTGCACTTAAAAAACTACATGTATAATTTTTCAAGAAGTCAAATAATTTATTTTTAAAAGTTATTTTCCCCACCCCTAGACATTAACCAGCAAAAGATTGAAACAGATTTCTTTAGCAAACAATTTTAGGCTTCAGCAAGGGGAGAATACTGGATGTGATCATTGGGGTCAAGGTTAGGACAAGAAATTAGGACAAATGGATTTTTTTAATGATAAAAACCTTTCCATTTCAAGCTGCCTCAACTTTTCATTGGCCTCCTGGAGAACATGAAGAAAAGAAATGCAGGCAATGTGAATACATAGCTATAGAATTCATGGATATAGTGACATTGTAGTGAAAATACTGAAAATGAAGGATCACATTACACCTGACGTAAACAAGTTTCATTAATTGAAGAAAAGAATAACTTGAATTGTGAAATCATTTCAATATTATTTATTGCATTTTTAACAGCAATATTTTTGTTGGAATAACTATTACTTTAGTTTATGCTTTTGCTTAACTTCAGAGAATTTTTTTTTATATTAAAGCCAGCTAAGCTACATTTGTCATCTCAACCTAGCTTTTTATTTTAGAAGTCTTTATCTAAAACAAACAATAATTAGTTATGATATAACCTGATTTTCTTTAGGAATATTTAATTTTTTACTTCTAATAGTATTAAAAATAACAGCAATAAACAAGTAGGGCCTACAGATTTTGAAGTGGATAAAAAAATGGAAAAGATAATCACAGCAAACAACTGTAAAGTGTAGGTAAAAAAAAACAGTGTAACAATGCTAGAATAGAAGCTAGAGTGCTATATTCTGATTCAGGGGAGCTTACTATAGTTGCTAAACACAAGCTTAGAGTATATGACATGGTAAAAATAGATGTAAAAATAGGAGGCTTCTTAATGATGTAAATTTATACTTCAATTAGTAGATAAACTGTTAAATTATTGATTAAAATGATGACAGAGTGTTAACCAAACACAATATAACATGAGATAGGGGTTCCCAACCTTTACCCCCTCCTGTATCCCTATGTAATCTATTTTATTCATACCTCGGTACACCCCCACCCTTTGCACCATTCCTCTTCACAATCAAGTCTCTTTTTTTAAATTTAGGAATTTAAATTTTTTTTACAATTTTCTTTTTAACATTTGTTTTAAAATTAATTTCAAAACAAATTAAAATAATGTAAAACATCACTCAAAATAATGTTAATTTTATCTAAACAATGTTCTATTTAATTCTTTAGCCTTTTTTTTTAAAAAGCTAAAACGGTGTTTGAGTTTTTAAGCAAATCTAGTGGCTAAAGGATTTGTTCTTCATGTATGCATATAATGAAATAGTTTCAGCAACTTTGCTTTTTAAAAAGCATTAGATTTTCAACTCAATATGAAATCATAAAACAACACCAACAAAACAGCTCTTCCATATGAATTGTCTAGTTGACATTATAAACACTTGAAGTCAATTCAAACAACTCATACATTTCAGACAAGTATCTAGCAGAAATTGGCTGAACTGGTTAGCACCTTGACAGCAATATATTTTTCAAAGCAGAGATTTAGCTTGTAAGGGAGAAGGGGAGGCAACCACTCCTCCAATGCTTGTTTTGGGAGAGTGGTGCCCCTTTCCAGAGATTTGTTAATAAAAACTATAGGTCTAGGCTCAATTGATTACGTAAACATAATAGAATGAAATAGTGTTGCTTTATTATGCGCTCCTTACCCCCTTGCCCCTACCCAGAACTTTGGATATGCCCCTGGATGACATAAAAACATGTGATATGACTATTATTATGTGGGTCTAGTGAAATTATGTGCAGTATTCGTATACCTTTTTTTCCTTGTTTTAAAATTTACATATTGAATTTAAACAATATGGTCAATTTATAATCTCAAGTTTTTATTTCATTATTTTATCTTTTCAACTTTTCAGCCAAGTGTTACCAGTGTTATGTTCAAACATAATTATCTGGTCAGCTTATTCATTAGATTTGTATACCACAAACTTAAGAACCACATCTTAGAGTCCAGGAAACAGTATCATTGAATCAGCAATATGATAAAACTATTATAGAACTTTTGTTGTACAGAGGCTTGCTAAATATAGTCAGACATTTATTTGGAGTTAAATAACTTACATTTGTAAGATTAAAATTCTTTTTTAATTAAACAGTAATTACATAAGTAAGTAGCATGACTTAGAGTTGTCCATAAATGACATCACACTAGTAGAGGGAGGGGGGGGTCCGTAATTTTGTGATGGTGTGTGATGAGGGGGAGGGGGTTCAGATAGTGGGGATGTCAGAATTTTGCATTATAAAAAAGCAATGTTAGAAAATGAATTTTTGCAATTATTTCACGTTTTAGAAAACTTTTAATAAATTGTAATAGAAATTGCTTAAAATACTCTATGTTGACAGAGTTCTGACAAGATTTTGGAAAAATATCATATTTTAAGAAAAATTCAACTGCAATTTTGAGGGGGGGGGGGGGGGGGTTGCAGGCTGAGGTGTGACGTCATTTTTGGGACAATGTGTAATGCCGGGCAGGGGGGAGGTAAAAATCGTCAAAAAAAGCATGGCGTCATTTATGGATGACCCCTTATACTTCTTTGAGTAGCAATGATACAAAAATACTTAAAGCCTGTGATGATTACATAGGTTATTTAAATGAGTTAAGTTTCCACTTATTGCTTTATTTAGCTGCATAAAATTAGAACCCCTAATTGAATCAAGGAGTCTTAGTTTACAATAACTGTCTTTGTGGTAACAGCACAAGAATTTGGGACTTTTGTCTGGGTGTGTTGGAGATTTTTACTGATCAGAACCCTAATTTAAGCTAATCCGCAACCCCAATCTTAAAGATAGACTATAGGGATAAAAAATTTTTTTAAATAAAATTCTTTGTTAAATGTAATTAAGGTTAAATTACATTAACAAACAATTTTTTTTCTTGACTTAGCATTGCCTTGCTGACACAAACTATTCAGTAACAAGACAATTAAAACTTTAAATTATTTTTTTACCTTTAGCTGCTGGTCGGCTAGCTCTCTGTCCCGTGTTAAGGCCTCAAGCTGTTCTCTAGCAAGTCTCAGGGCTTCCTCCTTCTGTTGGTGGGCGGCCTCCAGCTCCTGCCTGCTCAGCTGTTCTCTCAACAGCTTCTTGTTCTGTTCTGCTTGAAGCCTCTCTAGCTCTTCCCTTTTTGCATATTCCTCTTCTAAAATCCTGTCAACAAGTAAACATAGCTCATGTTTATCATATGTCCCGCAGTGAATATTGTAGGTAGGGGGGTGGGGGGGTGGGTGGTGGTGGTGGTTTATAACACAAAATGACAACTGTGGCATGACAAAAAAAATCACTTTTACCAATAATTATAAACAAATTTAATAGGGATAAATATAAAAATATTTGCTTAAAAATGAATAAAATAGAAGAGTTAAATAAGATGAAATTATTTTTATTTTTTGGTGTGCAAGTGAATCACATACTTAGCTTGAAGATTCCTGACAATTTCCTCGTCTCGCTTGAGTGCCCTCTCTTCCTCCACCAGCGCCTCCAGTGAGGCTTTGGCCTCCTCAAGTTCTCTCAACCTCCTCCTCTCCTCCTCCAGCTCTGCCTCCTCCTCTCTGAGCCTGGCCTCCACTAGCGCCCTCTGCTCTCTCTCTGCCTCCAATGCCTCCGTGCTGCTCTTGATGAAAGCCTCCCTCTCTGCCTGAAGCCTCATTTCTGTTTCAGCACACCTAAGGTAACACAAAAAGTTATCATCTCTGTTTCAGCACACCTAAGGTAACACAAAAAGTTATCATCTCTGTTTCAGCACACCTAAGGTAACACAAAAAGTTATCATCTCTGTTTCAGCACACCTATGGTAACACAAAAAGTTATCATCTCTGTTTCAGCACATCTAAGGTGACACAAAAAGTTATCATCTCTGTTTCAGCACATCTAAGGTGACACAAAAAGTTATCATCTCTGTTTCAGCACACCTAAGGTAACACAAAAAGTTATCATCTCTGTTTCAGCACACCTAAGGTAACACAAAAAGTTATCATCTCTGTTTCAGCACATCTAAGGTGACACAAAAAGTTATCATCTCTGTTTCAGCACACCTAAGGCGACACAAAAAGTTATTTATAACTGCGGCTTCCAAACATTTTGTACTGCACCACCCTTGGGAAATATCTTTGTGGTTTAACGACCCACACCACACTTTTACTAACTCTAAGAGTCAGCTGGCTTGATTTTGTGACAGAAAACATGATAGAAATATTTTTTTTTAATTTTCAAAATTCTGTATGTCGAAATACCAGTAAATTTAGCAGTAGTTTTTATGTAATTTCACCATACAAAATTTTGAAATTTCAAAAAAAAAAATTCCTATTACTAGGCATACTTTCTAACTTTGCCTAAAATCCTACCCTTTACATAGGCTGTGTATAATTTAACCAATACTAAATTTTGCACCATTGCTAATTTAATACTAACATTTGAAATGTAAAATTAATATTTTAATCGCTTCTTCTTCGTTCTTAATTTTAATGTTGGAAGGGATCTCCTCCAACACAATTAAGTATACGTGTCAACTGGTTATGTGCCACTGAGGCAATTGACTCAGATTTCAGCCTGCTTTTCTTTTTGGATTTGCTTCCATAGCCTTTGTCCAATTAAGAACAAACTACAAGGCAGCAGTTGTTTGATTTTGGAGTTGTCTCTCCTAGAAGAGTGGCTGTCCCGAGCTAACAAGTGTCCTCTACCCAAGGGTTCGAACTCGAGACTTTACAGTTCAGCAACCATGAGCTTTACCAACTCGACCACACCTAACCCTAGTTTAATCACTAATAACCAAAAGATTTGCTTCTTACTCTTATTCAGATTATTTTAATATCACTTTATGCTTTTGTAGGACAAACAGTAAAAATTAAATTAATTCTTAAAAAACTGAAAATAAATTGAGCACCTCCTTTTTTCATCTTCAATCTCCTTTGCTTTTTTCTCCAGCAGTTCTTTGGTTTCCTGACGTCTCCTTTCTTCTTCTTCTGCTCTTTTCCTACGCTCTAGTTCCAGCAACCTCTCGCGTTCTTTTATTTCTTCCTGAGCCAACAGTCTTTGCTGAAATGGTGAGTTATTCAAATGGATAGTTAATAAATATAGTGAAACAATAATATAATGTTTAAATAAGTGAGTAAGACATTCACACATAGAAAGTTTTTAATAAACACATAGCAAAATGGCACTTTTTAACACTGCAGAGTCTTTTTCAGCCACTGTGTTCAAACAGTTACGTCATCGTTTTATCAAATTAACAAAAATAAAAAAAATGACTGCATAGTATAAATGGACTTACAACACACAAAGAACTTTGCATCTTAAATTTAAAAACAAAATTTCTGCACGTAGAAATCATACAACCAGACCAAGAATGAAATGTCTGCGCTAATTTAAGCCTGACACTAACCTCAAAGAGAAGAAGAAAAAAAAAACATACCTTTCTCTCCTCCTCCAGTTGTCTCTCCCTCTCCAAAAGTTTCTCCCTCTCTGCACACCGGTTCAACTCTTCCTCCGCTGTCCTCCGCCTCCTTTCCTCTCTCTCTTTTTTTCTTTCTTTAAAGGCCAGTAACTGTAAACTGTCTTTTGTTTTTCCAATACTAATCACAACAGTTTTTAGGTCTGCAGAAAAGGGGGACAATCACACTTAACTCACAACTATATCATTATTCATTCTATTAGAAATACATTTTTGTGACAAGCAATTAATTATTTTAAAAAAAATAAACTTTTAAAATAGGTTTCAGTTATTTAATTTGCATTAACTGTAAGCAAACTACCCATTTAAACCTTACAGTCCAAGGGACAATTGAAGTAGAGTTTCCCTAATGTGAGTCAGGTACCCATCAGAGCTGGGATAACTCAGTGACATTTCTAGGGGCTCGAGCCCGAGACTATCAAATTATCAATCAAACACTCTACCATTTGACCACACCATAGCATGCATGGACAGTGGCCTTTAGAATTTCCTTAAAAAACTGATTCTTTCTTTTTACTATTATTTCTGTAAAAAAATAGTTACTCTACTACTCCAGTTTTATAAACTGTTTATACAACAAATGTTAAAAATAAACTTGTATAAAAAAAAAACCAACCTGACATCCACTCATTCTTAGCTTTTAAGTCAGGGGCAGATAACTCATATTGTTTTCCTGGAGTGTGGAGTTTAAACCGATGGTGCTTTCCTCCTGGTTTATCCGGAAAACTCTGAAAAAAAACAACAATCAATTAGGAAATTAAAATTCCATGAATGTTTTCAAAAATAATATTAGATTATAATTTAAAGTAATAGATACAACAAATTATTCATAACTGTTCAATGGGTATTTAGATTTAAAAAATTAGAATTAAAAATATAATAATTATTCCCAAAATTAATTTCCAAACAGTGAAAATGCAAACTGTAATAAAAGAAATAACTCAAACAAAACAAAATCAAAGAATATATGAGTAAAATGTTTTAGCTGGTGAGCAAGGTATGCACACCTGAGGTGTGCAAGGTAAGCTCACCTGAGGTGTGCAAGGTAAGCTCACCTGAGGTGTGCAAGGTAAGCTCACCTGAGGTGTGCACGGTAAGCTCACCTGAGGTGTGCACGGTAAGCTCACCTGAGGTGTGCACGGTAAGCTCACCTGAGGTGTGCACGGTAAGCTCACCTGAGGTGTGCACGGTAAGCTCACCTGAGGTGTGCACGGTAAGCTCACCTGAGGTGTGCACGGTAAGCTCACCTGAGGTGTGCAAGGTAAGCTCACCTGAGTGAAGCACTCGGCACACAAACTGATGCTGCCCCTGAGATCCTTCTCCTCACTGTTGGAGTAGTACTTGAGCTCCGTGGCTGTCAGCACAAACCATCTCTCCTTCCACGCGGTCACCTTGTTGCCAAACTTCACCATGTTGCCCTGGAATAAGTCAACAGTTGATGTATGGGGGGAAATTGTTAAGTAGTTGACATCAACTTCATCAAGAGGAAGTTGTTTATATCAACTTTATCAAGAGGAAATAGTTAATATCAACTGTTCATAGCTGACCTACTCCCAACATCAACTGTGCATAGCTGACCTACTCCCAACATCAACTGTCCATAGCTGACCTACTCCCAACATCAACTGTGCATAGCTGACCTACTCCCAACATCAACTGTCCATAGCTGACCTACTCCCAACATCAACTGTCCATAGCTGACCTACTCCCAACATCAACTGTGCATAGCTGACCTACTCCCAACATCAACTGTGCATAGCTGACCTACTCCCAACATCAACTGTGCATAGCTGACCTACTCCCAACATCATCTGTCCATAGCTGACCTACTCTTAACATCATCTGTCCATAGCTGACCTACTCCCAACATCAACTGTCCATAGCTGACCTACTGACAACTACACACTACATGTGTGTGTTATACTGGCAAGTTTGACCCCACACACTTAGATTTACAATTCAAGCACATATGGTTTTGACAAATTCAACAAAAAATTAAATGTTAAGTGTCATTTTCATTCAGAATAAAAAAGAGATGTAAAAAAAAAAAACCAAACCTTTCGAACGATGTCATAGAGAATTTTGTTGTAATTTTCTTCTATTCCATGACTGATGACATTTGGCTCAGCATTGTTGCCAATTTTTCTGGCAATGACGCTGACAAAATCAGTGAAATCCAAGAGAAAAGACTGCTGTAATATGTCAACTGACCCTCGGCGTTGAGTGTTAGGGTTCACTTTGGGTGGGGGCAGACCGACAGCTTGGCAAATTTCTGCAGCTATCCTTTCTGCTTCTTCAACGTCTGCTCTTAATGGCAATAAGAGGCTGCCGTCTGCTGCTCTTTCCACCAAGAAATTAAAAATCTGGAGTAGAATATAACAAAACAACTTTGCACATTTTTTCTCTGGATTTTCTGATTTATTAATTTATTCATCAAACTTGTTTATTTATTAGTATTGATATGTTAATTTTATCATTTTAGAAAAAAAAATTAGTGATAGCAGAAAAAAAAAGATTTGTAATTTTTTTCGCAGCAGTTAAATGAGATAGCTATCAGTTGGAGATAATTATCTTTTCCTTGAATAGCCCTTCAGGCTGGTATGAGATATCACAATTAAAATCTGAGTTGCTGTAATTATCAACTTGCACAGAAGTCACTTCTATAAATGACTTTATGTGACTTCAAGCGGGCGAAACATGACTGGTTAAATCCATGGTATCATTACAACACACACAGATTGACTGAGGTAAAAACTTGAGTCTACCCAGATAAAAAGTGGGGCCATTGTGAGGCTCATGTAACAAGTTATGTTTATTGTCTAGCCTGTCAGTATAAGAACAATTGTAGCAAATGTTACATTCTTTTGAGACAGTTCTGAGAGAAAAAAACAACTGATTTTTTTGTTGTTAGGTGTAAGGTTAGGGTAATAGTATGGGGGGGGGGGGGGTTAACAGGGCTTCTTTTAACTTTTTTTTTCTCCTAAAGGTGCAAGGGGGAGGGGGGGGAGGGAGAGACAACACTTGAAATTGCTAGGCTGGGTGCAAACTTAAAATATTTGGCAAACAGGGGCTCAAGGAGTGGGGCATACATTTGTATATATTTTGTATATAAATTACATATTTTTAATTTAGTGGTGGGGGGAGGGAAAGAAGATGCGCCTCCACAAAGAGATGCTTAAAAAACAACAATGCTGTAATCACCAAAGTTAAATCAAGCATATGGATCTATGACAAGCTTCAGGATCTATGACAAACATAAGGATCTATCATCATCTATGACAATTATTAGGATCTATGACAATAATTAGCATGTATGACAAACGTAAGGATCTATGACAACACCATCAACTGCATGTTATCTCCAACTTCTCGGAAAACATCTGTCAACACCTTTCTGACACTTACAGGGTGTGGTGGGGGGGGGGGGGGGGGGGGGGGGGGAAGGGGAAACCAAGTCAAGAGCTGTCCTCAACAAACACAAATAATGGAGGCGCTTGTGATAACAAAGTGACTAAGGCTAGAAAAATTGTGCTTTGGTGCCTTAATCTACATTAATCTTCCCTTTCACAAGAAAAATTATGCAATGATTCCTAAATTTCGATTAATGTACCCCTTCTCAAAAAAAATTGTGCAATGGTTCCTAAATATAACTGTATAATCTACCTTCCATAACTTAAAAAGTTCATAGAAAAAGTATATCAGGAGCATAATTGCATCATTTACCTTCCATAACTTAAAAAGTTCACTAAAAAAGTATATAAAGAGCATACATAATTGCATCATTTACCTTCCATAACTTAAAAAGATCATTAAAAAGTATATAAAGAGCATAATTGCATTATTTACATTCGATAACTAAAAAAGATCATTAAAAAAGTATATAAAGAGCAAACATAATTGCATCATTTACCTTCCATAACTTAAAAAGATCGTCATTAGAGAAGACCGTGGGTGTTATCATCTCCTCCAGGCTGCCAGCTACCACGTACACCCCCTCCTCTGTATTCCCATTCTCCTTGCCGCTGCCTATCTCATCCCCGTTCTCCTTACTGGGGCTGTGCACCCCATTGGGGCATCGGATCCTCTGTTTGTACACGTTTTCACACAACACCCAGCACAAGAATTCTATTTTACTCAGTAACGTAATTGTTTTTGGGTCCACGACCCTGTCGAAGCCGACCAGGAGATTTTTATTCAGGACTGTCATGAAGTGCTCAAAGTCTATGCTGTCTTCTGGAACTTTCTCCCAGATTGTCTCGGCTTTCTCTACACCCAATTCATGGCCCAGGTTATTTGTCAGCACCTGCATTGGTGGTTTAATTTAAAAAATTAACAAGAAACCAAAATATTAATGTTTTATTTTTTACAGTTTTTTTTAACTACATGGCTATTAAAATTGTCAAGTGTTTATATTTGTTAAAAAAAAAATTATTTTGGTTACATAAATTGATATTAATTTGATTTTTTTTTTAATAGCAAAAGCTGTGTAATTTTCTTATAAGTAATGTTCAATTTCAGTGGCGTAGCCAGGATCGTCTCAAGGGGGGGGTTCCAATTTTTACCCGGGGACAAACTTTCGATTTGCACCCCCCCCCCCCTCAAACTTTCGATTTGCACCCCCCCCCTCAAACTTTCGATTTGCACCCCCCCCTCAAACTTTCGATTTGCACCCCCCCCCCTCAAACTTTCGATTTGCACCCCCCCCTCAAACTTTCGATTTGCACCCCCCCCCCCCCCTCAAACTTTCGATTTGCACCCCCCCCCTCAAACTTTCGATTTGCACCCCCCCTCATACTTTTTATATATACCGAGGGGTCTATGGGGGGGATTATGACCCCCCCTAACCCCCCCCTGCCTACGCCACTGTTCAATTTAATATAAATCATGAGGCATGTTGATTTAAGTGGATAATTATTACATAGTATTTTTTAAACTAAAAATGTATATTTCTTTATAGCAGAGGCTTAGCCGGGGGCGGGGAGTACATATGTCCCCAAGCATCGACCTTAAGGAGCGCCAAAATGGGTTGGAAAAAAGTAAAAGCTCATTTTAGTTGCAGTTTTGCATTATAAGTTTGTCCCTGGGCAAATTTGTAACATTAAAAGGCTTTAAAATATTAGTTACCTTCAATTTTGTTTTCTGCACCTGTGCGGTCCTAGTTTTTACAAGCTGTGAGGTTGTGTCAAGGACATCAAAAGCATGCCACAGAGTTTTTTTCATTTCCTCCATGGTTACTGTAAACAATATCAGAACAAATGTTGTGGACTGTAGTGTACAGCTTGTGAGGTTACTCACTACATGTGGGGGTAATGATGACATGACAGGCTAATGACATGACAGGCTAATGATGACATGAGAGGCTAATGATGATATGAGAGGCTAATGACAGCATGAGGCTAATGACAACATGAGAGGCTAAAGATGACATGACAGGCTAATGACAACATGACAGGGTAATGACAGCATGAGAGACTAATAATGACATGAGAGACTAATGACAACAAATGAGGCTAATGATCTCATTAGAGGGTAAAGACAACATGAGAGGCTATTCTCTAAATGCGAGGCTACTCCTCACAACAAGTGCGACTACTCGGGAGAAACTATCTGAAATCTATCTGAAATAGTACTCAAGTTATAGGCTTTTGAAAAATTCAAAGTAGAAAAAGTACCACTTCCGGTTATCGGAAATCGCTCAAAAGTTGATACGGATCTACGATTTTGATAAAATACTTATATATGAAATTTCATCAACCTAGCTGTAACGGTACTCAAGTAATCGTGTTTACACACACACACAGACACACACACACACAGACACACAGACGTACGGACAAGATTGCAGTTGAATTTTTTTTTAAACATCGATATTTTTTTCAAAATCTTGTCTGAACTCTGTCAGAGTATTTTAATCAAATCCCATTACAATTTATTAAAACAGTTTTCTAAAACGCGAAATAACGTCTAAAATTCGTTTTCTAACATTAATTTTTTTCTATTGCAAAAGTGTGACGTCGCACCATATGAACCCCCCCCCCCCCCCCTCATCAAACACCGTCACAAAATTACCGACCCCCCTCTCCCCTACGAGTGTGACGTAATTTATGGACGACCCCCAACACTAATTATCTGGTCCATTAGCCGACTGTGACGATATCATAATTTTATGTCTTTAAAATTTGTATGGTTTAAAATTGAACTTCAAATCTGTCTTGTGGAAATTGGCATGATCTGACACACCACACCACACCCCTACCCACACACACCACACACACACACCCTACCCACACACACCACACACACACCCCTACCCACACACACCACACCACAACACCCTACCCACACACACCACACCACACACACCCTACCCACACACACCACACCACACACACCCTACCCACACACACCACACCACACACACCCTACCCACACCACCACACCACACCACACACCCTACCCACACACACCACACCACACACACCTACCCACACACACCACACCACACACACCCTACCCACACACACCCCTACCCACACACACCCACCACACACACCTACCACACACACCACCACACACACCCTACCCACACACACCACACCACACACACCCTACCCACACACACCACACCACACACCACCCTACCCACACACACCCACACCACACACACCCTACCCACACACACCACACCACACACACCCTACCCACACACACCACACCACACACACCCTACCCACACACCAGCACGTACACATTTACCAGACACGTCCAATTTGATAATAAATCCTCTCCGTCAACCCAGGACCACCCCGGTGATAAATAATACCTTCATGTTGTAAATGACCAACTTCCTTCATTCCAGGCCTCTACCTCCGTCACACTAGACAAGTTAAAAAAAAAAAACTAACGCTGTTATCTAACAGGGGGTGTTTGAAACAGTTCGTTATAGAGCACACAGGCTGTAGTAACAGTCAACGA